>NC_041343.1:25408374-25728374 GCF_004354835.1 Perca flavescens | reverse complement strand
CTATCCAAAATGTCCTGGAAAATACTTGTTAAGTGTTCTGGTGTTGTGTCAGATTAGTTTTCCTATCAATTTGTGTCTCATTATACATCTCAACCTGAACCAGTACTTTTCCTTAACTCCAACCACTCATCTCTATACACAATCTCTATACTTAACCTGAGCCTGAAAGCCAACCAAAAATGGCAGTGCAATCAGATTTCAACTGAAAAAAAAAAAACACAAACCAGTGCTTGAAAAGTAGGACTAATGACTCATTTAATTTTTTTTTTTTTTTTTTTTTACCCTGCTAAGGGCAAGGCCTAAGGATGTAACATGGTTGGCTAGTTTGTCTATGCAGCACTTTGGTCCAGTTGAAAATATCTCAACAACTGCTTTGCCGATTTCCTTGAAAGTCTTTTATTGACCCTTTGACCTTTCTTCAGTTCAAAGGAAATCCAGCAGTCACACTGCCATGAAATTTAAAAAGCACATTCATGCTCCTCAGAGGATCCCTGTAGCTTTTTGCACAAGATAACAACAACACAACATAATCTAATAGGGATATTTATATCCAATTTGCTGACCATATTCATGCTCCCAAGAGAAAAAAAATCTTTTTGATTTTTAATGACATGTTCTTGCCTCTGGCGCCACCAATACATTTTAGGCCAATTTCCATCATAGCCTGGTGATCAGACTGATTTACTGTGTTATTTTCACTTTGTTACTAAGTCTGACTTTGTGTTCATGTTAGCAGAGTTCTGTTTGGGCTGCCCAGTGGGGGCCAAGGTATTGATACTGGCTTTGGCACATGGAAATGATGTCCCTATACTTGACCTACAAAGCTCTAATTTGTCAATCGTTTCTCTAACTGGGGAAACAGCAGTCGATGAGCACAACATCAGACTAATTAAATCGCTGAAAGAATTGATATGTGGACAGCGATTCAGAAGCCTGGAAAAAGGTGGAGTTTGTCTCTAAGAACAGAAAGAAATATCAGTATGCTTATTGTTCTGTCCAACAAGGTTATGAAGAAACCTTTACAATTGCTTTATTTAGTTGTTGTAAAGTCCAGTACTGTAATAACTTGTTGTCATTCTGATGCAGGTCTCTGGTAAAATGTGTTCTTTTGTGTGTCCTGTTGTGTATTTCCAGTGTAATTTAGCTACGATATTCTCCTTTAAAATAATCTGTAAAGCGGCCCTTCCTTTTCTCTACTAATGGTAAATTAAGCAGATTTAATCGGCCAACATGTTTTGCAGGGATGATAATACTTTGTTAGATCAAGTCTGACATTTTTACAGTAGCTCCATTTGCAACACAAATTTAAGACAAGAAACAAGGATACATACATTTCACATTACAGTCTCCAAAGCCTATATATTAAAGTCGCTTTAATTTACGTTTGATCTGGGAATAGGCTCTATATTTAATTTTAGGATTGACTGGTGCATGGGATAAAGGAACAAGGCATAGTTATTCCTGTCCTGAACTCCTTCAAAACATTAATATTTAATTTACTGTAACATTGCCTGCGTTTATCTCTGTATTCAGGGCAACAAAGGATTCTATTAAGCTGTTTGTGGAGGAGCTGCTTGTAACACTACTTTGCACTGCAGATGCATGAGCCATCTGGATGGCTGTGGGGTACAGCCCAGTAAGATGCAACAGAGTGGAGTCATTTTCCTACAGTGGAGTCATATTTCATACTTGCTGTGCATCCTAATTTCTCTGACTTTTAGAAAAAGGTGATAAGTGTTGTTAATTTGTGTGGGTACTTCACAGCATTGAAAGCCAAAATTACCCAATTTCCTGCAAAGAATCGCAAATTACCTAAATCCTGACAAAGAAAGGAATATAAACATAATAATTATTTGTACCCAGGTCTCTCTTTAGAAGGTGCAGAGTTACTCTGAGACCAATGTGGCCAATCCTTTCTTTTCCTTGATGTGAGAGTGATTACTACGTGTGAGAGCATCAACCGAATAGTTGTGGCAGTACTGTGCCAGGAAATATGTTGAATTGATAAGATGTTGAAATACTGAAAAACATCAAGGGCCTCATGTATAAACATTGCGTATGCTGGTTTTCACGCACACGGTCTGATAGTATATAAATTAACTTGACGTAAGAATGTGCGGGCGTCCGCAAAGTCTTGGCTGGCTCTGTAACGTGGCAAATTCTAACTGAAAAGTGCCGAAACTCACCAAACATTACAAAATTAAGTGTCCACTTCAGTTACTGTCATACGTCTGACGTTGTGTATGAAAAAACATAATTATATCCAGTGATACTCCATAAAAGTTGAATCATTTATGTGGATGTTTCACATCATTCACACTAGTAACTGTTTAATTCGCAAGCTACTTCTGTTAAACTTGAGGGTGTGAAATTAATGAAAAATCCAATAGAAAATACTTTAAGTCATCCTCTGTATTTCCCACAGATGAAATATCTCACTCACTGTGCAACAAAAAGATTGGCACGTAAAAATGGAAGTCAGTGTCTGTGAGTCTGTAATTGCTGAGGCTCAGACATCCATGGGGCACTGGAGGCGAGCCGCACGGATTCATCTCCCCAGGAACAAACACAGTGTCGGGTGGGAAAACTCATGTGATGCGTAATTGATCCCGTGGAAGATGTGTAGGCTATGTAAGTGAACAAGGTGTAGCAAATGAACCCGACCCGGACTACCAAACACTGGGCCGAATGCTACAGCTTCACATTTATGTTGTGTAGAACATCGTCTATTTATCTTGATTCTGCACATATTTCTGTTACTGTATTTACTATTTCATCCATGCGTGGCGCAGCGGATCCGTGGAGACGCTTCCTTCACTTCCCTCTCCTCCTTCTGAGTCGGCTCTCCCTCACGCTGGAAACCATTTCACTTAGTCAATGGCATTACATCAGTGGGTTCAAACTGCTTATTGTGCGTAATTTGGATTGACACGGACATGCTTGTTGTTTGGTAACTGTGGCGCCGCCACTCTTCTCTTGATTTTCACTTTAGACATTATACCTTTTTTAAATTTCTGCCATAGTTCAGTTTTATTGCTTATCCGAGATGACAAACCTTCAAACAGAACATTTTTACTTTGCCTCAATCTCTGTGATCAGCACCTCAATCTCACAGTCGGTGAAGTATTTTTCATCTGCAGCGGGATTACCCGTTGTGATTGGACATTGTACAAAATATGTTGTTCCGTCTGTGTGTAATGATTTATGTGCTGAGGGAACTCTCTGCCTGTTATCACAGCCATTGTTTGAAACTACGTTTTGAAGCTGACATATCGACCATTTTTATTTGGATTGAGGTATTGGAGTGACATCCAAAAGGGGGAGGGAGTTGGGGTTTGCTGTGCAGTTCATTGATTTCAAAATAGATCACAGAGTTTAACACTTATGAAAACCAGGCATGCTTGCATAGCTGCCAATTTGTTCATCTTTCAAACTGAAACCTGAAAATCTAAACACAACCTCCATTGTTTATAATGCTTTAATGAACGGCACATGGTTTAGTCCTTTGGAAAGCCCCGTTTCCTCCATCACTACCTCTCAATCCATGAACATATACTTTAGAAAGCCGTAGTGTCCATTGTTCAGAGTGCTTGTGTGGGCTAATCTCAAGGTACAAATCTCAAGATACATTGACCTGAACAAATTCTTGGCTCGGAGCAAAAACAGCAGCAAATATAAAGGCAGATAGTCCTGAGTCGCACATGGCTCCACATGATATTGTGCATGAAATGACGTTTTACAAATTTGATCTCCAAAAGAGCGCTGAGAGGGCTATGGAAGAGAGGAAACCGCCTCTGGCCTCCACCACAGCCAAGAGTTAGCAGGGGAGAAAAGGGGCTTAATTTGCGCATTCACACATTTGTGCTTGATGTGGCAGAACAGCCAAGCAGCTTGTTGCACATGTCAGAGTGCTTTTTATAGTAATGGTCCGCGCTCTCGGCCATAATAGTGTTAAAAGAGCTGATGAAGGAGACACAGCTGAAAGGGACAGGAGTTTTTTCTGAGTGAAGACTGCTGTCAAAGTGGCCTCCACAATGCTCAGTTAAGAGGAGCCGCTAGCTCCATTACTTCCCTTCAGGCAAAACTGAGGCAATTCCCACTGAGTGAGGCTGACCGGGCAGTCACCACCCAGCTGAGAGCCAAGTAGCGATGCTGGGTACATTGTACCTCTACACACACACACACACACACACACACACACACACACACTAACTTGGTATTTCTCTTTTGCAAAAACATATACAGTACATTCAGAGATGTTCAACGTTAAATGATTCAATGTAACTTTAAACTTTCTGATGGCAGCTGAGCAGAGTTTTCTTTCAAGGCTTTGAATATTAATCAACAGGCTTGCTGCCTAGAGCCAGTTGTAACACAAGCATCAACACTTCAAGAAATAATCAGCACACCATGTAAACTTAATTTTTTTTGGCACGCTCAGGTGGAATGGAAGTGCAATTAGGATGCCATTAGCTCTAAATAGCCCAAAGTCAAATTGCATAAATTGAGTGCAAAGTAATGCATTTTGCAAAACTAGGTTAAACGACTTTTGATTTTCTCACATTAGCGTGCAGGAAATGAATGGAAATGGATGATAGATTAATCAAGTTAGAGATCACCGATTTGCACGTGCACAATTTTCGTTTTTTTTCAGTACTTTCACTTTAATTTACTTTTACAAATTGTAGTTTTTCCCCCTTAATCTAACATATAGTATATACCAGCTAGTGGTTTTAATTTAAAATATGGCTTACGATACTTGCATTTCCTAGGCTTCAGCTTATCTTAAAGCTGCAGTAATTGTTTCTTTAGGCAACTAGGACAGAGAGAGTCTAAAATAAGCTGTCAGACAAACAAGCCTGACATATTAGCACTTAATGAAGTTGTTACGGTGTAACATGTAAGCGAAGAAATTGCCAGTTTACACATCCAGTAGACACAGAGCAACATTAACACTCATTGGGATTCTAGTGTCTGGGTTATGGCACATGTAAGTCCAATATTTACTCCTCTTTTAGCTCTATTTAAGTCTCCATGACTTCTAACAAAACTATCTTTATAAATGCTCACTCCACTCTCTTCACTAGTCACTAAACCTCTAGCCTGAGCACTGGGAGGTTCTGATCCTCATCCCAACTACGTCACACCCTACACTCCACTAGGCCTACTGTATATATCCAGAGGTCACAATCCTATGAAGCTAAAAGGAAACATACTCCAAAATTAGCAGAAATGCTACCATCCACACCTCAGCTGGGCCTTGATGCTCTGCTCACGAATATCAGAAACCTGTAACGGGACGAGGCCCAGTCCACTGCACACATAGAATATGCATAACAAATTGCCAAGAGGGAGTTTATATACCTACATTATAAGCTACTGTAGACAAAATAATGAGCACATTACATTTTTAATTAGAGAAAAGTGTATTTTCTTTTACTATTGAATAGGGCTGGGTATCGTTAAATCCCACCCTACGCACTATATTACTGTAGTCGACGGGACAAATTGTGTCATGGGACAAAAGTGTTAATTTGTCTGCTTATGCAGTGCTTGAATGAACAATTAGATTGCATGCTTTGCTTCAGCATCCCATTATGTGTCTCTCATTAGAGTGGAAAATCCTCATGGGGAATGGGAGGTTCTGTAAAAGATGTCGTTTGTTTTAGCTTTTAACGACAGAGCGGATTTGATGTCTAATAAGAGAAAAAGTGGGGGTTTTGACCTCAGCTGTCATAAGATTGTTGAATTGTTGAACACACAGATATCTGCGCACTTTACAATGTAATCTGTTTTTGACATCAAGGGTTATTGTGCAAAACATTATAGAAACTTTCCTGCTTGTCACCACAGCTTCCACCTACAGAGGAAATTATAAGATTGACTGCACACATTTGCATGTTAATGAAAAATAAAACTTATCAAACACTATAACATCTTAATGTTTTTAGATATAGTTAGAACTACCTGTGTGCTCTGTGAAGATGAAATACTTTGACATGGTAACATTTACTTTTAAGTAATTAAATGACACCACCAGAGCAACCGGTTGTTTAATATATCTCAATTATGGCAGCACATTAGGTACCTCTGGTTTAATTGTGTAACAGCGGTGGTATGATCAAAAGTTTCAGATAAACTGGCAACTGAAGAAGATCCGACAGACATAAATGTACACATTTGTGAAAAAAAGCAGAGGATGGGATGTTTTTTGATCATGCACAACTAAACAAAACATGCAAGAATGAAATCCCCCTTTCAATACCATGATATAGTGCCACTCGGCCAGCCATGCCAAAAACTTATTTATGAACTTCAATATCCAATGGAAAATAATCTCGAAATGAAATAGCACAACGTGGTGTCAACATAAAACACAGTGCTTTCAAGCCGGAGAGCAGAGTTCACTTCGCAGCGAAAACAAAATACTTTCATTTAGGAAGCGCTCGTTCGTTCCTTGGGAGTGTTTTAGGTTTTAATCCAAACCACAGTCTTTATCCTAAACTTAACTTGTCATTGCAGTTGACGCTCATGTTTTTTGGCTGAACTCCACTACCCCTGAAAGGACCGTAATCTGGCGGTACATGTACCCAGCTCGCAGTCACCTATTGTGCTACATTCTAAAGAGAGCAGACCCAGAATCTGAAAGGGAATTCATTTAAGCTGAAGGTTGATTTATCAGAAATCTACAAAGCATAATCTTTAGCCTCCGCCCAGTGTTAGCAGCACACATCTGAACCAGAGAGGTGGCAGATGAAAAAATACCTTGTGACTCAAAATACCATCTGAGTCATAGTTTATAGACCTTAATTCAACTGGTTGCCATGATCACAAGCTGAATTAACATTCATATTTTCTACCAAAGTGATCAAATAGAATCTGTATTTATGCAAAAAAAACAAACAACCTTAGACACAAAAAATAAATCTATTGTTTGTGTTTGTATATGTTGTCTAAATGACGTGACGTCACATCAAGACGTTTCCAGTATAATTACAAGGAGGTGAACTTGCAGCTCTACAGATTAGTGGAGCTGGCAGGAGCAGAGGTCAACCTCCTGTTAATTACTACAGCCAGTCATGTGTGAAATATTTGCGTCTGCATCGCTCACTCTCCAGGTTCTCCTCATTAGATACACACACACACACACACACACACACACACACACACACACACACACACACACACACACACCAATAAAATATTTTGTGTATGCAGCCATGCTCATATGAATGTACATCACAATCTGGATGCACTGAAGTGTGTTGCCATGCCAGTGAACAGAATGTGATAATAACATACATAAAGGTAAAAGATGAAGGAAGGCTACAATCTCTGACAAGGTGGAAGTGTGTACAACTGTTTCTTTTTACTGTCGGATCACTGAACGATGCTGGTTAAAACTCAGAACACAAGCTGTGCCAACGCCCTGTGAAGCACCAATGATGCCACAACTGTGAAGTGTGATTCACTGGACGTGGATGTTTGGGGGTTAGCTTTCTTTGGAGACTGTCCTCACCAGAAAGCAACACCATTGGTCAAGTGGTCAAAGAAGTAAAACAGTCAGTCTCTATCAAAATGTCATGGCAATCCATCCAATAGTTGTTAAGATATTTCAGTCTGGACCAAAGTGTTGAACCAACCTATTAGCGACTTTTAGCGTGGATAGAAAGTATCTTCCGCAAGAGTATGTAAGGCTTGTTCTTTGTCTTTTTGCATGCACACAGTACACACTTTGGCACTGAAATACAAGCTGAATTAGTGTAGATTATTCCCAGGACACTCCCAAGGGGCACACATGTATTAAAGCTGAGGCAGTTGGAGCACAGGTCATTGTAATACATGGGAGGTCTGTCTTCAAGGCCAAATGCTCCTCTGAATCTCTGCATGTTGGATGTGGGATGGAAAATAATTCAGAGGGGATGAATACGTGTTCAACAGCACAAATGCCCAATACTTATGTGTGAGAATTATGCCCCTTTGTTTATATCACGTGTAACAAAGCTATATCTCTCTGTGAAGACTTGTTCAATCTCTGCCTCTCTTATCTGGCTCAAATTGCTTTTCTGTTGTTTTGATAAAGTTCAGAGCTGGCCCTATCATTACTCCACATGGATTTTATCTGCTGGCTAGTTAAGAAAAAGGTCAGCTGATTATGGATTTTGATGAAGGCTGATAATATAAATTATTAGGAGAGGGACTGTATCCTGAAAATCATGTTATAATAAATCAGACAAGTGCAAAGTAATCTCACTTTGATTGGAAACCAAATCCATCTTCACCCGGGATCCCTCATCAAAATGCATCTGTTGATTTTACACACAGATTGAATACTTGAAATGAAAGCATGTGAAAAACCAGAAGACCTTTATTTTATAACCTGCATATTAATTGGCTTGCAATTATGAATTACTGTTATTTCTAGATGTTTCCAAAATGTTATGTTTCCATAAACATAAACAATGTCCTTCCAGTGACCATGGCTGCCAGAATACAGAATACGTAGTTACTGTACGTAATTACCCACATCACCTGTACTTACTATTCAGGCTCTTACAAATTATAGTAGTCTTTATTTATTAAATCAATGTCTAGCCCCCCCGCCCCAAGCCATGTAAATTAACTTAACAAGCGTCCAAATCTTTGTGTGGGAGGAGCGGACTGCTGTGAGTGTATGAAAAGATGAGTGAGATCAGTGCAGCACCAGAGGGCACAGTGAAGATAGTTGAGGAATTTGCACAAACTAAAGTCTAAAATGAGCTCAACAGAGAATTACTGATAGATTTGCCTGTGGTAAAATAGCAGATATTCCTTAATGGATGGCAGTAATGCCATTTTACAAAAGATTTGCACATACTGTCTACTGGAGGACGACAATTTCTCTCGGTTGTCAGTGCAGTCAAAGAAACAATACTCTTATCAAAATCACCAACGACCTCCTTATGGCAGCTGATTCTGGACTCCTCACCATCCTCATCCTCCTTGACCTGAGAGCAGCCTTTGATACCATCTGTCACGCCACCCTCTTTAACAGGCTATCTTCCATCGGCATCACCCACACCCCGTTAGACTGGTTCACATCTTACCTCTCTGGCTGCACTCAGTTCATTGAACTCAAGTCTCTCAAATCGATTCCCTCCCCTGTCACTTCAAGTGTGCCCAGGGCTCTGTCCTGGGGCCCCTACTCTTCATCATTTACCTCCTACCCCTCAGCAATATCTTCCACAAATTTAACATTCTCTTCCACTGTTAGACTGACGACACCCAGCTCTACCTCTCCACCAAACCCTCATCCACTCTCCAGCCCACCTCCCTTACTGATTGCATCTCTGAAATAAAAACCTGGTTTACCCAAAACTCAAATTAAACGGTGATAAAACCAAGGTTCTCCTCATTGGCACCAAATCCACTTTATCCAAAACCGACAGTTTTTCTCTCACTATTGATAAATCCTCCGTTTCACCTTCCCCCCAGGTTGAGAGACTTGGTGTCATTCTTGACAACACACTATCCTTTCAACCCCACATCAGTAACATCACCGGGTCTGCCTACTTCATAACTCAAACCCCCTCCATCCACCACATCACTCCTGTCCTCCAACAGTTCCACTGGCCCCCGACGTCATCGATTACATAATTGCGTCAACAAAAATAATTTGCGTCGACACGTCACTAAATAAAATAAATAAATAAATAAAACTTGCATGCAAATTAATTAATGTAATGCGGAACTAATGTAATGCGGAGCTACTGGTTCTAGGGACACCTGATATGTTGCCCCGCCTTAGCTCTGAAGCTAGCCAAGCTCCTCCGCCCATTCTCCATAGTATCCTATTCAAAGTCCTTCTGTTTACATTCAAGGCCATCCACAACCTCGCCCTCCCATATCTGTCTGATCTCCTCCAGCGTCCCGCTCCCTCAGATCCTCTTCCTCCATACACCTGTCTGTCCCTTCTGCCCGTCTCACCACCATGGGGAGCAGAGCATTCAGCCGCGCTGCTCCCCATCTCTGGAATTCATTACCACCCCAACTTAGAAACATCGATTAATTCCCCCATTTCAAATTGCAACTCAAAACACATCTGTTTAAAACTGCCTATTCCACTTGATGTCAATTGCTCTGCCTCTTTCTGTTGTTTTTATTGTTGTTGTATTCTTTTACACTTCTTTTGCTGCTTTTAATGTCTTATGTATCCCTGTACAGTGTCCTTGAGTGCAGAGAAAAGGCGCATTTAAATAAAATGTATTATTATTATTATTATTATTACTCAAACTGTAAATCCCACCAAAAGTATCAGGTGACAGCCTGTTATCATTTAAGAATCCTGATTTGATAGAAAAGTTTTGTCTCATTTTGAACCGGAGCATCTGCAGATCAATTCCATACCCAATATTTTATGATCCATTAAAGGCACAATGCAAGATAAATAATTCCCTGTTTATGTGACCTTTGTTGCCATCTTTACTGTAGAGCTGCTATAGGAACCAGGATGTACAAGCAGGGAGCGAGTGGGGGGAAAAAAAGGGGCGACAATGCTGGAAATATGACAGTGCCGTGAAATTCTTTAAAAAAAATCTGTGTCACTGTGCAGCATGAACTTTTACGGGACCATCTGGTTTTTGTTTAGTGTCTGGTAAATCCATATTAGCTGGACATGATTTATTTCAGGACATTTCAATCAATCGCACAATCTCTCTTTTTCATTTTTAAAAACACCTATAATCTCTGGCAGTTGTCTAAAAGCTTCCTGGGAAATGTATTGAAATAGTAACTGGAGTAGAAATTGACACAGTAAGTTATGGCAAAGCAGATGCACCAATAATTAAACAATTCCCAGAATTATTGTCATTATTGGTAAGCCAATGAACATGAAAAGATAAAACCTGCAACAGGTGTAAAGGTTGTTTTAATAATGAGTAAAGGGCCGAGCCAAACAGTCAAAGTTGGGTCTAAGAGAGGGTTCACCCTGATGGTCCCTTTCTTTGCTGATTTAATATTCTTATTTATGGAAAAACAAAACCCCTGGTGGTTATAGTGTTCCGTGTCTTTTCAGCATTTCACTCTTTCATCCAAAAATATTTTACTTTGTCCATTCCTTTAGTAGGATTAAGCTGTCAGGTTGTCTATTGGCTTACAGGAACAAAAGGCTTTGAAGACATGTGGCCTGTATGACACCTTTATAATACTGTTGTCACACACTGTGTTAATCCACTTAATAGGGCAAGTAGAAAGTCCAGCATCCCTTTGGACTTAAAAGTTCCATTCTAAGCTGCAACAGATAAAACACTGTTTAGCTATTGGGTAAACTTTGACTGCATTTTTATTCATACGTTTGAGAGGGAACGAAGATGAAGGGAGGTGGTGATCAAGAGTTGTGCCTGGCAGGCTCCCCTGGGAGAAGTTATCTTTTCCACCCCACTGTACATTCACTGTTGCAGCCCAGTGGATTAGACAGGGAGAGGAGTGCTTTTGCTTTTGGGTTTTTTCCCCCTGCGATATGAAATTCTGTCGACAGAGCTGACAACAGAATGAAAGGTAAAAAAGCATCCTCGATAAAAAAAACGACAGCCTACACATACAACTGCCACCTTTTATAGTCGGAGGAAATATGTTTTGCTGAATTCATTATATCGCCTCAGATTCATTACTGCTTGTAATGGCATTATGCTGATGTTGCACAGATTGACTCAACACTCAGTTTATATATATATATATACTCGAAATAAAGGAACATGATGTTATATAGTCCATACTGCATAAAACACAGCAGAAGATTTTTATACATTGGCTGGTAAAATATGCCATCACATCAACATTATGATGAGCTGCTGAGCCTCTGCGCTCTCCATCCTCTATTAAAGACGAATGCAATCACAACCCAGCAAGCATTTGGCAGACGGCAATATGCAAGAGGAAGCCAAGTTCAACATTCCTCCTTCTGGGTATAAAATGTTCATAATTTGATATTATAGCAGAGTGAAAACACTCAGTACAACAGCTTTGGGCACTGTTAAAAGATATTTAGCTCTATAGCGATACAGCAGGTAGCGATGATGGATGACTTACGGACATCGTCCCCACTTTCATTTTGGCTGTGATATACTTCAGTGTAAGCTGCGGGCTATTACGTGAGCATCTATTGAATGTCAAAATGTTTGATGAGAAAAGTACAAGCAACTTAACATGAAAGAACAGGCCAAAAGGCACATATTTTCTTTAGATTTGTCTAGTGGTAGGAATAGTAAGGATACAGTAGATGTTTTCCAGGGTTGGAGCTCATATATGCATATGTTACACTTTGCTGTTTATCTGAATATTTTATATACATACAGTATAACAATCAAATAATATGAAAAACGTTCTAGTGTTCGTTACACACACAAATATATAGGGTTGGAAAACCGGAAAAATCTTCTGATGATTTTACTATTATAACAACAAGGAGTGGCATTAAAGTTGGATTTAAACTTCTGCATTAAAGGGTCATGGCATAGCAATCAAGCCTTTAAACTTGCGCTATGCTCACACTACAAGTGACAAATCCACAAAACGGCCAAAAGTGGGCAGCTACATTGTCACTGAGTCGCCATTGAAGTGTTGCTCAAGTGCTTGTTGATGCCATTATGCCGTTATGGGCTTGTGCGAGTCTGTGACATGGATTGCCAGTTAAGAGCACTTGTGAAGATATCTATTATTTGCATGCACCATTGCATTCCCGTGTGCAGCTAACTTAGCTTAATAACACAGTACCGCTGCTAGTCATTGCGGGTTTAAAAATGTATGTTACAAACCTGGTACTCCCGTATTAGCTACAATACGTCACCAAACCTGTAGAACCAAATATTGAACGATGAAACGACATTAACAGATGAAAGTTGCTGTGCCCCTTTCTTGCGTGACGAGACTTAACAATAAATCACCTGCCCACCTTATGCAAAATAAGTCATGCACTACTGATCAACCCATTGAAATGTCAAGTCTGACTGTACCACATTATGGGGGGTCTGCAAATGATAAAGCAGTGCTAGTTACTTCCATTAGGAAGATGTACAGTATGTTATATGAATATGTATGTTGCAGTCGGCCAGTTGGCAGACTTTCTTAGACTGAGATGTACTGCAGTGAAGACCGGCTGTGTGATGGAGCGCTGCCTGACAGATGCAGCGCTTAATCTTTGTGTCTGATCAGTGCTGAGCATCAACTGTATAGCACCTGCCTGGATCAGTAGTGTGTCACCACAGCCAGGGGCCCACAGATACAGTAGTAGTAAAACAAAAGCAACATCATGCAATCGCAAAGGCTTTATCAGTTTTACAGTGAAGAATCTATTCACCTATTCACAGTCTTAATACATAAATCTCCTGTTTTTAGATTTCTTCTACCTTCCTCTATTTTGTCCACTAGTCCACTGTTCCTGAGAACATTGATGTTTACACACACACACACACACACACACACACACACACACACACACACATATATATATATATATATATATATATATATATATATATATATATATAGTATCTTTCTCAATTTGTACTGTATGATGCTGAATATACCTGCTTTGTGTGTGCCTGTCTTTCCTCTGTCGGGCACCTGTCACACACAGTCATTTACCCAGCAGTAGATTGGCCTATTTGACACTAATCCCATCTAGCTATCATCACATTTCTTTTTCTCTGCGCTTGTTGTCTTATCTTACAATCACTATCCATGTTATCGGCCATTATGCGGTTGGAGTGAGTTTCTTTCACAACCTAATGTTGGCAGTTCTGAGCTTGGATGTTTTCCTGCACTGTGCCATTGCACAAAATTATTCTTAATAAAGTATCTGTGAGAGGTGATTGAGTTGATCAAAACAGATGTGAACTAAACGGTCACTTGACCAGGTGGTGATTTGAAGTTCATTTACTTTTATAGCCTGTTCACCACAAACATATCTTCAAGGACTTCACTACCGTATCAACCATCAATCACAGGACAAAATGACAGCAGGCAGAACGGCATGTTAGAGGGAAGCAATCCGTCTAACTAATCTTACCTTTCTAAACACACTTTGAAGCCCACAATCTGTTTTGGAAGAAAAATTCTCTACACCTAGCAATTTAAATTTTTTAACAACATGCATAGATGTAAGAAGTAGCAAACACAAGACTTTTTTTGTGTCGTGTTGCACCCCACCTCTGTCCCTGTCCCTCATCTTTTAGTTTTTCTTATCCAATGCTTTACAGAACGTTTTATTTCATATTTTGTATAGTGTCCCAAATTTGTCTCTGTTGATATGTCGTAGCAGGAAGGTATTTCCAACATAAACTAAATCTTCGACCAACATCAGCACTTTACTGTGGTCTCGACAAGCGTATGTCTATGTTCATCCTCGTTTCTAAAGTAAGCTACAGTAATGCCATAAAAGCAATGCTATAACTTATGGTGCTGTCAATGGTGATTACCAATATTGTATATGTCCCACACTGTGCTGTCCTGCTCAAGTTTTTGAAAGGATTGTCAGGTTACCATAAAGGCTGCTCTAATGTCACAAATACAACAATAGGCAAGGGACTGCAGACTTTAATTATTATTTGGTAAAACCTGTGTCCATCTGATGATTATCAAACTATCTTCAGGCTAGTGTTGACCAGCAGCGCTGCTTGTGCAAAGAGTTTCCCGATACATCCTCACTTGATTATGATGTCTCTACTTTCCCCAACTTTCAAGATCTCTGAAGGTTATTTCTTTCCTAACATTGTGATTGGCTGCTCTAAATATTTACCACAAAGCTAGTCTGGCTCAACGGATGTACATTGCGTTTCTTACACAGATAGGTCTGGCAATGCGAGAGGTATCATTCAATCCATCATTACCTCCTGCTGAGCTGAATCCGACAGATCACTCATTTGTTCTTTTGATCAATTTAGTTCTGAACAATTGCCTCTGCTCTTTGTCTGTTAAAGCTTAACTCTCGCCAAAATGCAACCTAGGGTCTTTTTGTGAATGTACCCGAGTCAAACTTTCTTTTAAAAGCATATTTAGGACGGAATCGCCACTTTTAAGATTTATCATATTTTAGTTTTTCGGTCCTATGGCCTTTTGAATGGGAGTGCTAGTGGCACTTTTATGCTAGCCTCAAAATAGCTATTTTTAAAATACTAAGAAGGCTCGACAGGTTTTGAACAACTCACCGTAGCTCTTGTGGTTTCAGGCCGCTACCACGTTGGCAGTCAAAACGAGTCAATATCCGAATGCAAATGAACGGACTCCATATGAGCTCCTTTTTCAACTACAAGGTCAATATTGTTTTTCAATAACGACAAAACAAATAATCCACGCATTTATATGGAATTAAGCTTTAAGAGCTTTCCATCTTTACTCTCCTTTCGGTTATGTTGCATTCGGAAATCGATTGTTTTTGACTGATAAAATGGCTGCGGCCGGAAACAATAAGAGCTAAGGTGAGTTGTTCAAAACCTTTCTTTTTAGTAAACTCTGTGTACACAAACAATGTTGTCAATGCTTTTGTTAAGGTGTAGAGCCCCTGGTGATACAGTACTTCGAGCAAAGTTTAGGCCTAATGTTGTGTCGAGCCTTCTTACTGTTTTAAAAATAGCTATTTTGAGGCTAGCATAAAAGTGTCCCTAGCACTCCCATTCAAAACGGCATTTGACCTAAAACACGAAAATACGGTAAATCTTAAAAGTGGTGATCCCATCCTAAATATGCTTTTAAACAAAAGTTTGACTCAGGTACATTCACAAAAAGACCCTAGGTTGCATTTTGGCGAGAGTTACTCTTTAAGGTTAATGTAGCCTTGTCTCCTACTGCACATAAGTTGAGAGGTCTGAGTGGATGGTTGGTGTACAGAGACTTTGACAGTGAAAATGGTGGTTTATGTCCTGTGTCACGCGTATGGTTGGTTTAGGCTGTGAAAACACGAGAAAGATCAAGTTTTTCGCTACATACCGATAAAAACATCAATCATGCTTTAGGTGTTGTGGCATTTCTCCTAGTGCAGTACCGGTTCAAAACCTGCCTGTTTCAAAACGGGCTGATTGCTTGGCCTCCGGTATTGCTGCTTGCTGCTTTCTTGAGAACCGCTCATCCAAACAACAATACAACTGAGATGACGTAGATGTAGAGTATAGATAGAGTATGTCTGTCATTTGCAAACAGCTAAATATTTGGGACCAGGCTATTTCCAGGAACAAAAGCGTTCATTCTGAAAGTTACATCGCTGATGCTTGAAATGTTTGAGTTTGCTACAACATTACGTCTCCGATTTCTTTCTTTCTTCATCTGTTATTGAAAATCAGTAGCGAGCGATGGAGAGCAAGCTGTACCCAACATAAAAGCCAATGTTGTAATTTTTTTTCCCCCATTTTGTGCCAGGGAAAGAAATACATCTTCATTATAAAAAATATTTGAACTGTTTTAAAGTCTCTTAGCATTTCATTACACTATCTTCACATCTATCAGAAATTCAATCTTACAAATAATGTCACCAGCCGATGGCAGTAAAACCGATCTTCGGCCAATAAATTGGTGCATTCCTACGCACTACTAATAAATATGTCCTGTAGATCTCAAGAACTCGCACTCAACACTGCTCTTCCTTGGGTCCTTGGGCTATACACACGCTAAGTTTTAAGTTGATCAGATGAACGTTTGTTGAGAAAATCGAAAAGACAGACAGACAGACAGAGACTCCTTCCATTTTACTTAGATGCCATCACTGTGGAAGACAATTGTTCTCCCGTCACCAGTAAAATATTAGATACTGAAGCTTCACCTTTGTATTAATTTCAGACATTTTCATTCCATGTAGAGCAGGGGTGTCAAACTCAACTTCCCAGAGGGCCACACTGGAAAAGGATAATCGCATCAAGGGCCAGACATGTAGAGTTTATTTTCATGCTTTTATTTTGAAAAAGTCAAATATCTTTGACTGTATTATTCCATCCATCCATCCATCTTCGTCCGCTTATCCGGTAGCGGGTCGCGGGGGGAGCAGCTCCAGCAGGGGACCCCAAACTTCCCTTTCCCGAGCAACATTAACCAGCTCCGACTGGGGGATCCCGAGGCGTTCCCAGGCCAGGTTGGAGATATAATCCCTCCACCTAGTCCTGGGTCTCCCCCGAGGCCTCCTCCCAGCTGGACGTGCCTGGAACACCTCCCTAGGGAGGCGCCCAGGGGGCATCCTTACCAGATGCCCGAACCACCTCAACTGGCTCCTTTCGACGCAAAGGAGCAGCGGCTCTACTCCGAGCTCCTCACGGATGACTGAGCTTCTCACCCTCTCTCTAAGGGAGACGCCAGCCACCCTCCGAAGCGGCTGTATTATTCCATGTCTCATATAGTCTTCTCACTTACAGTTTGGTCCACATAAAGCCCTAAGCGCCTAGCAAATAGTTCCTTAGAAATCTTAGAATTTAGCAAATCAAGCAAAACAAAGGTTACATTTGAAAAGTCGACTCACAGTAACCTGTTTCCCAGCTTTAATTTCGAAAACTCTCTGCTTCTCTGGGAATTTCTGGGAGTCTCAAAGTCAGCAAATCTACCAGTGTCGTGTAGTTGCCGTTTGAAACTGTAGTTTCCTGTCTTTTTGTTTTGGTGCACAACTAGGCGGGCCAACATTTATCGTGAACCTAAATTTATATGGGGGCCGGATCAAAACCTGCCAGGGGCCGGGTTCGGCCCACGGGCCTTGAGTTTGACACATGTGATGTAGAGGGTCACAGCAAAGGATGTGTGTGTTTATGCTATCTTTTTAATCCATAAAAGAGACAAAAAGGAGTTTGGGACCCACTGGTTTAGTTAGTGTTCTTGTAAAATAGTGTGTCCTCGTGTAACAGTACGATCTAAAAATGTATGTCAGCCTAACACAATGGCTAAATTCTTTTACAAATGAAATGGGGAGTAGAGTGAATTGATGCAGGCTTACACGCCATGATCTTTTGGAGTTTAATACAGGATGATTGCAGAATTTTTTCTATATTCACATCTTGTTTTGAATCACTGACTTATCAATTTTGTGTGTGTGTGTGGTTGGGTGTGTGTAAAGGGATATACCTGTTTATCTGGTGTGCATGCATTAAGTCTGTATAATGTGATTAGATTATCTGCCTGCACTCTGGGTCTTTCGAAACCCCTGAGAAACAGACAGTCTAATCTTGTTGGTTGCTAGGAACTGGGCAAGCTGGGGAATGGATGAGGCAGACAATTTTGTATCCCCATCAAATAGCTTACCACATTGGGCTAGACTTGATCTAATATCAAGGGGGAGGGGGGGATAAATGGGTGGTTGTGGAAGGGGGATATGCATTTGGCTGGAAACAATCATATTAGAAAATGTACCACTGCTGCATGTGGTCATTGTGTGGCTGAATGCTTTAAGGCTAGCAGGGTTCAACATATTTGGTTTGGTCACTGACAGCAGCTTTCAGAGTGACAATTCCATTCATTTTTTTTCATGGATATTTACTTTGATTTCCATAAATATTTTTTTATGGAGGGTTTTGGTGCATAAAGTTTGGATGCAACAGATTGCAGTGCAATAGTCAATATACATATTTTTATTTAAAATGGAAGGATGCACACAAGAGCCATTTTGATACATGTTTTATGATCTTAGCAGGCTAATAATTTCCCTTTCATTTTGAGGTTTTTTAATCTATACGCTTAGAGAAGTGTATACATAAACCAGCAGTACATAAACCAAACATGCCTTACAGCAAAGCCATATTGCTCATTTTATAGTTTACATAGTTTACATAGAAAGCATATATTTTTCAGACAATATTAGTTCAATTCACTAGGTTAAGGTGCATGATTGGACAAAAACAATGGCTGTCTTGAAGAATGATCTTATATTTTCCAAAGGTCAGTTGACCCATGAGACCCTCCCTGTAAAGTTATTAAATGGTATAACATCACACCACTTATACCTGTGCTATTTAAGAGAGGATAGTCATTATTCACTAACACAAGAGGTCACTTGGAAAATGCAAACGTAGATTTTTGAATAAACAAGCAAAGCTGTAGTTTTTTTGTCTCTTTTTTTCTGTTGAGGACCGTTTAGTTATTCCAAAAATTGAGGGCATAAAATGAATGAATGTATTTGTTTTTCCTGCAAAATTTAGATAACAGTAAAGAAACCAGCAGTATTGTTAACATTATTGTGTTTCCGTCTGTTGCACCCATGAGGATTAAATTCACAACTGTGCAAACTTGTTGTGTCTGATGTGCACAGAATTTGAATTTGAGTTTTTTGGTGGCTGCATAGCGGTTGCTGAATAATAAATGTCTTTTCCAGAAAATCTAATGGGAAACCTTATCTACACTCACAGGATACTGAACCTTTTCCTTAATTTTGATGATAGAGTGCTGGTAGAGGTTTTGATCCAAAAGCATGCAACCCTGTGTAGGATTCTCGTAGGGTACAGATTTGATCATTGGCAAATTATCAAAGATGTTTTAATAATATTAATAAAGTTATGAATATGGTTATTAATAACTTTATCAAATCGGCAAACATTCAAAACGGGGCACCACCCTGCAAGTCAGGGACCAATAATCAAACTGTGGAACAGTCTCATTTCTGTGGTAATCCTTTAAAAAGGAAATAAAGGAAGTGGTGAATCCAAGCACTGACCTGATCGACCAGCAGTTATTACAACAAGTACACAAACAATCACAAGCAACTGCTAATTAAGTATAATAAGATTTATTAACGTCACAATTATCAGTAGCTAATCAATAATCCTTCAATAATAAACTTATATATCTTTTACAATATCACAACCAAAACAAAGCAAAAACAAAACAGCATGGACACATCTGTGTCCGTGTGTGTGTGAGTGTGTGTGTGTGAGAGAGAGTGAGTGAAAAAGGAGGGGCGGTGTCGAAATGTAGTTCTAACACAAAAACAACTCCAAAAATGGCTGCTCCTGTGAGCTGCACAAAACTATTTAGCCTCAAGAGGGCAGTAGTGGTGCTGGGTGCCCGGAGAGGGGCCAAAGAAGCCGGGGGGTTGATAGGCAACGCGCACGCTTAGCCGGTATGGTAGCTAGTTCCTGTGTTAGCTCTGTACGACCGTAAAAGCCGATTCCACGTGGCTAAACTACAGCGTTAGCTCGGGAGCCACTGTGCTAGCCTAGCCTGTGTGTGTGTGTGTGTGTGTGTGTGTGTGTGTGTGTGTGTGTGTGTGTGTGTGTGTGTGTGTGTGTGTGTTAGTAAAAGAAGAAAGAAAAGAAGAGTAAAGAAAAGAGGCACTCTGATCTTAGTTATCAATAATGACCCGCCCCCCTCAGCTACTCAGGTCTGGACCACACGTGTAGTTAGGACAGACTGAGACTTTTGAATTACTGAGGGAAACTTTGGTCATTATAACCACTCCAGTGGCTAACAGCTGATTTCGCGATTCTATCGTAGACAGTAATTAAAACTCCGTGAAAGGAGTGATTAAGCAAGTAGCGCTTACGGTTTACCAAGCTACTTAACACAACAAAAATCGAACAGTATAGTGATCAGTTATACATTCACAGAACAGATTAATAATCACATATGGACCAGTAAATGATTAAATCAGATCACCTTAATGGCAACAAGTGGTAGCGAACCCTTTGCTCATTAATAAACACACTACTTATCTCTGCCCAGACGTAAGCCTTCTTACGGTGTGTTTAGTCCATTTGTTTCTGTCCATAGATTTCCACAGAAATGAAACAGAATGAATCCCTTGGCGCTCGTCAGCAGCCACGGAGAAACTTCCTCCAAAAAGGCAATCTTGTAGTTCTTTGACTTCCTGCCAGTTGTGAGGCGTTTCCCTTCTGGCTGGCACTTTCGCATAGAGGTGTGAATTACCCCGGCTTTGGGGTTTACATGCAGGCCAAGATTCCTTTGTGTCTGAGCACATGTGTGTCCTGTAACCAGATGTCAGTTTAATCTGAGGCCTTGGTTAAAATCAGGTTTAACCTGCCTGTCCCCTTTTGAATTCTTTTTTTATACTAGCCTACTAACATCCTTTCAAATGAAGGCAGAACTACGTTTTTGGAGCGCCCGTAAAAAAGTGCAGGACTATGATGCACTTATGCACTTAAATGTTAAACCTACAGTGTGGAACTTTTGTTTTCCCCCCTCTGGCAGTGAGAGTAATTACAAAAACAAAAACTCTATCAATATGATTCGATACTATAAATAAAATTGAATTGAAAAGGCCAAGTGATGGTGTTGGTCAGATGAGGTCATTATCTATGTCTATTTTCCGCCACAGATATTTATGTCCGAGCCCAACACAGTTAAAATCTCTTTTTTTTTTTCTCATACTAATGACACACGTTTGTTTGTTTTGTTTGTTTGTGTGGAAAGCCCACTTTTATTAAGCAACTGTAGGAAGGCATTCGGAAATGTCAAGAGATGAGCGCATCAGCGCACACGGGGCAACAAGCGCACGTTAACACAGGCGCGCACCTACATAATAAACTTTTTTAAATATAAAATGTTCAATGCCTTGTCGCGCTGATGTGATAGAGCCTGACCCGAACCCTAACATCATTTCTAAATATCTGTCCGAACCTGACCCGGCTCACTCTTACCGTTGGGTCCCGACAGGCTCGGTTTGGGTATCCATCCTCTAGTCTCTACCCCCTTCCTGCCCCCTAATGTAAAACACATTACTGCAAGTGCACCAGTGTGGCAATGT
Source organism: Perca flavescens (assembly GCF_004354835.1). Classification (NCBI taxonomy): domain Eukaryota; kingdom Metazoa; phylum Chordata; class Actinopteri; order Perciformes; family Percidae; genus Perca; species Perca flavescens. The sequence continues at coordinate 25,706,677 of NC_041343.1, read as the reverse complement.
CGCTAGAGACACTATAGGCACCACAACTTCCGGTATACTGAGTAATATAGAGAGCTTTCCCTGGCGATGATAGGCTTGATTAGCATTGTGTGAACTTGTTTGGCAGGGGCTTTAATGAAGGAAACACATGTTGTCTCCGGATTCATGTCACTGACTTTTTAAATATTAATACGATTTTTACCTAAAAAAAAAAAAAAAGTTAATCTTTTAGTTACTACAAGCTGATATTGTCTTGCAAGAATGGATATTATAGGGAAAAAGAAGAATATACATTCACACTTGTATAAGCCACATCTTCAAACAACACCGGTGCTCATATGTGCAGCCCAGAGAAGCCCAGACACGTCTCAGCCAACAATCAGGTTTTAGCTCTTTCAACCGAGACTGTACTTTCACAATTTTTAGGAGCAATCCATGTCATTCAGGCTGCCTCCCTTTTTCTCAGTCAATCACCACATACTCTTACACACTCTCAGACTTCACGGAGTTTCTAGCAAAGCGTTGCAAGGTTCTCCTCCTACCTGGCTTCTGTTATGGAGAAAGTCTCTTGTTCACCACACAGCATGCATCCTCTCAGGCTCAGTGCTTGACATCAACCAATTCTCTCTTCACATCACCTCTCAGTTCTCGTCATCATGTCTTAAATATTCAGGGGAATATATCTCAGCTGTGCCTCTCCTTCCACTCTACTGATACATGCTGTACGGTACAGCCACAATACAGTACATGTACTACATGCGTGGCTGACATTTCCAAATGGATTTCCTACCAACACAAACTTATGATAAAAAAAAAAAAAAAACTGAGCTGCTCTTCTTTCCTGTTAAATCCAGTTCATTACATGATCTTTTTTAGAATCATTGACAAAACCAAATGAACACCTACCCCAACCAGCTAAAACATTTCATCCCGAGTGACGCTTATGGGTAATGTTCTCTTTTAGGTCCCAGCATTGATCATTTCCTGGCTTAGGCACTGTACCTCCCTCATTGTTGGCCTCTGCCAATAACTCATTTAATGGACATATTTAAGTATTAAAATAGACTTGATCAAATGTGAACCTATGCTTTAACTATCCTTCCATTTGTAATTTTTGCTGTTTAAATGCTACTCATAACAGTGAGTAGCAGTGTAAAATAGTGCATCATGTGGCACAGATGCAGCTTTAGTACAGGATGTGAGGACTGGGTCAGCCAGTGTATCCACTGTTGCCCTCTACATGTTGTCAGAGATTGTATCTTGTGGCGGATGGTGCCTGCTTAGTGCAGATTCAATAAGGTGTGGCACTGATGGCTCCATCTCCACTGTGTAGGCTCGGTGAACAGCGGCATCAGTCAAACCGCACACTGTTCATCTGCTCCCACAAATGCACAAAACTGGTCCAGAGGATAAAAGCAATTAGAGGTTATTTATTTCTCTCTTCCTGGCTGCCTCTCATTCTGTTGCCCACAGTGAAAGAATAATCTTTGTTCTCTCAAATCCCTTCCAGATTTCTCACTTTCTGGAAGATTAATTGTGCTATTAATTGGAATTGAAATGCTGAACATCCTAATGAGCCCCATGCATACATTTTGTTTCCGTGCTCATTGTTCATGAGCCATAGCACTTTTTACATTTACCCCAAATGGTCACTTCCAATTAATCCCGGGGCTCACTGTAATTGGCTCCCACACCCAGGCTGTCAGAAAAAGAAAACCCATTATGTATTTGCCTTTCTTTCACACTGTCCATTTGTGGCCTTTTTTTTGTCGCCTGCTTCCTGCCAATAAATGGCCTCCCATGGCTTAATTTATTACAAGTGAGGTGAAAAGGCATTAGTAATCATGAGTCATGTGCCCATCCTTTCGCCCCATCCCTATTGCCCTCATGGTGCTGTCACCAGCCACAAGATTTTTTAGGGCTTATGTTCAGCCAACCAAAGGAGACCCAACAGATGGTCTGACGGACCAAACTGCTGTTTTTTCCTCTTTAAATGAAATTAAACAGGAAGTGACAGCACCCTGGATGATGAGCATACATCCTTCCTAAGATTGTGAAACATGATCGTTTTTAGTAAAGGTATTTAGTCTGCTTTTGGCATTGAGATAGATAAAATCTTCATTAATTTTCTTTGCATGTGCAACAACCATGCATATGCAAACACACACTCACATTATACACGCAAACATAACAAACAATCAGATTCCGTACGTGAGAAACTTTTTATAAGAGCCTACACGCACGCAAGAAAATATAATTCAGTTGGTGTATCTGTGGTGTAAATCTGGTACAGCCCCGCAGAAGCACTCAGCGGGCGTCTTCCTGCTTGCTTCTACAACACCGTATCTGACCATAGACTCCTGCTGTCTAACATAATGCAATCCGTCTGTCTCCTCTACACTCACAAGACTCACAAACGCTTTGTCCCCTTCTATTTCATCACAAGACACTAAAACAAGCAGCTTATCTTATTTATTTATTTTTCCATTGCTGCACACACTGACAGTACTCTCAACCTTTCTTTTTTCCTTCAATCAATCAATCAATCAATCAATCAATATATACATCTATCAATCAATCAATTTTGTCACAAGAAATCGTACGTGGTACAGTTCCAGAGAAATGTAATCCTATCAAATCTTTCAACTTGTGCGTGAATCATGAAGCAGAATGTGGCCGTCAGATCGGCACACAGAAAAAGAGCCAAAGCGAACGGCCACCCATCTCACCGTTTGACACCTGCACACTGGGATTCCCAGCAGAGAAGTTGCAGTCAGTGTTCAATTCCTCCACGCTTGCCTCCGTGCCCCCTCTGATGTAGAGATGGAGATGGACGCAGTAGTCACGTAGTCAGGATCACAGCCATAGCTCATAGCCGATAGCCATCTTCACATTTACCTCTGTGTCAGCCTGGTCTCACAGAATTCTGTGAAATGATCGCTAACTGTTTACAGCTCATTACGTGGTGGTGGCACAGAATGTGTGAAAATTCTGCGTGGCCACCACGGAAAACAATGCCAATGTAAAGTCAAGAGAAAATGACTTTGCATTAAGAGCAAATTTCACGTAAGGAGGTTGGTTGGGGTGGTGGATGGGTCAAACACAGGACGGAACCGTAAGCCCACCCACGACCTTTACCTGAACCCAACCGTCCCGTTCTTCCCACGTGTCACGGAACGGTAACTTAAGGGGCCGTGTTTATTTAACGGAATTCTTCTATGGGCCCATCACTGAATTTCCGGCGATCCATGTTCATTTCACGGAATTCTTCCTTGGGCCCATCACGGAATGTTTTGCGATTCCGTTGTCTGTGTATACTCTGCTGTTTACATTTATAAAACTTTGACCGGTCAGGCTAGTAGGGTTGGCAGGAGACAACTGATTTTCCGATGACGAGGGACCTTATAGCCACATGCCATCACCGTCCAACGTCAACCACATAAAGCGCAACTAATATTTGTAAAATCGACAATTCAGCATAGATTTTGCGAAATTTTAGCCCATTGTTAACAAACAATGAATAGCTCTTAACATTCCAGCCTGGTTGGTATAGCAACAGTTTTACAAGGTCGCAGTTTGAAAAGAATTCAGTTCTTCATCATTCACATACCAAATTTGGCTTTTTAATTCCTGAGATCATCAGGTGTTGTGTTGTTTACGGTAAGCATACACAATAAAGGCAGACATGCTGGAACAAAGTGTCTACTTGAGTAAGAAACTGTATTTAATCAAAGAGAATTTACACTGATCTTGCAATGATGATTTCAAATGTTCGTAACTGACATTCCCAAGATACACACATCTGGACGCAGGTAGTTTTTGTTTTCTGGGTGTGGACTGGAAGGCGGCCGCCTCCTCCAAAGCTGTTCACAACAAATGCTCTTTCCTTCACAAGCCATGTGGCACCGTGCCATCCCATGTGGCTGGATGTGTGACTGGAGAAGCTGAGCTCATATTGAAGCTTGAAATCATTATTAGAAGAAATCAGTACTTCCTGCAGTTGTAAGTCCTTTTTTTCCTTAATTCAGCAGCATCGTGACTGCTTAATGGAACGTTCCAGGTAAAAAAGAACACCCATTTCTCTGGGTTATGAATTTAGATAACCAATTAATGTCATGATTTCTCTAGAGGAAGCGGTTTCAAGCCATCAGTAATGATACTGCTTAGTCTGAGCAGGCAGAAACCTTCAAATTTTAGTACAATCAAGTGTCAAACTGTGGCCTGAGCAGGAGTGCATTGCAAGCCAGAGGATTCAGTCTGATGCTCCAAACTCCTCTGTGTTTGTTCAACGTATCAACTCCTGAGGTGGCTGTCAAGCAAGGAAGATCTGCCAAACTTATGTTACCACATATTGTCGTAATTTAATACCTTGACTCTTAAAGGACCATACAGATGGTATCTCTTAAACTACAAAATTATGGATACTTAACATATCTTAGGACAACTTTTGGATGTATTTTTTCTGCCTTCGGTGGCCTGTACTACGAAGCAAGATCAACAAGCCCTGGATCTCTTTCAGTTATCCGGCTTCACCTAACCTAACAACCGCGGTCCCGCATAAGCTGTATCACGACGCTGGTTTTCAACTAGTTCAATCAACCCAGGGTTTCCCAATCCAGCGGCGCACACGTTCACATAAAAGAGGCGGTGTTTGCGCACCACGACCAATCGCAAACATCTACCAGAGCCGCATGTTTTTATATAAGAAGAGCAATTTATAATTCTACATAAATATGAAGAACACAGACTGGGTTTTACAGGGAAAACGCAATATAGTCGCTTCCTAATACAGGATGGAAAGCTGGCAAAAAAAAAATCGACAACGCTGTAGATGCGTAAATTACTCTTAACGATATCACTTCCCCATCAGTCAGGACCAAGATCTGACCATAATTACACTTGTGCTTTCCATAAACTGTCATTGCTTTAGCCTATTATTGCAGTTGCAACGCTGCCAGTGGTAAGGGATCGTGAGAGAAAATAAAAAATATAAAAACATAATTCAAACCGATGTGCACATTAGCGACACACGGCTCAAGAAGACGACATGTAATTCCCTCCTATTAAAATATATATATTTCATAAAAATACCCATCAGGGAATGTTAACGGGGTTGTCGGTCTCTAAATGTTTTAACTTTTATGAGCGCACACCTCTCTCCCCTTCTCTCTCTCCCTCTCTCTCTGCGCACCGAGCTCCGCCTGATCTTCTAAAGAACGGTGACGCCGTTATCAGTCGACCTATTGATTGGTCAGTAGGCGGTGCTTTTACACCGGTTGATCTCTAATCTCCAACTTAACCTGCTCCCGACCAGGTTAGGCGTCCAGCATAAGTTACCACGGCGATTAAACCCGATAACAACTAATCCACCGTCGTGATACAGAAAATCCTGGGTTGAACCTGAAGTTAGCTCGTTAATGCCAGATCCTGCTTCGTAGTACAGGCCTCTGGGCAGACTCATGAACCTTTTCACAGATGTGTAATACAACACATTGAACAGTACACTTGTGTCCAAGCTCCATTGTTGTTGTGGTTGTATTGTTGAGTACACTAATTCATTTTCATGCCACATGGAGATTAATGGAAACCAAATGCGGCCTTAAAAGTAGGAAAACCGGTGTGCAAATCCCTGATATGGTCCGTCTAGGCTCAGAATGTTGCAGGGAACAATGTATGACAGACAGGCGTTAGCACTGTTAACCCTCCTTTAATAAAACTTACTTTTGAACATTTAATAGAAAACTAAATCCTTTGATTCGTGAGTCACAATCTCTTGTATCTATCTGCAGCTTCCAGGCGTCCAAACTAGTTATCACAGTCACAGTCAGAAATTGCAGATTAGAAGCAGTTGTTGTGGTTGTCACATAAAAAACTCAGCCTTTTTCATGTTAGTTGTCTTTTATTAATTTAGCAACTCTTATAAGTGTTGCTGGGATGATTTAGATTTAAAAAAAAAAAAAAGAGTAAAAAGGCTTTGATTTTGATCCTTCTCACCTCATGATTTCCATTTACTGCACAGATGAAACCAGTGTTGGTGGATATTAAGGCAGTCATGGTGTGCATGATGGGAGGGCAAAGGGAATAGCATTTCTTCAGGGACATGCCATGATGGGAGGGCAAAGGGAATAGCATTTCTTCAGGGACATGCCGGGCTTCAAAACATAAGCATGCAAACTGGGTAGAGGAACCAAATTCCCCATTCAGATTGCACCAGCATTGACAAAGCGAAGTCCAATCATCGCCTGAGAAAAAAATGGGTCAAGGATCAATCAAACGATCAGATGGAAGAGCAATTCTATGCTTTAATTTGTCCTGAATGTCACACTGCAATATGGCTTTTTTAATAGGAAAAGCACAACAGACGAAAAGGGACTCTTTCACATTTTCTAGCAGTGGCCTTGAGGAGGAAACACAGCCTGCCGTTTTCAGGTCTGTGCGGAGTGGAATGCTTGAAAGAGGTTAAGCCTTGCTATTCACCAGGCTCATTTCATTGTTCAGTCAGAAGTCATTGACGCAGATGATGCTTTTTATTAAGGCCGGGGTGGGGGGGGGTCAGAGTGAAAATTAAACCTTTCATTACCTTTTGTTTACGCTATCTTAAGAATAACATTGGTTCTGTTTCAGGTTTTACCTGAATAATTGATGCAAGAATTGGAAATGTAATCTTGAAATAATCCTGCAGTAAGCCTTGGAAAAGTTTCGCTGATCAAGAAGAAGCTTATTTAGCCACGTAATGACAGCAGCGGCTCAGTGAAGCTACAATGTGCGTGTTTTACAAGTTGAGGATAATCAACGTGTCTCTATCTATTAGCTACCCCTTATCCAGAGTGACTTGCAATGCTACTACTATTTATCAATATATTTAATAGAATCATGGCTTACATTCACACATTCACTTTTGTGCATAAAGTGTGGAAGACCATTCCACTTGTTTCGAAGTCCCCAGTCAACCAGCATTTCCAAAGATTTGTCCAATTATCTGAAGCCAAAATTAGACGGGCAAGGGCCAATCAAATAATCAATCTGAAGGAGACTTGTACACTTCAGTTTAGCCTAAGGATCACACCTGAGCAGGGCTATTGCTTTTTCAACACAAGGGCTTTTCTGAAGGGGCAATTTCACATTTTCTAACAGCGGCCTTGAGAGACAGACTCATCCCATTTGATGGGTTCTTTTCAAAGCTCTGAGGAGTGATGGAGAGCTGCGGTTGCCCTGTCAGTGTACACACACAGGATGTAGTGGTGTTTGATCATATCATTTCATTATACATGACTATTATCATGGGTGCATTACTGAACAAGCCTACCAGGTCCAGGGCACCCAAGTCAGAGCCTCTGTGTGAAGACACTGTAATTAGCTTTGCATTTCTTGTTGCATAGTCAAAGAGCTCAGTCATTCATGTCAATTAGGCCCAATTACAATTTTGTTTACAATAATTTCCAGGTAGAAAACCCATACATACAATTTAATGGTGCTGAGCAAAGGGGCGAGGAACAACTGGATATACTCTGGATAATCTAATTCATCAAAAATGCATGTTTGATGCTTGCATTTCTCAACACTTTCACTAACATTAGGCTGCAGACCTAATTTACCTGTTGGGCCACAGACTAAAGAAAATGACACGACCCAAACTAGCAGTCATTCCAACCGGCACTGACATGTTCAATTCAAATGACATGAAATAAACAAGTTTCTCCGCAATTTAAATTTATTGCCAGTTGTCTACCTGGATTGTTGTGTTAGGGCGACGTCACAGTGATTTGGTCTTCAACAGAGCCCCAAAGGACCTGCTGAAAAAATGAAGAAATAGCCTAAACATTCACTTTGAAGATGTCACAAGAAAGAAACCACCATGATACAATTTAAGTGAGTGTTTATCCCCTCAGTTTATCTATAGGACTTAAGAGGGGCTGGCTGAGTACTCTATGCAATATGGGATGCAATATGGGCTCTTCTACCCTGTGGGGAGCATTCCAAAAAGCAAGTGCAAAACAACAGCATTAGAAGATCTGCCTAAGGGGCATGGAAGTGTGCATGTGAGCCCACTTCCACCAAGATTGATATTTATAAAACACAACCATGTGTGTACGGGGAAGTCCAGATCATTTTTAATCATCTTCATTCATCATGCTTAATAGTTCCGTAGTCAGCCCTGCAGTGATTCCAACTTTAGCACACTCCAGTTTGTGTACTAATCAAACATGTTCAGATGGAACATTGTCAAGTGGGTCTTTCACCACAGGGAGCAGCCCCACTGATCCACTGTGTCTGTCTGCATACATTATCATATACCATCCGTAGTTAGGATTACATATCACGGAAGGATTACATAAACTACAATAAAATGGAGACAACAGGGATAAGATTTGAATGACTGAAGGTTTTCAGGGTACAATTTTTTGATTAAATCTTATTCTTGTGCATTGCTGATATACTGTAAGCACAACATTTTTGGCATCATTGTTTTCTCTTTATTGTCTTATCTGCTTACTTCTAGTCCACCCACTATGCAGACATTCTTAAAAACAACCTGCTGGATGCAGTTAGCCTCTAGGTTTTTAACAAATATGTAACATTTCATGCATGTTCAATAGACACAGCATCAACAATGAAAAACCCGTGTTTTATTTAATATTAAAATGTATTCTGAATCTTCATTATGCTGATTATAACAGACCCATTGCATGCCTTTAAAAAGCCGCCTACACAATCAAAACCAGACTGAACAGAAGGAATAATAGAAAAACAACAGACTGATGTCATAACCCTGCATTTGGATCAAGTGGGTTTTGACATTACATCCTGTCTCTTAATGTTTCTTTACAGCAACACAAAGAAGCATTTGTGTTACAGGTTAAATCACAATATGAAACCGTATCATGAATTCTTTAAAGGTTTCGTGGTCCAGGATTTCTCTCTGTGCTCAAAACTAGCAGTAAGTCAAACCTTTTAATAAGTCAAGTCTTTGCACAAAGCCAATCAAAAGCTTTCACTTCATATTGTATTGGTCGGTGACACTAAGTAACACCTAGTAATCGGTGGACGGATTCTTTGCCATTCTTAGCCATTATTAAAGGAAAGAAGAAAAACATCAATACAGTATAACAGCTGATTCCAAACATTTGAACAGTGGTGTATACTGTACACAAATTTGAATCCGAATTTGGACATTTAAATAAAGGGTGGAAAGTTAATATTGTGCACTATATAGTAAATAGGGAATGAGTTTGGCCACAGCCTCTGTGGCATAGCTTATTGGGGCACTTAAATGGAAAGAATAAAGCCCTGCCGGTCAACTAAGGCCAATATAGCTTTTGTGATGTATCTTCAAATATGTTTTTTTATTCCATTCAGTAATAAAAAATATTTGAAAAACTCACCTTGACACAGTAAAAAAGGACTTTAAAATATCTTTCCTAGCAGACTTAATATCTTTTTTTTTTGTCTGTCATCCGAAACATGCATTTCCCAATTTTAACATGTTTAATTCGCTCATGTTGCAAGTTGCAACCCATTACTCTTTATGTAACAGGGAAGCATTCTGGAGATAAAACACAAGGTCTCATAAGGATTACTCACTCCACTTAGACATGTGGTTTGTCACTCCTAAATTTCTTTCCATTCTTGAAAGCAGGCATCTGCAGGCTGTCTCAATGTACCATGAGATGTTTTGGTATTTAACTCGTGGATAAGAGCAAGATCACTCAAGCCATGTCTGACAGCAGGTTATCGATCTGGAGGCAATTTTATTCTTGCATCAGGAGAAACGTACAGCCCCTCTACTTCTCTGTGTGACCAAATCCTATCGCCCGTGCACATCTTTAATCTGCTGGACGGCAGGCGGATCAGCCGGGGGCTGAACACAGTCGAGATGTGAACGCAGTGTTTGCCATTTGTCGTTATGCCTGCTGCGGGGCTGATACACTGTATATCTTTATTCATTCATAAATCTCTGCTTTATGAGGTGAGCCTCTGTGAGTTACACTGCTGCTAGTCGAGAAACACAAATCTAAGTTATGGTGTCGTGTGAAGCACTTTTCAGATTTTTATTTTGTATTTCCACATTGACTGATTCACACTGTTCTGCTTGTTTTTACGTTATTTTCCCAAACAGACTTTTGCAGATTTAGACCTCTGAGTTCAGAATTGAGTGACGTCATTTGAACAGAAAACATAGATAATTGTAACCTCTGCATGTCCAAGTATCGCTCAGCAATAAACTGTCAAGTCAAAACGTTACAAACCTGGGGCCTAACGAGCTAATGTCTTTCCTTGTCCATTTTGAGGGCAAGAATAGCTGACATCCAAAACAGAGACAGGGCGCCTGTCACTGGTTGTTGAAAGAAGGCACATCTGACACTCTCAGCTGGTTAAGACAGCGTTACTAATTATAACAGCAGTTTTTAATTGTGGGTGTGTTGTTGATACCTGCTAGCTTCTAGCTGTTATAACACACTGATGAAGTAACCTGCCTGCAGGTGATCTTCATGCTGACTTGATGACCGCAAATCAAGTCAGCATGAAGATCACCTACATTTTGATGATTTTTCAGGGGTTTCTGATTATTTTGAAGCATTTTGTCCTGAAATGGTCATCCTTTAAGTATGCATAAAACCACAGGGTCAGTTTAAGCCTTTTGGAAGCCACTGGGCCCGGCTTAGGTACAGTAGAACAACTACATTGCCACCCTGTTTTAGTCGCCAGAGGATGGATAATAACACAACAGCCTACAGAATTAAAACAAAGGAGATGGTCAGGAAGATCTGTAGCTGTGAGCGTTATTCATATGGAATGTTTATGCATGAACGTCTCTCGTCATTTCCATAAATATATTGTCCTTTGTGAGCCTTACTATATATTTCATTAAAGTAGCCTGCTGGGCCTCATCCTTCCTATTAAATAGTTAGCTGATTTACTCTAAATGTGAAACCATCATCTGCATATGCAGTACGCTTTCTTTGGTCATTGGAAAACTACTGTCCTTGTGCTTTCTTGATAACAAATCTTATCCTGCTAGATCCCCTGTGTAGTTATGTTTACAGCTCTGCGACTTCATAGCATAGCTATCATTTCTTGCATCCATACTACCAATATGGTGCAGTCAACATTAGTATACAGTATACACATCATCAAAACAATATAAAATGCCTATTGTATATATTTTTCTGTATATCGTTTTGATTGTGTTGTCGGAAAACCTGCTGCCAAACTGCATTACAGCAATATTTACTTCATTTGGAATGCATTTTATGATCTAATCCTTATATGTTACTTTCATTTTGCACTAAAATTCTTAATAAAATGAGAAAATACCCAGTCACTTTCATTTGTGCATATAAGTATTTAATTCACATAGAGTAAACAGAAATAGGCTTCACTATGTGGTTATTTCATATAGAATATTTATTTATTTATTGAATTACCAGAAAACATGCTACTGTACGTTGTGATATATAACGTTATCGAGATACGAATTGACCTATATTCGGATAAAAGATTATGGCCATATCACCCAGCCCTAGCTCCACTGTTACATTTTATGGTGTGTGAACACACACGCACACACACAGAAACACACACACTCCCACCCCTGTGCTCCCTCGAGTGAGAGGAGACAAGTGATGTGGATGAGGAAGTAATTCTGAATCTGGGAGGGCAGTCAGAAGGAAGCAGATGAGGATGAGAGTAAATGTAGTGCTTCTAGAGAGGAAGAAGAGAGCAATCGCTCGAAGGCCAAGAGGCAAATGTGCTTGTCAAGGTAAAGACCTACAGGCACACTGCACCTGACTTGTTGAGAGATGTAAACAGACCCTGAAAATTCAATTATGTCTTGAAACCTAAATCTCCCCCTGATGCACAGCATGTAGCATTAGTAGCTGCACACATTATTTCTCATACACATGTACCCATTGGTCAGTTTGACATTGGCATCTTTGGAAACACTTTGATTTTAAATAGAGGTTTGTGGGTTTGAACAATGCTTGATCCTGTGTTTGCAGGGTGGAAAAGGGAATCGTGTTGCAAATGTAGACTTATCAGCACGCACTGGTTCTCTGAGAGTCATAATGGCAAAACGAGGTCTCTGTGAGGCTGTATGCACAGTGGTGCTTTGAGCTAAATGCTTATGTTTACTGGGTTCACCAGCATAGTTTGCCGTTTTAGCATTTTAAAATTTGCTAATGCTGCATTCATGTGGTGTTGGAATAATCGAAAAAATGTGTGTTCCCGAAAATGCACGTGAACCCCAGTTTCCAAGATATCATTAGGATATATCATCTGGGAACCATGAATGTCTGTATTAAAATGTGCTAATCCATCCAGTAGATGTCGACATATTGCACTTCATGAGTGAAAACTTTGACCTGCTGGTTGTGTTACTGTAGATTAAAAGTCAAGGGATCATTAGGCTTCATCTTCTGGAGACCATGCATATCTGTACAGAATTGCATGGCAATCCATTCAGTAGTTGAGATATTTCAGTCTAGACCAAAGTTGTGTTCTAACCACTGACAATGGCATCCATATTTTTTTATGTAAATTTAGGGTAAGGCATGTTGGCTTTAACCTAACCAGTATCCATGTGGTGCTTCTTTGAGGGTTAAATGTGGCTTCAGATATTTTCTGACACTTGAAACAATCTATGGTCAGACTTCCAAAGAAGAGTTCAGGTTGTGTTTTTGAACTCAGAGGGCATGCTGTTGCCTGAGGGGATGTAAACATGACATCCTGGGTTTGTGTCTAGCCCAGGACCTTACTACATGCCCTCCTCCTCCTCATACTCTTCTGTCTCATAATGTTCCCTGTCTCGCCACACTGTGAACTATCACAGAAAAGCTAAAATGCCACACACACAGAAAAAGATCTGGAAACTCAGTTAGGTCCAACTAAAGGCTCTGACACACCAACCCAATTATCGGCCGTTGGACAGTTTGGCGAGGTCAATGACTTGAGTCTGTTCGGTGTGTTCCGTGCCGTCGTCAGTCGGATGAGCTGTCTGCATCCATTTTGGCTGATTTGACTTGTTGCATCGGCCAGTGGGCAGTCGCACTCAACGACCAATCTGATTGGTGGAGTGCTAGCCCTTGACTAGCGAATCAGTGCTTCTTCCACAAGAAGAAGCCCGAGAGCTGACAACGCCAGTATCTTCTTATTACTAGCCATCATATTTTCTTCCGTTCAGCGAGTAATGAGAACAACGATCCTTCATGACTACTATCAACACTCTCTGATGAAAACAATGACTGACAACAGCGTGCTCTGTGTTTACTAGGTCTAGAGATGTTCCATCATTTCCGGTTTTCATTTTTTGGGAGACGATACAGATTAACGCCGCCTGCTTTTATGGAGACAAATTATGTCTCGCACACGTGCAGAACGTACGCTCAAGTCGGCGTCACTTTGGTGTGTTCCGAGGCCCTTTTTTGAGAGACGGGAGCCGACTGATCTGTCCGACTGCCTTTTCTGCTGACGGTCGGCCGTAGGGTTGGTGTGTCAGAGCCTTAAGAGCAGATTGGGTAAAGATTGTAGAATGTGTAGTTTCTGCTTGGAAAATCCACCCACCCAGGGCATATTTGTCATCAACTGTGCACCAGTGATGATAGAAAAAAACAGCCTGTGAGATGGCGCCTTCATTGATTAAAAAAAAAGCCATGAAATAAACACAGCACATGAGCAGCAATAAAAGCAATGCCACAACATGAGACATTCATAGACACAGGAACCACGTGAAAGCATTTAGAGTATGGTCATCATCATGGGGTGCATTCAAGCAAGACAAACCAGCTGCACACTGTGAAATGCTCATTCAGTCTTTTCATGTTCCTGATTGAAGAGACCGCCTTGATGCTTGAAGATGGCATTTGTTCTCTGAGTTACGCCACATTCACTCCCTCCTTACATGTTCAGTTATGTTGGTACCACTTTCTATTAAAGTGCCTCTAAAGGGTTTATAAGTTGTAACTATTGTTCTATTTAAGGTAAATAAATAATTTACAAATGATCTATGGATCAGTTATACGCCATTAATAAGTCTGGGTTATTGGCAGGTGAAATATATAAATATGTTTCAAGTCAGCAGTCAAAAATGTTAGTATGTCATTAATAAAGCTTATTACATGGCTTTGTTGAATACTCTCTTCTGATTGGTCAATTAGGGCATCCTTCGTGTATTTCTGAATCATTATAGGCTCTGGAGGACCATTTTTAAAATAAATAAAATCATTTTTAAATCAATATTTTGTGCGAAATTATTTATTTAAGCAGGATAATGCTTCGTGCCGGAGTCCTGCATCTTCCGATCAGTGTTCATTTCGCAATAATTACTTTAAAAACACAGTTAAAATGTAAGTTATTAGTTGAAATTGCTTCCTAAATCTTGAATCTTGGCCAATCTCTTATGGGATACAGACTCTCTGTCCATGTTTTTCTGGCCAGGCAACACGCTACACAATATGAGAACTGATTCTAACTCCAGTTTAGTCCGAATAATTGATTTTCAAAAGCATGGTGAATCTGCACTGGTCGGTGCAGAATAAGGCAGGTCAACAAACAGTAGACAGTCCGCACATGCTATCTCGTCCTGTGTGGGAGTCTACGATTCAAATCTGTCGCCTCCAGATTGAGTCTAAGAGCAGCTGGAGCTGCCACAACCATTCTGACCACATTTTGATTAGTTTTCTTTTTTCACAAGTGGAATCAGGACAAATCGAATAGTTATTCTGTAGTTTGAGCTGGTTAACAATAGACACAACCCAAGGCTATGTACAGTCAATGAGAATTATACAGTTCTCTAATGTGAACTCAATCTGAAAGACTGAACTGGCATATTTACCAAAAAAGATCTAAACAAGAGAAGTCAACATTGACCTTCAATAAATATGCATTTAATTGGAATAAAATTAATCACCTTTCCAGGCACTCAATCTAACATTTATCTAACAAAGAGGAGCCCTGGTGTACTGCTGCCGAGTGAGTTTGCTTTGATTTTAAATGTCATACAGCCTGTAGGTGGCTTTACTCAGCCTGTAACCCAACTTGTACCTGAACCCCCCATAGTGAGGCGCCTCTGTTATCAGGTTTGGTTGCATCTTGAATAGACTGACTGACTGGAATACCAGAGGACGTAATGCAAGTCCTTTACCCAATCCTTCAATTTCTTATTCCGAGAAACCATAAAGGTCATGGGGGCGGTTCAGACATATAAACAATTCATCTTCAGACACACTCCACTCTGCCCTGTTTCCAGCCCGCTTTAAAACACAGAAACAGTGACAAATGCAGATTTACAAGCTGTGTTGTGTAACTTTCTGTCTTCTACTACAATGTATTTTATGTTTCTGCAGACACTGTACACTGTATTGACTGTGCACTGTCACACTTTGTTTAGCCATAACTTCAGTGTGGCGAAAATACTGTACATAATGTTCCACACTTCCTAAACTAATTCAATAAACGGAACATGCCTGCTCCGGCATGAATGAATGTAAAACAAGCGATTACCCCTATTTTCCTCTGGGCGCGTCTGCGCTGCGTTCCGGATGCGTCGCGGCCAATCAAGCCAATGCTTGATATTGAACCAGCAGCGCCACTGTGCGTCCCAGAAGCGTGCGTGAAGCGGCTGTCTGCTTCGCTAAAGATACGCGCCAGGTCTCCTTTCACGCGAGCCACAGGGTGTTCAGACAGCCGGGCAGGAAGTGAAACAGTGAGAGTATCCAGTCAATTTACCAAAAGACACCCCCTCCCATCCCCAATATTGTATATGTCTCCTCTACAACACCACAGACGAGGAGAGATTTATCTTGGAGGTGGAAAAACATAATGGACATCACAGATCTTTTCTATAAAGACGCCAGAAAAGAGAATGCATGGAGTTTAACTGTAGGAGTGCCTGGAGTGGAAGGTAAGTACTAGCTTAATAAACATGTCATTGTTCTGTACAAACAAGAGACAATATAATCTGCGAGTCGGCCAGACAAGACGCTCCACTTCTGAGATGCTCCTGGGGCCCGTTTCAGAAAGCAGGTTTAGTGAAAACTCTGAGTTTGTTAACCGTGAGATGAGGGAGACTCTGGGTTTTCTGTTTCAGAAAGAGAGGGAACTTCACCTCAGAGTCAGTTACTATGGTAACTGAGTCTGTGAACCTAACCTGGTCAGGAGCAGGTTTTCTTCAAGAAACCTTGAGTTTCTCTCAGTCTCCTCTCTCTGACACAGCGCTCTCTTCTCTATTTCCTCATTCATTCATTCAGTCTGTATCAGGCGCATTTTAGCGCAGTTTATCGGCATGAAAAAAAAACAGGGCTGGTTTATTAACCATGTTAGGCAGACTATAAAACTTTTTTTTTTCTAAAAATGTCGCATTTCCTTTTGTCGACTATCCCGTTGATGAAGAAGCTGTATTATTTCTGCTTTACTTCGCAGGGTGTTATATGTCAGGAGATGATGTTGAAACCCCAACATTAAAATTTTCATATAACTTCCTATTTGAGCGGTATTGTTTTTCTTCCCAGTCTATCAGTTATGTAGCCTACATAACCTTATCCGTCCTCATATCACTAACGTCACCCATCTTATGCTCTTACATCCCAGCAGATTATTTGTGTCGCATTAAGTTTTTTTGCAAACGGCAGTTTTCTTTACAACATTGGTGATGCGGAGCATATTTTAGTAAAGCCACTGTATAGCAAAGAGCTGTCATAAGAGTGTGACTCGCTGGGAAACGTGTTTTAGATGTTTTTGTAGTGTTCCCTGGACACAAACCAGTGAGAGCCACAGTATTGCAGGTGAATGATGTAAACCCTTTGAAATAAAAGATTATGAATTATAATTCTGTCGATGATGGTGCTGCAGCCTCAGTGGGATTAGTAGGCCTACTTTTTCATCCGCAGTATTGCACCTAAATGAAATAGATTATAGGTTCAATACCATTTCACCAGTAATATATACTTATGATTAAATATGATATTAATACACTATATTGGAACTAACGCATTTACTCTAGCAGCAATTTTCTCCCACGCAAATTCTCTCTCTTTTGCAGCAGCCACTGTGTTTTTTTTATTAACTCGCTGTATGTGCGCATGAGTATTTCCACCGACTCGTTTGTTTGTGGTTGTTACCATGGAGAATCGTAGTATCATGGCTCCATTCATGCTGCCTTTTTTATTGTGGTGGTGCACTCGCGTGACCATACTCTGAGTTGATTGAACCAACTCATATCAGCTGTTCCGAAACGGAAAACTCAGAGTTTCCCATCTCAGGGTAAATCAACTCAGAGATCAGGGTTAGACTCAGAGTTTGTTAAACCTCCTTCCTTAAACGGACCCCTGGTGTGGTATGGCGTGTGGCGGAGGATGGAACAAAACCGTAACGCAGCCAGAACGCAGCACAGACGCGCTTAGTGGAAAATAGAGGGGAAGTGATGCCGGATTAGTTCTGGATATTTCCCCCTGGGGTCTACACACTGAGGGTGGTGGGGAAGAGAGTTTGGCTAAAGATCTGGATGATGGAATATGGAGCAGGACTGGGCGTTGATATGATGAAGCCTAGAGGTGAAGGAGTGGGGGAGGGTCCCATCAGTTTGTACTGAGATGACAACTGACAGCAGCAGATAGGAAAACGGATTTTAAAGTTGAGCAAGAGTATCATTGGCTAAGAGAGATTGTGGCAAGATCTGGTTGGACCCACAGAGTAGAAGCCAGAGAGAGAGAGAGAGAGAGAGAGAGAGAGAGAGAGAGAGAGATGAAAATGAATGAGTGAGTAAAGGGAGTCTTACTGATTGAACCTTCGCCAAGCTCCATTTGGTGTTTAGTGTAAATGCATCTCTGGAGGGATCAAGGGGCAGCTTACCAAGGTGCTGCCGACTCATTAGAGTCAGCAGGATCCGATCAAACTGCACTCAGATCTATACAAATGGAGCTTTTCAGGGAAACCACGATCTCTACAGCAGGAGTGCAGGGGGAGGGTTGACAATAGTGTTTTCACAACAAAGCTATGCTGCAAAGAACAATGAATCTTCGAACAGACTATTAGTGTTATTTTCTATAATATGCTCTACAGGCAGAACGTGCCTGGAATATGCTGGAGAACAACAAATTACCGTTAAAAAGTCTGTTGAACATAACCACGCATCACTGCTGCTTATTTTCTTTTGTATTTCATATTTCAACTGACTGACAAGGACCTTGCAAGGTTTTGATTTAAATAAAACATGTCATTAAATATCATCTGTTCACTACCTTTTATTTTCACAATCACTGGTCAGCAGTGTCAACAGTAATCTGAGTCTTCTCCTTCCATAAAAAAAAACACCATTTCTTTTTTTTTTTTTTACAATGCAATGGCCAATGAAGGACAGAGTTACAGGAATAGTATAGACATACACTAGGATACAATAGTTCTGAGGGATTGTCAGTTACACATGTGTTAGCAAATGAAGACACATTTGGTCAGTGCAGGGTTGATTCAGTACTCTACCCTGCATGAGCGAGAACTCATGAATGATTCAAACACCCAGGCAGCTTCTCTTTATTTATCATACTTCATGTTCTCAATATCGACTGCTTCCCCTGCGTCAGAGCACACTGGATCTAGTGGGATCTCTTGGAAGGCAAAATCTGCTGATTGGTTCCGTACGGGCTGCACGCACAGGTTATGTGTTGTTCTCGGCCCTGAGTCTTGCATGTTATCACTGATGGCACCAAGTAGGCTTCATCTTCCTCACACTAAACACAAAACCCGCAAAAGAGAGCTGAACCTCTGTGTAATTAGGGTCTGACTTTGAGAGAGCTAGATGGGTACATAAGGAGAAGAAAGAACTGAATTTCTCTACTCAATTATACAATTACTGTAAATGTCTGCAGAAAGCTTGGAGGTCTGCATCTAATATATGTGGGGTTTGTTCATTTTAATGTCATTTCAGGGGGTGGAGAACACCCCGGTTAGGCATGCCAATGTCAAGCTCTATATGTGTAGATTTCATTCACTAAATGGCAGACTATTGAAGACCTGATTTAAAATAAGTCCTTTGGCTGTTTCAATTTAAAACATATGACATATTACACTATTCTCTAATCCTACTTTGTTGAATGAAGAGGTTTATATAAGAAAAAAATGAGTTTGTGCAACAACGTTGGTATAGTCATCAGGCTATTTTCCATCCTGTTTGACACATTTTGTACACATATCCTGTATGTATTTTTATCTTTCTGACAGTTTCCCTGCCTACAGAATGTTAGGCAGCATTCCCATTTCCACTTTGGCTCTCCTTTCTGTAAATACTCCTCTGGTAGGCGAGTAGGACTCTGATATTCAAAAACTGCTGTGAGAAGTGATATTTGGCTAAAAGGTTTTTTACTTTAAGCCACACAGACGTCCGAGAGCAGTCAACCCACTCTGCCTGGAATAAAAGTAGTCACCACTGAACACAGAGGGCCAGATGTACGTAACACTTTTGCGCCCACTTCAGGCGTATTTGTTTCGCAACGTGCATGTAAAAGCATGGCGAGGTACGTACAAACAGGCCGCACTGAGGTAAAAGCGCAGACTGCCTGTCGGGGGAAATAAAAATGGCGAATTGCGCTTTTCCGTGTCATGCATATGCATTCATGGGAGGGTCAAGGGGAAAGTGTGAGTTTCCCATAAAGAGATGGGAGGAGAAGCGTAAAGTGCGCCTAATTATGTATTCCGCAGTATGTACAAAAAACGCCCGTGAAAGCGCGTCTCTATTTTGCGGTGCAAATTCCCCGCCTCTTAAAAGCAGGTGTAAACCTGGAAGCGGGTTTCCTCGCATACGCCTCCTGGTGAAATGGCAGCAGTAATCCGAGCAAGACGAAGACACAGGCCAAGGAGACGAGCTGAAAGGATTTTTGCCACAAGGATCACACTTTTTCAGTTGAGTGAACACAAAATCATTAAGCGTTCAGATTATGCAATAATACAATTACTGGAAGAAATTGAAGATGACATTGAATCTCCGACTCAGCGTTCACATTCCATTCCAGCAGTTGTTAAACTCCTCGCTACATTACAAATATTGGCATCAGGATCATTTCAAACAGTCATAGCATCAGCAGTGGAAATATCGCAGTATGCACTCAGCCGTATCATAGCACCAGTACTTAACGCTTTGCTACAGCGCAATTTACGGTATAGTGGGTGGAGAAAGGCGCTGTTTACCCGATGAACTGCAGCTTTGGTAAATACGACGTAAGCTGAAGTATCACAGCGTGCGCTTTCTGCGGGTTGGCCATGGCGCTGATAACGCTACATTCGTAAATGTACGTACATCTGGCCCTGAGGGTTTTCTAAGCTCTCTTGATCAATACTTGCTATGAGGTAAAACTACTCGCTGAAGACAGGATAAAATATTTTGGGCTTACTTAGTTTTGTTTGTGGAAGAGTATATACTGTAGGTTTAAGACTAACAAACAATTCAAAAGAAACTAAGAGACTATGCAGAAACATTATGAGTCAGAACACACCTGGGAACCTGCAGGGAGTCAAACCTTTGAAACTCACAGCATCAGTTCTTGGAAATGGTGCTGCCTCCTGAATTATTGTTTGGAGCACTGTGTGGGATTTTTGTCCGGCTGCTCTATTCAGTAAGATACAGATTTCTACCTGGTGGGATGAAAACAAATGCTAATCGAGTGGAGATGAGCGACGAGCTGAAGCCTTTTTTCCCCACTCTGTATATTAAAGTTAAAACAGAAGTGGAAATTAACTAACTACTCAAGTGCTGTTACAAGTACAAGTTTGAGATACTTAAACTTAACGTGAGTATTTCCATTTTTTTACACTTTATATTTCATTATACTTAGCTACTTCATTTCAGAGGGACATAATGTACTCTTTACTCCACTACATTTATGTGACCGTTGTAGTTACTTTTCAAATTAAGATTGTACATACAAAAAAAGATTAACCCACTGGCTCCTAGCTTATATGACTAGTGACTCCTTACAGAAAAACAGCGTTTCACTGCGGCCCCTTGTCACGTTTCAAAATTCCACAAAAATAAACTAAAGATCCAAAAAAGTTCAGAAGATTTGTGTAGCAGAATTTAGGGCGCTTTTACACCTGTAGTTCGGTAGACTGGGTGCGATTCGGGTTTGAAGTTGCAACATTCTTGCATTTTCCATTTGGTTTGCCCCAAACATTGTAAATTGGTGTCACGCGGTCAAAACGGTCGCTTGTTTATTGAAAAGTATATCCGAGGAAAACCAGCTACAACTGTAACATTTTATGTTAACACCTTTGTTTTAAAGGTCCTTATTCCTCAACATTCATTCCAAAAGCTGTGTACAGCCTCCTGGCCAACACTCTGATTTTTGCTCAGTATTTCAAGTACAGCACCTAAGTGTATTTTTCTGTATATTTTTAATAGAATTTCGAATGCAGGACTTTTACTTGTAATAGAGTATTTCTACATTAATGTATTGGGGTACTTTTACTTAGCTATAGTGGATATTTTATAATCGGGTCATTCCCTGTCAAATTGTATAGAGGATTTTGTATACATTTTAGAATTTGTTAAAACCTTATGTATATGCTATCTAAGACCCAAAAATAAGTAAATCATGGGAGTGAGACGTTATGCTGCACAGACGTCAACTGTCTGACGTACCCCCACTTTGTTAATTCGCTGCATTCCTGTTAAATCGTGGACAGTCCCGTATTGACAGTGCTTGGAATTACAAACCCACTTGGCTGGAAAACAATAGTGACATTGTAACAATCCATTGTCTGGCGCAGTGGTTCTCAGCACAAACAGGAAAAAAAGCTCTGTGCCACAACACCTGGTTTCATGTGAAGAAGCCCTGTGTTCACCTGTTACTGTAACATGCCTTGAAGTAGCTTGAAATGATGGAAGCTATCAAACATGGTGTTCCACAGACAACTTATTTATTGCGTTGTAATCAGATACAGGGAAGAATGAGGACTTTCATAGCGTTATACAGTAGTGTGATCGACTGATTTCATGGAGAACCCCGACACCAAACACTAGGTTTCATCAAATGTCACAGCACTTCTACTACAAGGCTGGGGATTTACGTTTTTAAAGGAATATTGATGTGTTTTGTAATGATGCACACTCAAGTTGACTGCTCCCGCAAATGCGCTGGAGAATAGTACAAGGGCTTACAGGACTGTGCTTTGCTATCACGTTAAACCTTAGGTTGTATAAAGGAAGGCAACACTGCTACAAACACCTCAAAGTATCTATGTAAATCAAAGGGAAACGGCACAGAGCTGCTCTTCATGGACTTCTATTCATCTTCCCACTGAAACAGTTCCAGACAGAATGTAAAACAAGATGTGTGATGATGTGAATATGACGCTTCAGAGAGAACAGCTGGAACTAATAGAGTGCCATTAGTCTATAGTGTTTATTTTCAGCAATCTGAGAAGAATGCGTTTAGTTCGAATTTATCATCAGTGAACAAAGGACGGAGTGCACCACAACTGGTCTCAAGTGATTTCCCAGCATGCACGTAAAGATGCAGGGGCGGACAAACTGAGCTAAAAGCTGCAGTAAGCTAAAGAAATATATCCAAAAACTGTATAAACTGTACAGTTACACACTTACTTTCTTTTTAGGTGAAACGACAAAGACAAAAAGTCATAAAAGCTACATTTTATATTTTCAATGAAAATTAAGATAAAATTAAAACCCAAATTCTGAGCAGAAATCATAACATAAGCTTATACTTTTGTGAAGTTCTTTCACCAACCTTTTTCCGGTGATGTGAGGTTCAGTTACAACTCCTCCTCATTTCCCTCCTCACACAAAGTGGAGGTTTAGAGGCTGTAAAGTAACACCATCAAGAACGCCCCTGCACTTATTGATAAAAGTGGATTTTCATGGAAAAATATGTAATTCTTTTAGCCTTCTGAGGTTTTGCAGACCCGAAGCTCCCTAAAAAAAGATGACTCAACTACTGCTACTTTGTGGGGTTGCCAGAAGCGGGCGAGTCATGGATCTTTATGTAAGCCTCTCTGTGATGATATTTTGATTAATTTTATTGGAGACACAGCATGCATACTAAATATGCCTTTAACGCTCAAGATGACAATTAAATGTCACACAGTACTGTGAGAAGTGCTTGATTTGTAATACTGAGCTATTAGTTTCACCTCATCTGCCAAATGATGCAGGTATATTGCTTTGTTGAATTCAGAAAACCACTGCTTGGGATTTTTATTGTCTAATATAACCCTACCAAATCTGTCATGTAATAATAAACACTATTATTCAAAAGGATGAACACCATTTTGGAAATGTCATGAGCTTTCCACCCCTTTTGCCACCCTCAGCCTAAAACATCACCTTAGTACATCCGATACATCATAATCTAATAGTAGTGCTGTCATTTAAGTTATTAACGGCATTAACGCAAACCCATTTTAACGTCGTAAATTTTTTTATCGCAAGATTAACGTTCTTTTTGGCCTAGCAAACTTTGTCGTTTTTTTCACATGCTGTTGCAACAACTAATAACGTTAGAAAAACTACAACACCACACCGGATCTAGCTAGACCGGAAACAAAACAACAGGCACGCCGCATACACTTGTTTGGGCTTGCGAGCCGGCCAAAGAGTAGTAGGCTAACGTTACGTTTTGAGTGGATGGCGAGCGCGAGACGCCGAAATGGATGCCAATAAGAGTCTGAATGGAAAGTTTACTTTTAAAAAGTTGCCAAATGGTTCCATTGACAAGACCAAAGAGATCTGTGTGTTTTGTCGTTATGAACTGATCGCAGCACTTCCAGTCTGAAATACCACTTGATGGCCAAGCACACAGCTGATGCCAATTCTCCGCCCCCTCGTCAAAGCCAGGCGACAAAAGCACAAAGCAAGCCGATCCACTTTCCCATGTTGATAAGAGCATTAAAATGAGAAAAAATAATGGGACAAAAAGAAATCAAGGGACATTTAGAATAGATACAAATGTGCGAATAATTCGAGTTAACTATGACATTAATGCGATTAATTGCAATTAAACATTTTAATCGTTTGACAGCACTCTCTAATAGTAAGAAGTCAGGTTTCCATTCTAATAAAATAATTTTTTTTAACAAATTTCCAGAAAATTAAACAGTTGGTGGTGCTAATTCTCCACTTGGGTGCCATTAAACCATTTCAGAAGAAGATGATGCAACAATGACGTAGTTAAAAGAGCACCAGTCGAAGCTCAATCGATGGAAAAGAATGTGAAAAAGAATGCAGAAAACAGCATAGAAAAATGTTTTTTATCCTCTGCCAAAGAGGTTATTTTTTTGGTTCGAAGGATTACAGATTACTTATTTTTGTAAATAAAATTTTTTTTCAGATTACTGATTTTCATGAAACTTGGTGGGAGGGTATAGCATGGGCCGAGGAGGAACCTGTTACATTTTGGAACAGATCCAGATCCCGGGCGGATACACAGATTATTTTTCATTTTTGTTTACAGTGCAAGATAGGGCATGGCCTTGGACGAGGTCTGCACTCTCCGAATGCTCTTTGAGTTTTATGTATTGATTTGAGGAAGGTTACATTCTACTCATTGTTCCACACAGATGTGATGTTTTCGTCTGCCGCCATTTTTCTTTTCTTTACTAGAACAGAAACTAACAAATAAATCACGTTTGATGTAAATCGGGATTGATTTGCTCTTTTTTTTTATTGCACTTTGTCACATTTTGCTTGTATTGATACATCAACTTTTCACCTCAGGTTTTTTGCAATATTTTGACTTCTGTTGAATTTCTGGCGTTACTTTGATTTTTTTCAAAGCCCAAATTGAAAATGCATGTAAAAACAGGTGGACGGAAAGACTTACTGACTGCACCAATTTCCACTGGCATTATCTACCTTTTCTACAAACAAAAACTCTTGCAATCAATTTTTTTTGCAAGATCCTATGATCACAAAATTATACATAGAATATAGTGGCTTAAACATGCCTTAGGGTAATGTTATGGCCATCGGTTATACATCTCTAAGAAAAATCAAAACAAAACATGAAGAATTCATCTAAAATATAAACTGCTGAATTTATTCTGCAAAGCTAAACATGTAACTCTACCAATTAGCATAGCATAGCAACAGCATTATAAAGTCAGTTACGTTTCTGAGAGGCAGATTCTAAGACGGAACATTCAATGCATGCACCCAAAAGGGATAAAACCTTTGATGATTTTAATGACCCCATAGCCTTCCCACTTTGACTTCATCTTATTCTAAATGAAACTGTATCAAATAACCATGAAAGTAAATGTAATTTCTCTGTACAATTAGTACAGTGTGATTAAAGATTACATACATAATCTTTAAGCCTGCAGTTGTCTGGAGACCATCTGGCAAGACAGACCCCCCCACTCCAAGGAAGTCAAATCCACTTTAGCAGAGCATAAAGGAAACACGCAATACAACTACAAAAGGAAATTCTGCTGCCTGGCTGGTATTAGTCCTGGTGAGCTCAGCAAGCATTTCTAGCCCAACTCTCCTCACGGAGGCCAGGCATTGTGGTCTGCGGTCTGTCTACAGCAGAGCTGTATTGTACTACTCATTGAGTTTGCCCTCCAGTGGGAGCAGCAACTGAGAAACTGAAATACTAAGATGTGGCTTCCAAGAGTCCAAAGAAGCATGGCAGTAACCTATTATCG
Organism: Perca flavescens; assembly: GCF_004354835.1. NCBI lineage: Eukaryota > Metazoa > Chordata > Actinopteri > Perciformes > Percidae > Perca > Perca flavescens. Next base: position 25,681,048 of record NC_041343.1, on the reverse strand, counting down.
ATCCAGCTCAGGTGGGATGCTGAAGCCTTGAAAGAACTTGAGTTCAGCATCTTCTCAGGGAGTAACCAGAGAAAGTCGGGAGGAAATAAAGAGAGTAAGAAAAACAAGTGTTGGGCTCTGATTTACAAAAATCTCCTTCGATAATAGCTGAGCTCACCCTAAGAAAATCACAACAAAGAAGTGTATTAATTTATATATTACAAACATCTGTAGTACTACCAGTCTATGTCCACGACGTTCCACATCCAGGATTGCTCCGGTGCCGCTAGAAATTCCAAAACAAACCAAAATTGAGAACACAAGTTTAAAGGTTATGACTCAACAATTAATAGGGGTTGACAGGGTCATATAATAAATGGAACTAACATTAATGTTGATGTCAGGGTTTGTTTATATCAGTAATCTTCAGCAGTAAAACAGGTCTATATTTTCAACAATAATCAGAACACACAAAACAAAGATTTTTCCATTAGAAAACAAAGTAGAACTTTTTTGGCTTCATGCGCCACTGAGCGACTTTCATAGGAATGAATGGGGCTCCGCCTCAAACGCTGTATCCACTCCTTTTTGTACATCCATGAGGAGGACCCGCTCCCTATGTAGATATGAAGGGCTCATTCTATGCTAATAAAAACACGATTCTTACTTTCAGGTTATTATACACAAATGACAACATAATTATGAATATTATTGAATTTCTGTCAATGTATTCCCCTAAATCTTACACACTGGTCCTTTTAATGTGGCCTCATTAAACTGCACACAAAACACTCATGCTTTACACCAAAGGATAGAGACGAGAGGCTACAAATCTAAAACTGGTGAATTGAGCGGACAGAGTGCCCACCCACTGCAGTTGTATTTAAGTTAAGTTTTGATTCATCACTTGGCGTGGGCAGAGAAGTGATCAGACACAAGGATTTAATTTAGACAAATGGAGTGACTTCTCAGTAAGGGGGATAAAGCACTCCTCCTGCATACACTCTGTGGTTTAAACTGATAAAAAAAACTGTGGAATTTGCATTTCAAAAACTGAAGCTTTTAAAAGCCTCTGTATCACCAGCCATATTTAAAGACTCTCCTTTTAATGCGTGCAACCAAAGTGTGACAAACTGAAGCCAAACAAAATTTCTCCCCACTGATGGCAGCCCCAGACGCCAAATGGATCTGTGTAATAGCTGGCATTATCATTACATAATGTGCTTAGTGGGATGGAGGGAGGGCAGAGGCAGAGTTTGTATCTGATGAAGCCGTGCTGCTGCAAACTTAAAACACTCCATGGCTTCTGTTAAAAGACAGCACCAATAATAATAATGCATAATGTGAACAGGCTGACAATCTGGCCCGCTTTGTTAGTGCTGGGTTATTTACAATGAAACATGGGATACTACAGTGAGTCATTACTACCGCATGACAGCTTGCAGATATACTCTTAATAGGATTCTACTGTGCTGGGCACGGCGAGGCTGAAATCACTCTTTACATTGAACTGAGCATTATGAGGCTCAGGGGATATTTTCAAGTGCATTGATGCCACCCTCTGTTTTGTAAAGGTCTGGAAAGGGCTTTTGGTCTGGGAGAGTCAACAGATGGCTCAACACAATACACACGTCCTCCTTTTCTGCTCAATACACTAGGTTTATAGGAGATTATCCCATTGATCAGATACCAAAAGCAGTTATACAATACTGCTAAACTGTTTGCAAAGCCAATTTTGTAGAATTGTTTTTCACCTAAACGGCATCGATGTTCTCTTTGGAAAAGGCTGGTGCCTTTTATCGCTCTACTGTAAGCTTAAGAGTTAGCATGGCATATTACTGACTTAGCCTTTGATTTGATGCTGCAAGTCTTGCACTTATGTTACTCAGAAAAGACAAAACGCAGGTGAGAAAAGAACATATTCTGACTATAAACAGGGATGGTGCATGATGACATAAGACATTGTACTTCTCTTGCACCTAACAACGGGGCTGCCATTTCTTTTTATGACATATTCAGGTTTTTGTGGAAAGGTGCTCTTCCTGGGCCACAGAAAGACAGGTACTTACTACTACTAAACTCAAGGTATCTGTTAATAGAGAGTACAAATCCAGTGCTTTTTTTTTTTTCTAATTCAAAATCTATATAAATCATCGCAACTAATGTTTTGTAAATAAACACGAGGCCAGTGATCGCTGTGACACTAAAAACAGTGGAAGGTGGAAGAAGTACTCCGATCATCCTACATTTTATTTTAATATAAGTCCTGTAATTTCGGAATGTTTGAGGCTGAAGTGGCTGTTTATATTGACTATGTGAGATTAATGAAAAAACGGAGCTATTACGTTTATAGCTGGTACTGAAAACATGAGACACTTGAAAAAATTCTTTGGTTCATATATTTTTAAATGCTAGTTGATCCCCTATATTTCTCTCATGTGTATATCACTGTTGATTGGTTTTGCTTACCTTAAAGCTATAGTGCGTAGTTTCTGTCGTCCGCATGATGAATTATAAGTAACAAAACTGTCGGCGCGCCCACATGATACAAGCCTTCTTTGATCCTGCATGGCCCCCTTCTCCACGCAGTTGCTAGTAGCCAAGGAGGAAACGGAGGATTAAAAAAGCATGACGGACTCTACAGAAGAGATAATTACTGTATCTTCACTCGAGTTTCTGTGCGGGAAAGTCACCGGACGGAAACACAGAGAGAGTTGTGTGGAGCTGATAGTCTTAATTCGCTTTGTAGCAACTCATTTGGCAAGGGCTTCAATGTAACAGACATTCACTGTGATCATCATTATTTAAAGTGCCCATATTATGCTCATTATCAGGTTAATAATTGTATTTAGAGGTTGTCCCCTTTAGGTTTACATGGTTTAATTTTCAAAAAAACACCATATGTTTGTTGTACTGCATCACAATAAAGGAAAGGGAAAAAGCCATTTACTTTTTCTGACATTCCAGTTTCCTTTGTTTTAGACACTTCCCTCCTGCTCTGACTGCATCTTTCCTCACCAGTTGACAACTACAAACAAACACTGTAGCTCAAATCTTGTTCTGAGGAGACAACAGTACTGCCAGAGCGAGACATCTCAGGGGAGACCTGTATGTGCATACATTACCCCCCGACCACCAAACCAACCTGCACTAGCCTGTCAACACAAAAGGCTCTGAGGCTTATCTCTCAGGAACACAAGAGCCTGCTCTGTCATGTTGGTCATGCGGGTCATTTCTCCTGGCCGCGGCAGAGACGTGGCCCTTTACACCCACTAAAAAACAACCATTAATTGATGTGGCAGAGATTCGGATGTCTAATTGCTTTTGATTTCCCCCCTTCGCGGGGGAGCTTGGACACTTGGTGGGTGATGCACTTTTCTGTTTCAATTAAAATCAAGGTTGAGTCACAATGAATCAGAAAATGCTGCTGTTATGCAGATTAGCCAGCAGGTTCTTAGCGAGGATTGAGATATCCCTGTGTGATTTGGTACATTAGGGAGAACACTGCCCCATCCTCCCCCAGAGGAAGCATGCAGATACTGGATCAAGTCCCACAGGACCGTGAAGAGGCAATTTGGGGCAGCGCTGGATCTTTCAAATCACAAGCAACAGGAAGAAGAGAGTTCCTTTCTTCTACATGTCACGCAGCAGCAGGGTGAAAGTCAGTTTTTGAAAGACAATCCTACAAATTCAAACTGAAGCCGCTTTTTCATTCGGATCATAGCAACTCCTGCTGCACCGTCAGGAGGGAGAAATTAGTTTACCTCAGAGTGTGAGTCATATGTATCAGGCCAAGAATGATCAGCTCAGATCAAATCAGCTTCACAAGTGTGTTCAAACTAACCCTCCAAGATACAGTTGGAAACATACACAAGCTAAGATGATAAGACACAAGAATGTGGTTAGAAAATCCATTCCATTACTGTTATTCTTATAAGCTTGTTGCCAGTAGAAGCTGTTATGTGCGCAAAACTGATATGTGTTCCCGGCTTTTATAGTGAGCTTTCATCAAATAGCCTTGGTTTCAGCTGCCCTTCAGCAAGTCTTGTTAACACTGCTTAAATCCCAAAAGAGAAATCCTTTCACATTGTTGCACAACATCAATCTGCAATGCTTGCTTCACATTTCATGACTTATTTATCATGACATTTTGCTTTTCTTTATTAGGACTGATTTCTTTACATTACATTTTTACCAGAGGAAAGAAAGTAATTTCTCCTTAATCAAAAAAAGCATACAGACACAAAACCATATGTCTTACGGCTGTATTGCATTGTGGACCATTAGGGCTATGTGTACAAATAATTCCTCACTGTAAGCTTTGGTGCAAAATGACAAAGTGAAAAAGTGAATCTGAGACTGACACCAGAATCTGATGATGAGCCAGGTATATGACATGTAGTGCTTTGGTGTGACTTTTCCTACATAATGTACAGCAGGTCTTAATAACGGAGTCTATGTGGCCGTTCCTTTAAGCAGACTGGTGCTGCTGCAGTAGTATTTTGTTTATACGTCTTCTGTTTCTCCTTTCAAACTCCCCTGGCAGCAGCAGAAGCAGCAGCAGCAGCTTGGGATTATTTGGGACATTGCATCAGAATCAAACAGCCACTTATTTATTTTTTTATTTCAGTGCTTTCATTAGACACGTCAACTGGTAGGTGTGGTAATGAGGTGAAAAGCATGCAGATGACTCAGACTTTGGATGACCCACCCAATATTTGTTATTTACAATGAATTGCTTTCATATTTACTCAGATGCTCCTTCCTCTTTTTTTTTTTTCTTTAAGTGGATCATCAGTGTAATCATCCTGCATCACTGATGACTCTTCAGGTGATTGTAAAATCATTAAGATGATGCTCCGGCAGATGTTTGTGTCTAATTGCCTTATTAGCAGGGAGGATGGAGAGGAGCTGTGGTTTTGACCTTTACATAAACTTACAGTTTGACTGATCCTCAACTGACACCTTAAAAACAAGTAAGGAAGTAACTGTGCACTAGCACCAATATGATAAAGTTACAGTAAGTTTATGCATGCCACAGCATCCCAACACCTGTTGCATTTATACACCATGTAAAAGGCATGACGCAGCTGATTGGATAGCTAATGTTATCAAGAAAAGCCAACCGAAAATAAAAGTAAGCCGTAGTGACGGATTGAAATATGTATGTCTTTTCAAGTTGCATAGGTAATGTTTAAGACCTCAGTACGCTGTAAGTCGCCCCATGTGTCTTCCCACCATGTTTAAAGGCAAAAGTGTTTGTATCTGTTCTGAATGGCCACACAGCTGCAGTTATCCTCCTCATATTGCATTCTCCAATTTCTCTCCAAGAACTCTGTCTTGGCATGTCTTTGTAGTGGCTGCACGATGAATTAGTACAAACTAGAGATGGCCCGATACCATTTTTTGCTTCCCGATACCGATTCCGATACCTGAACTTGTGTATCGGCCGATACCGAGTACCGATCCGATACCAGTGTGTCATATATTTTATTATGTTTTAACAGCTGTATACTACTATACCTGTATGGATGTGATATTATTTCTATCTTTGCTGTCAGTCTGGCTCAGGTTAAACTCTTTGTGAAACATGAACACCCACAGAACTTTATTTTATTTTCCAGTTTGACAGTCAGTTATAACGGAAAAAGAACCTAAATAAAGTACTTTAACGTAGATTTTCTTTAGGGCTTTATTACGTGGTATCGGATCGGTGCATAAACTCCAGTACTTACCGATACCAGCGTTTAAGGCAGTATTGGAGCCCATACCGATACTGGTATCGGTATCGGAACATCTCTAGTACAAACGGGCACAATGGTGCACACTCTCGGTAAGCCTCTCCTCAAAGGATTCATAGTGTTGCACCTGGTTGTACAAACACGAAAAGTAAAAGAAAAGAAAAAAGGAGAGCTTGGGAGAAAAGTTACACCTCCGCACACGTGGCCAATCACTGTGTAAAGCAGGCATGTTTGTCAGATTGTCTGTTTTAGAAAGTTACACAAATTTGGAACTGCCAGATAGTGGGTGGTGATATACTGTTTGTGGATTTGACAAACACTTTGAAGAATATTGAGCTCTTGACTTTTCCCAATCAGAACTCCATCAGTAAGTGGTGTGCCAGAGTAGCCATTTTTGGGGTCTTGCCCCTAAGATAATAGTGGGCAATGGTAAATGGACAGCGCTTGTACATTGCAGCACTTTCATACCGTATAGAGCACTTTAGTTTATTTGCCTCTCATTCACCTATTCAAAACTCACTGGCCTGACAATCGGGAACAATTTGGGAACCCAGGTAGACAGGAGGAGTCAGGGATCTAACAAAATGTATCTACTGTATGCCTAGCTGCACATTAGAGCAACAGGTAGAAAAGCAGCTAATGGTTTCTTGTGCTTTATCTCACTTGTCTCACATGTACTGCAGTGTGTCCCACCCATATTTGCATGTATCACTGCAAAACCAAGATGGATTTCTTATCTGGCTCACACATGCACATACTTAGCTAAAAGTAACTGTTTTTTTTTTTTATCTGGATGTGTAAATGGAGTCATAGTGAACGTTTACCACACAACAAATCCCTGGACACAACTGGCCGGCTCTTTGTGGATCTGGAGTTAGCAGTATGCTATGAGTCTGAGAGAGCCCAGAAGTATCACATGGCACTTGAAAATAAAAATTCCCACACACTTCACATTGCACCAACAAAGGCATTTCGAAACAGCATGTTGTGATAGCTGGAAACAAAAGAGCCTCAGAAAGTTGTATATGGCTACAGAAGTCAAGTCTCTTACTAATTGAGGACTGCTCTCACAAATAAAGGGACAATGCGTCTCTCCATCTCTCTTTCCCTACTGAGTGAAATCCTGGTTTCATGGTGGAGGTTATACGTAGAGCAACATCTGCCAGGCCCGACCTCCTCTGCTCTCTACCATCCCCCCACCTGTCCAGTTCTGGATTAGAGATGGCAATGGCCTAACCCCCCTCCCTCCGCATGGCGCTCTGCATGGATTAACGCTAAAAGAAGATGCACTGCTGTCACACATTAACCTGCAGTCACAATCAAACAGTCTCTTGTGCAGAGAACACCCGTGACAAACCTCTGTAAAGGGTTGTTAGAATTTGAAACAAACACACCGTGAAGTTAATTCTGTTTTTGTGCACTGTGAGAGCAACATGTTATTCAGAGCGAGCTGTTCAGAGGCAACCGAAATGCTATAACAGAGACTCTTGACTGTTTTCACTGTTTCAGTGATTTAGCAGACGGATCCTAAGGTTTGTCAAAATGATGCCGGTAGCAGCAGCTTTCATTATGGCACTACCTTTAATCGAGTCCTCAGCACTAGTGCAGACTGTCGTATCATCTGTCTGTGAACATGTTTGCTGGGAGTGAAAAGGGTTTTGCAGGATGTGGAAGGAAAGCTTCTATGTATTAAAGTTGTTATTGCTCCAATAGCTGTGCTGCATGTTACTAATTTCCATTATTATTCATCCACTTAAACCTGTTAGATTAAAGGAATGACATTCAGCATAGGCTTTCTCAAAGGAGCCTCCCCCCTGTGATGGAGGCACATATAGACGCAAACAGACACACATATCTTTATGCTTTGGAAATTAACACAAAAACAGACTGACAGACGAACAATATGCTCACACAATCGGAACTTGCCCTTGCCCAGCCAATACATGGGCTTACAATTGCAGTCAGACTCTGCTGAGCGCAAAACTGCGACTATTGTGAAGCCATGAATCACTCAGCCCTGTGAGACTGATCAACAGTATAGACTGAGCACCCGGTAGACACTGGGAATGTGACAAACGCACACATACACACCGGTCGTCACATACATGTAATCATTTGCTTCAATAAAATCGCACATATCATCCTTTCAGTTGGAGGAGCGCAGAAGAGGAGGAGGAGGAGGAGGAGGAGGAGGAGGAGGGGGGAGCTGTATTCTTTGCAGCAACAGTTGGCTGTCTGTCTGAGAGGGAAAGAGTTAGCTGCAGCACAGGGACACACAGCACACACATACGGCAGGTGATTGGAGATAGAAAGAGATGGACGGGGGAGCCGAGAGAAGAAAAGGTGATAGATAAAGCCACAAAGCCACACGGCTGGAGGGATGCCTGGCAACCAGTGGCAAAAATGGAGATGCAGTAATAAGAGAAAGGGAGAGGTAGAGGAAGAACTAAAAGGGATAGACACACACACATAAAGACATGTTGGAAAACACCATGGTAAACAGCAGGACGGAGACGACAAGAAGAGAAGTCATCACTCACTGGAGTCATCGGAGTCGTATCCTTCCACGTCAGGCTCCTCGTCCCTCTTGGTGGCCTGCAAGGGGGCGGAGGCTCCGGCACAAGCCCGTTCTGGTTTATCCTCATTTGGGCGGTCACTTTCGACAGCGGCGGTGGCCGAGGCGGTGGCCGAGGTGGTGGCCGAGGTGGCGGAGAGGGCAGGGCTCAGGGGCCCGGCGTGGCCCACTTGGTGGGGCGCAGCAGGGGGGAGGCCCCGCGGGTAACGGGGGAAGTAGTCGGAGATCTGCTTGATGGGCTGGATGGGGCCAGGGCACACGTCAATGGCCATGTGCTCCTGGATGCTGATGGTGGGTTTCTCGCCTTTGCGTTGTGTCATGCATGCGGTCCAGCCCGGAGCCTACTGCCCAAAACCAAAAACACTGACAAAAAAAAAGAAAAACAAGATAAACAGACCCACCCCCCTCGTCCTCCTTCTCCTCCTCCTCTTGCTTCTCCGTAAGAGGCCGATGTTGTCCTGGGTGGGTGCTGATGGGTGGACAGGTCCAGGTGATCTATGGATGTCACCACACTGGTCTACATGGAGATCTGGAGGCTGCTGCTGCTGCTGATGCTGCGTCTTCCAGTGCTGTCCTCAGACCCAGACCATGCTGTCTGACAGCCTCACACACACTACTACCAACCCTCTCGCTCTCTCCTCTTCCTATACCCCCACACTCTGCCCACGTCTGCGCTGCCTATCAGAGAGAGAGAGAGAGAGAGAGAGAGAGAGGTGTGTGTGAGGGAGTGTAAGGGAGTGTGAGGGAGAGGGAAGGGATTACAGAGGAAGGAGGGAGGGATCAGCTGATGTCACTGCCTAGCAACCGAGCGGTAAACAGGAGCCGTCGGCCGACGTGCTTAATTATGATATTAACCCCATCCATCTGTCGGTGGGAGGGAAGATCCAGCGCGGTGCCAGACGTGTGAGTCTAAACCTCTGGTGCTATGTTAACCTGGTCAATGAGCCATGAATTGATGCTTTGTGTTCGTGATATACGTCCAGGATTTTTTTGTACCTGAGAACGTTTTTTTTTTTTTTTTTTTTTTTTTTTTATTTGAAAACATGTTAAACGAATTAACCATTTGAGTTTAGTTTAGATTCTTTACATTGTTGAGGCCTTCCACTGGCATTTAAAAAAAAATAACATCTTTAATATCAGTGGTTTTTAGTAGACGTCGTTGAAGACGGGGCCACTCGGAGCAAAATCTCCCCTCTGGCCACAAAATGGCTAATGCCGCCCCTGCCTGCTACCTCTTTTCTGCCATCGCACCCGGATATTTCTTTTTTTTAACTCTCCTTGCACACTAATTAACATACATGCCTTCATTCATCCTTTCATTCATGCACACTTGCCTGTTTAAATGCACCGACCTATTTCCACATCCCCGTGTACCGATTATGCGCCCTGATGTTATCGCACGTTTCTTAATTGCTTACCATCTGTTGCAATTGTGTGGGTGTTGGTGGAAATCTGTGACGCTGTACACTTTGACACTCGTTGCATATGACCACATTTCACAACTGTGCAACAATCTGGTTGACATGATTAACTGTGACATAATTATGTCTTGTTAAAGCTACAGGTGAGACCTTTATTTAAAAATTACACCTGTCCTCTTGTTGTACATTGGTCTCAATAGATCCAGTAGAATTACACATATTTCTGGGTAAAGTCGTTCTGTCTTTTAAAACTATAAACAGTAATCCTCTGCTGCCAGTTGGTACTGCTCAAGATCCACATGTTGCTTTAAATTCAAAGTCCTAAGTGTCATTTGTATATATTCAAAATATAAATATAAATAAAACCACTAACATACTAGCAAGTGCCCGACACTTTTCCTGTAACACATTGCATAGAGAGACTCATAATCTCTCGGGAGAGGCTCTCCCTGCAGATTTACTGAGAACTATGCAGCAGCTCTGCCATCACGCTCACCCATTCACAAACAGAACAAACATGTCTACAATGAACAGATGATGCAGCACCCTCTTGTGTTCTCTGCCAGCAACAAAAATAGAGCATTGGGAAATTAAAATTCAAAGGCTGTACCCGAGCAAATAGGCTGTTTTACAAAGTAATTTGACACAAGATGGAGATATTTGAGCTCATGCAGCTGGTGCTCTTTTTCAGCACTTTTTGCTGTTTTTATTTCGAATCACAATCTATGCTGTGTTATGAATTAGCGAAGGATGCTTAACATCACTGCCAAGGACAGCTACCCTTTTACCTCCAGAACACCACCACTCTCTTTTGGTGATTTCTGAACAGTTGGGCTCAATTATGTGCTCCTCCACTACAAGGCATGGCATCCCCACAGGATACATGTTGAGGATTCCCTGCCTGTCATTAGAAGCTGACAAAGTCATTCTTAAAAATAGTGAAACATCAGGTCCAGTGGATCAGTTTGTTTTGACTCAACAAATCCCTGTTAATTCCAAAGACTTGAATAAATTGTGTTTGTGCTTTGGACATAGTTAGAGGCAATTCATTATTTTACACCCCTGTTCATTTTCCCACCAGTCAGATAAGGTAACAACACTGGAACTTGTTATTTTGCACCCAAAAAAAGAATATTCTTTGGTGGTTTATTGTAGCCACACACATAGACAATGAGGGCTTTAGAGAGAGACAGTTGAACCATGATTGTCTGTGAACAATGCATTGAGAGATAGCAGTGTGGGACTCTGGGGTATTTAAAGTAGCCCTCTCTCAATGCCTAGCCACTCAAAGGCAATTATCTTGAAAGAGCAGTGGCCAAGTCAATGGTAAACACGAGTGGAGCACTGGTAACCTTTTCTATGAAAACACAAAGACCAAAGAACCCCCAAGCGCCAGCTGCCTGACAAATAGCATCAGCACTGTGACAATTTGGAAGTGCAGAATGAAGACAACTTATCAACTTGAGATTCTTCTTTGGCAGACTTTATTATTATTATTGATTTTGATTTTGCAACAAGGCTTTAATGATCAGACCAAAGAAATCACAACACTGCCAGTTATTGTAAACAAATCATACTGTAAGTACCCTTTTTGTCTCCAGTATGTATTTAAACCCAATTATTCCCCCACCCTTGTCATACTGTTTCTTCCTCTTCACATAGAAAATACTAATTTAAGGCTGCAAATGACAGTAAATGCAGATTTGGTGTCAAATGTAATGACTCTTTATGCTTTAAATGTACAACATATTGTCCATCACCGTCTAATAGCAAAATTGTTTATATCTGTTCTGAATGGACACACTCGAGGACAGGGCGAAAAGCCTGTCATCATAGCTTCCTTCTGGCTGCATCCCACTGCCTCCCCTGTCTGGCTCTGTTTTATGTGTGTCTCGTAACCTTGACGCAATGAACTGGGATAGCGCAGTACACACAAAAAAGTAGCACAAGTAGTTGTGTGGAGAAAGAGGGGAAAAAAAAGAGTGAAGAGAGAAGTTTAAAGTGGGTTTGATTGTTGGATGTCTGTTTCAGAAAGATTACAAAACTTTGCCTTTAGAAAGGAGGTTTCGGGCGCTGTTAGACAATCCATCAAGCCGTTTGAGTAGAGCATTCAAAAATGAAATGGAAGACGCTCGCCCTATTCTGTAGACTCCACAAATACAGTATTATTGAATAATGAATCATGAAGCAGCTGTTTGCTTATCTGTCCGTACTCAATTAATGTCAATAAGGAAATAACATTATCCACTATGGTTGCAATCTGGATCATGAGGGGAGTTCACCAGTGTCTTCTGTAGCATTTTTCTGAGCAAAGTTGAAGTAGTTTAGAATACAGAAACAAAACATAAATTAAAGTTTCTTAATATCAAACAATGCTGGTTCTATAAAAAAGTATTGTATGTTGTTTTCCCCTTCATGAGGGTCAAATGTCTGCCACAATATCTTAACAGAAGTACAGTGCTGCTCATGAGTATTGGAACCCCTGCTACAGTTGACTAAAAAGAGGAATAAAAAAATCATCTTTTGGAAATTGATCTTAATACCTTAATTGAAAAAATTAGGAAAAATCCAATCTTTGAGAACACCTATTTTCTTTGTGAATGAATAATGTATCGTAAATAAATAAATGTTTTTCCTTAAAATACAGGGGGGCATAAGTATAGACACCCCTATGTCAAATACCCATAGAGGCAGGCAGATTTTTATTTTTAATTAAAATGGCCCCACATCATCACATACCCTTCACCATACCTAGAGATTGGCATGGGGTACTTTCCATAAGATCATCTCTCAATGCAAATCAAACCAGCTATTAGGCTAACTGAAAGTACCCCATGCCAATCTCTTGGTATGGTGATGGGTATGTGATGATGTGGTGCTATTTTAATTCCAAAGGCCAAGGGAATTTTATCAGGATGCGTAGTATCCTGGATCCATGAAATAACTGGCCTTTAAAAATAAAAATCTGCCTGCCTCTATGGGAATTTAACATAGGGGTGTCTATACTTATGCCCCGTGTATTTTAAGGAAGAACATTTATTTATATACGATACATTATTCATTCACAAAGAAAATTGGTGTTCTCAAAGGTTGGATTTTTCCAATTTTTTTCAATTAAGGCATTAAGATCAATTTCCAAAAGATGATTTTTTTGTATTCCTCTTTTTAGTCAACTGTAGCAGGGGTTCCTATACTCATGAGCAGCACTATATGTCACTATTGTATCTCTCCAGTCCTTCCTCCAGTCCCCTTTATGAGAAGTGCACTCCTGTGGTAACTTATTGACAGTTTCGTCTTGGAGCACCCAGACCGAGCTCTCCCAAAATGTGCTGGAGGTCCAAAAGCTTCAATATAAAGCACCTCAAATATGAATACATTACACACTAAATGTGCCACTCAGGGCAGATGATTTTCGCTCTGAAGTTGACTTTATGTTTCTGGAAATACAAACAGCCTGGTGACCATGTTTTCTGTGGGTAATGATGCACACCGAACATTCATTCATTTTGGATGTTGATGGCAAGTCATCACCTCATTGGAACTGTAGTTGTTGAATAACTGAAAAAATGTCTCTGTTCCAAATAATGAAGTGTTCACAGTTTTGTACAGAAAGTTTTGTTTATTTACTGAAGCGATTGAATAGGTTGCAGTCAGTTATGCATTTATATTCACACGATGATGGCCTTATTGCCAATACTGTGAGAAAATAGTCTCTGTCTGGATGAGTTTACAAACTGGATTCTTCTCAGCAACTGTTTACTGAAGACTGTTCTGAGAGTTACTGAAGTTACTGTTACTAACGTTCTGAGAATCTGGAGAAATTTGTTGAAGTTGCAGCTTTTATTGGATTAACGAAACACACATTACTCTCCCACCACTTCTAAATATAGTCATTTGTTAATACTTTCAGGCTTGTTTCAAAGAAGAGCATGTCCCATGTCCCAAGAACAGAGTGATCTTCTTCATAAGATAACTGTCAGGATGTCTCAGGTACAGCTAATGAACTGCACTGTATAAATTTGGAAGCTGCTGTATGTAGAATACCAGACACCAGCCCATTAGTTGATAGATGAAAAAGAGCTGGCGCGTGGTGCAGCACTTTGAAAACATCTGTCAAATCAGAGTGGGCAGGTGGAACACAGTACATAGTACGTGCCCTGGACTTTACATCCTACAAGCTGTTGTGGATGACTGATGTGGAAATATAAATCACTCCTTAATCTAGTCCAATACACACTCTACCGTTATGGGGTTGTATGAAGTACTTATACATAGTCAGCGCAGTAGATGGCGGTCGGCACGCCTGCAGTTTGAGAAGCAGGCAGGAGTACCTACTCGGAAGGTAAGCAATGTACTGCTGTGGATGGGGGCAGCAGCAAAAGTATTTTAGCCACCTTAAAGTAGGCCCACCTAAAACAATTGTGTAAACTATATTTACAATATTTTCACAGTTATAGCTTGCTGTCAGACAGTCCTGTTTAAGTTTACACTGGGGGACCTGAAGCCGTTCTAAGCTCTCATCAAAGCCACCAGACTCCGACAAAAACATCCCTAAGAAGAGGGACTGGACAAGCTGCGTCCTTGATGATTAAGCTTCTGAGAAAATCTAAATCAGCAGAGAGAGAGAAGTAAATGATTGTTGGACTGTCTTAACTCCTACTTCCTCCTCTGCTGCTGACTTCTCTCTGCTAAATAACAGTTAGCTATCTATTGGACACTAACAAGCAGCTTTGTACACAACTGAGTCCTAAAGCAGTCTTTGTTACGCTGTTGTTATTCAGAGCAGGAGCGTAAATGAAGAAAGGATAAATGATCTCTGCGAAATTGCGTGCCATGTCTGGAGAACGCTGATTAATGGTCTCCTAACAAGCGCTCCAAGGAGGCTCTGCCACTGCCATCACCCAGGAATTCAGTGTAAATGAGGGAGTCAAGGGTAAAAGTGACCTTTTCAATTAAGCTTGTTCATAATGGCCCTTACTGATGCGTGTAATTTGGGTTGCACACAGACAGATTTGAACTTACTTTTCTTACACATGGCGAGACTCATGCATTTATGTTGTAGCTCTGCCAAACTGCTAGAGGTAGGACAGCTCTAATGGCTTAGCAGCCTAAGCAGGAACCAACCGCACCAATGGGTGTTTGGCTCTAGTAACTGCCAAGACGATGGGGAGTGTTAAACCCAAGGCATCAAACTACTAAGTGTTTTTGGTTTCTAATCTTTGCATGGCCTAAACAGATTTTTATTCTCCCCAGGTCCCATACAGTACAACAGATCAACATGATGTCAAACATTGAACGACAGTGTTTGAAACGTGAAGACATTCTTGCTCCTTTGTTCCATTATGAATGGCTTTCAGGGACAAACTGTCCTTCCTGAGAGGCTGAATGAGTCTGTAATCTGTAAACTGAGAAGCAAAAGGACTGTGTTCTGCTTATGTTCAGTGTTGAAATGTAACTAGTAGTACATTTACTCAAGTAGCCTACTCTACTGTACTAAAGTACAATTTTGACATACGTAATCTTTACTAGTACTTAGTATTTCCATCCACTTCTACTCCACTACATTAGGGGAGGGAGATATTGTACGTTTTACTCCACTAAATTTATTTGAGACTAATTTTTACATGGCAAATGTATGATAGGCATATATGATATGATGCAGTAGCCTGTTATACTATTAATGAACCCAGTAGTATACAATGTATCTAAAAGTGGCAACCACATTGACAAACTACAACATTAAAATGCATGTAAAAAAAAAAGGGGGAAGTTCCCTGCGCTTCTGCAGACCACAACAATCCGGTGCAACCAAGGCAGGACACAACAGCATAAATAGCAAATTGCTGGTGCAACACAGATGTCTTCTTAATTGATGATTTATTTTTTTATTATTTATTTTTTTTACGGTGCATAACAGTGACTAACGTTTCAATGTATGGTTACATCTTCATCAGAGTCCTTGGAGAGAATGGGCAATGGAGCCCTTAATAAGGATTATCAACAGGAAGACATCTGTGTTGCACCGGCAATGTTTTGCTATTAAAATGCATGTATTTGTTGTGATGAAAACAGAATACTATAATATAATTATACTACTACTGTTGAACTGTCTGGGAGAGTTTTACTAGACTTAATGACAAAATGGCAAATACAGTCATCAAGCGTTTTAAGTTTGGCTTAAATTTAAATTGAGTGTATCTTCCCCTTGAACATCTACTGTTAGTAACAGCCATTCATTAGAAATTCATTGAAGAGCGGATGTTTAAGAAATCATTATACAGTAAGCTTGTATCTCATCTATACGTCTGCTAACCCTGCCCTCTGGTGGTCACAGCATAGACTTTCTGCTTCAGGAAATGGATAAAATGTTAGTATCCACAGAAGATGCTTCCTTTTCTTCTACACAACTGTGAGAACAAGCTCGGGCTCCCTGTGATCCTGGAGAAAATGTAATTCATTAAACATTAGTGTGGAAGACGGTGACCTGTGACGTCAGCCTAATTGATGCAACCGAGCAATCAGCTGGCACGGTCTGCATTTATAAGCCCCTGATGATGGTTTTTAAGCAAAAAAGAAACAGCAAAAAGGCCTTTTTAACTCGACTTCTTAATATCATATGACAGAGATAAACTTTTTTTTTAATACTTGGAATTTGTCTCATAACACAGCAAACTAGACAAGACCGATGTAAAAAAAGCAAAAACAGACGGAAGGAAAGGAAAAAACACAAAAAAACACACAAAAACACACACACACACGCACATGCACACACACACACGCACACGCACACGCACATACAGTACATAGGTGAAGGGCTGCCAGAATATCCGAGTGCAAGTGCAATGCATGCTCAGATTAAGGGCGTAGCATAGCAGCAAACACACAAATTAGACATTTAGGTCTCATCAAGCAATATCAAAAATGGTTTCCACACCTTGAAAAAGTATGTTTGTGAATTCCTTTTGTTAAAACCAATCTGTTCCATCTTAGCCATAAAAAAGCATTTCAGTGAGCCACCACCTGAAACACGGGGACAGTGGAGACTTCCAATTGAGTAATATTATATTTCTTTTAGCTGCACCCATGCCTGCTACCTTTTCAGGTTTCTTATTTCCTTGTCCTGTGTCCCAGTTAGCCCTCCAGTAAGCCAGCATACATACACAGTACACACACTGTATGTTATATGTGTTATTGATTACACATGTTTATTCCTGCTATGACATGTCAAACTTCCTGCTGTGAAAAGGCCTGTTGTGCCTCTACTATGTCCCCAACATCCTGCCAGGGAGGAGCTGCAGATCCTATCTGGTTGGTCCATGCTGCACAGGCTGTTCTCACTGCCATCTACCTGTTGTATGTATGCTTTAATATGTAGCCTAAATGACAAAGAAGTCACTCAGTTGTTTGGTATTATATTATCTAAGCCATATGGGGCACAGGGCATCAATAACACTTCCTGCCAAGCTGCATTTATAGATTTTTCTTGATTTTTGGTGACATGTCGCTGCCTCTCACATTACTCATTGGAACCATTTTTTATGTAAAATATAGCTTAGTGCAGCTTTAATAAGAAGGTTACTATTATTAGCCAAAGAGAGTTTTAATAAAATCATATTATTTACAGACGTGCATGTGCACATTTCTTCATACATGCCAATTTTCCTTTACTTGCAGGCATCTAAATTTGGTTCACTTGAAAGAACGGAGAGTCCTTTCCATGTGGTGTTGATAAATGAGAATAGTGTGGGAAGGTTTGGTCCGGCTGTGTTTTGGAGCTGCCTTCTGTGTGTTTAAAAAGGGTTGTTTAATTCAGGTTCTGGTTGCTGTACTATCTCTCCAGTCAGTGGGTTTCACCAACCAATCTTGGTGTCCAATATTAGAAGTAAACTGATGACCGATAATGACAGCATCCTAATGTCCTCTCTAACTCCTCCCACACAAGCTCCAACATACTGTATTGTCGGCATTGCCACAACAAGTGGTTGACTTGTAGTCAGGCGCCTTACTCTGAAATTACACGTGATTACACCCCGCTGTGTGCATCTATACCACTATGCAGTACATACAGTACACTGTGTATTACCTACTTACCATAGGACATATTCACGTCATTTCTCATGAATGCTACATTATAATTTACTATTTATAGACTGTGTGCTGTACTGTTTGATTGTGTGGAAGATAAGGTGCTTTATTTATATATATATTAATAGTGTGTGTGTGTGTGTCAATATGCACTCATTTCTTTCTTCAGTGTTTGATGCTGTTGCTTATAATGTATATAGTTTGTCAACAACTGTATCAAAATAAGTTTAAAAAAACGTGCCATGAATTCAAAAGTCTGCCCAGTGACTGTCCTTTTCGTAAAGGATAAGGCTGATGTTATTGTCTCTCAAAACTTTGACAAGCTTTGTTCCTACTGAAGACGTAAATCTTTTAAATTGGCTCACAAATACGTAGGGAATGAATCAAACAAAGTGTCCTGTACTAAATAGTTGTTTGTTCTCTCTGCCAGCTCCTGGCTGCAAGTACAAAGGAGGAGGAGCAACACATGCAGTCACACACAACGCATAACCTTCCCTAAACCTTAAAGGACCAGACCAGCGGTAAGTAGCAGGTTTCAAATGTCTTCAAATAAATTCTAATGGCATGATAAAATGAAGAGAACCCAGTTGATGTCCCAAAAGTACAAAATATATCTAAAGAGGTTCAATGTGTAAAATAGTTGCAGATAAAAGGTGATACGGAGATTACATTGTAGACTTTGAAAAGTTTCAGACATCCTCCAGTGACAAGACTGATCCACCACAGGGAGAAAGACATTATTGGGCTGGAAGACACCAAGTTATCACCATGTTCGTCTCATTTTTCTAGAGACAAACATGCGCCAAAATATGAACAATTTGAAAGAAGCTATAATCACTTAACTATAAAAGTATACAGCCATGCCAGCAGCTCTGTGAGGCTACTTTTTTTTTTTTTTTTTTTTTTTTAAAGTCGCTAGATGAAAAGTTAAGGAGCCATCAAAGTAACAATTCTTCCTTAAGGGGACACGTGTACCACATTTCAAGGCAATTCATCCAGTAGTCGTTGAGGCACTTCACTGAAAAACTCAAACGTGAACCTCGTGAATCTCACTGATTTATAGTTTAATATGTGAGAAACCTTATAGAATTTCTTCCAACCACAACCAGCAAACTGATCGTAAGTGTCTGGGCTTGAGGATCATTGAAGAGGTTTCAGAGTTTCTGTTTTTTAGATTGCATAAATGTCAGAATCAAACTAAGGAATGCTATTTTTCATTTTTCTTATTGTCAACAAGTCTCATGAAAAGACCAAAACGCACAATTTTAAATTATTTAATTTTTGTTTATGCAGCCAAAGCCTGATGTATTTTATATTTGACTAAATATTATAGCTAAATCAATGTTTCCTTTAGGTTTCTACATAATGATCTCCATTATGATGAAGATGGGGATTTGTCGTTGATTTTGAATCCAACCACCACATACACCTATTAATCCAGGACTGAAAATATTTTTCGTTGTGACGAAAAGAGAGCTGAGCCAGAAGGCAAAGCTCTCGATCTACCGGTCAGTTTTCGTTCCTACCCTCACCTATGGTCATGAAGGCTGGGTCATGACCGAAAGAACGAGATCCAGGGTACAAGCGGCTGAAATGGGTTTCCTCAGGAGGGTGGCTGGCGTCTCCCTTAGAGATAGGGTGAGAAGCTCAGTCATCCGTGAGGAGCTCGGAGTAGAGCCGCTGCTCCTTCGCGTCAAAAGGAGCCAGTTGAGGTGGTTCGGGCATCTGATAAGGATGCCCACTGGGCGCCTCCCTAGGGAGGTGTTCCAGGCACGTCCGGCTGGGAGGAGGCCACGGGGAAGACCGAGGACTAGGTGGAGGGATTATATCTCCAACCTGGCCTGGGAACGCCTCGGGATCCCCCAGTCGGAGCTGGTTAATGTTGTTCGGGAAAGGGAAGTTTGGGGTCCCCTGCTGGAGCTGCTCCCCCCGCGACCCGATACCGGATAAGCGGACGAAGATGGATGGAAATATGGGACTGAGTAAAGTTTGCTTAGAATTGCAGTGCCCAGCTGGAAAATGGAACTATTTTTTTATGAGCTATTTGTAAAGGTTTACATCTTCGGTAGAAAACAATGGTCTGGGGAAGACGACCAGTAATAAATACAACATATCACCAATCTTATTTTTCCAACTCCTAGACAGCTTGAGCCCTGGACCTCCAGCGTTTAATATTTCCATGGCATTTTGCTTTCAGTACCAGCGAATTAGTTGGATTAATATACACTGGCAGATCATTAATCTCCCTGTCGAAACAGCAATGGGCGGTGGAGAGAAGGAGGGTCAGGGACAAAGTGATGTTGAACTTTAGAGACAGTTTATTTAAACTTGAATTCATTTACAGCAGTTCCACTGGAAAGGAAAAGGGTTTGAATGATGTTCTAGCCACATTAAACCTATGGTCCTATCTACTGTATGTACAGGGAGGAGGATGCAGCTTGATAGTGCAGAAGGCACAGAGTTGGCTTAATACTTGCCTGTAAGCGCTGCTAACATGACAGAAAGGATAACAAGGTGAAATGGCAGTCTTATATTGTGTGTTTTGCTTAATGTCAAGCCGAGAACACAGTGAGATGATGCAACTAAGGAGAACATGGCTCCTCTGTTTTTACTCCAGTCCTCAGTGACATAGGAGTAGTTTTATAAACTACAACAGCAAGCATCAGATCCTTTTTTTTAAATCAATTTCTCTAAATGTACACTTCACAAGCATGTTAATGTGAGCTTCTTGTAGCTCAGAAGAGATAAAAGAAGCATTGTGTTTGGATTTATTTCCGTAAAGCTGGTGTTTTACAATATGTGAAACAAAAAAACTTAAATGAAACTATACAATGTTAAGGCATTTTGCAAATATAGAGATGCAATTCTAACCAAAGATGAAAATAGTAAATCACACAAGGAGGGATAAGAAGCAGGTAAATGCAGGTCACCAACATTCATTGTGATGGTTTGTCAATAATATGGCATTCTTCATTCACATCTTCAACCACATACACCTGGCCAAACCCCCGCTTCCTGTCCCAGCACTCAAAATTTCCAACCATCCAATAAGAGCTGCCAGATCTTTCCATAACAAGCATGAGTTCCACTGTGAAAGCACAGGGGATGGTGATGACAGTACAAGCAACAGATTCATCCTCAAATATGATGCACGTCAGAATTACGAAGACTTGTCCTAACATCAATCAATATGAAGAAACACCTTCCACTCATTCACCAACATACACACGCAAATATACGGAGGCCCTGTGAGGCAAGAAGAGAAACTGTGACTTAAGAATAGGTGACAAAAACTTTTTGCCAGGATCATTTTTCTAAGTTACTTTTTTATTTCATCTGTGCAAACGGGTGGAAAAAACTTTTGGCAGCTGATCTTTTTTTTTTAAACTCATTTCGGCCACGAGAGGCTGAATTGCCCGACTACCCTATATACCCTATCGCCAATTAAAATACATTTCTAGCCAAAGTAAAGACATGACAGTATTGTTACATAACAGGCCAACACACAATATATGTACCTTGTGTTTAGGGTGCATGGAGAAATTAAAACTCACGTACAACCTGAAGGAAACATGTTTTTAGTCCTATTTAGAACATGGGGTAGTGGTGCACTTTAGCCACTTGTGGTCAAAATGAGTATTACAACAACAACCACTTCTGTTTTCACCAGGGAAAACTTTTTTCACCTGTTTAAGTCATAAACACAGGAGAGGAAACAATTTAAATCAGAATTCTGTTTTTCTCACTTGCCTCTCAGGGCTTCCGTATATGAATACCACTCGAACAAAAACACAATTCAAGTAAAGCCTTTTAAACTAAAAAAAAAATAAAACTACATCATAACTTAAAATCACTTGGAATTCTTGCATCTCAGATTAAGATTATGCTGCTTTTAAAAAATACATTCAACAGGTACATCAATTATGAAACAAAATTTTAACACAAAAGATAAGTAAAATGTATGAGTAATTGTTATTGAAAAAAAGTTGTACACAACAGACATTAAAGGCGGACTTAGACTGTTAATTATTCATGTTTGGATTTTACACTGCATCTTGTCTTAGCAAAGATCGTTGGATAATAATAAATTTGACATGTGTCAAGACAGTAACGGTGGTTGTGGACTCAAGATTTTAACATTAACAACAATTAACCATTAACAACTCTATTTAGAGCACTATTTTTTTCTCTTTTGCAAATCTAATAATATACATTCAGAGCAAATGATTGTCAAAGTCAGCCATGCTCAAAATAAGAATGATGGAAGAGCATGAATTTCATCCTGAAAGCTACATTTAAGAGTTTAAAGACTGAACACTGTGAGTCACGTGAAAATGTACAATGTCAGTGAAGGTGTTTTATTTCTGGGCCCAGTCATGTCAATATAGACTTGTGCACTTCAGAAATTCCATTACACTGAAAGTATCCTTTAAATAGACACTTTCAAAGAATCACAGTCTAAAGCCGCCTTTATGCATCTAAACATTTCCCAAACTCACACACCCGCACACCAAGTGGGTTCTTCCATGTTTTTGTTGTACTACAAAATAATGAAAATTTTAAAATGAAGTGATTTGATCATAAATATATCCCCATAGTTATACAAATACAATTAAATGCTAATAAAATTATATTTATCTTTTAGAAGGTGTCCAACTGAAACAAGGCTTATATAGCTCAAAATAGACTGTTTATATGTGACTTCGGACAAAGAAATAATCCCAGGAGCCAATGACGCAAAATGTGCAAGAAATCTAAACTTTCACTAACTATGCAAACACTTGCAACTGATAAGGATTTGCTTAAAATAAAAGCACACTCTAAAAGTGTAACTCTAAAGCATCCTAAAATATAATAACTCAAGGGCCACTTGACATTTACATTAATAGGACAAAGATCACAAGTTTCATTTCAAACCACAGGCTCGTCATACTGGAAGAAACAAAAAGAAGGATGGCTGTGGAAGAAGGGACTGGCAAGTTAATGTTGGAAAGAGAGAAGATGATCTCCCCATCGTGTTTTCAAGCAAGCAAGTCCACCGTAGGTAAGGCAAGATAATGTTTTGCTTCGTCCAGTAGCAACAAAGAAGCATTGTACATTTAAGTCCAGAAGAGTCAGAGACAGGCAGAAAATAAAAGACAAGAGGCAAGTGAGTGATGAAGCCACAGAGGAAGGAAAACAAAAGGCAGAAAATAAATTTTAAGTGTGACAACATCTACTCGTCTTTTACAAAAACTAATGTCAACACAGACCACAGGAAGTTCTGCAGCTTATTTAACTGACATTAAAAAGGGACTTGCTGATAAGCCTAACAGGATACAAACTGAGACAATGGAACTCATTAACTTTACTGTTGACATTGTTTTCTGTTTATATATTAATGTGCACAGTGCAATCATCTAAATATTTGACTCCACATGTATTGACATTGCAGACACACAGGGAAACATAATTGCTAATCTGGTAAAGACCTATTGTTATAATTGAGAGTTCAATTAAATAAAGTAAGTGCTACTTTTAAAAACAGACTTCATGCAATGTCCAAATTCTGATTAGAGTTTTGATTACACTATTGGGTCTGGTACAGAGAACAGTGCTCAGTTAATTCTCTTCCCTGTTTAAGCTGCAATGACAAGTGCATACTGAAGAATTATCAGTGTATAACAATCATCTCATCCTCAAGCAATTATCTCAACCTGAGTATTCAAGCATATTTAGTTCACTTAAACACATTTCAAGTGACTAATAATCATGCTTTCTCATTATGGGAGATAAAAAATACTTTGTTTACAGGTTTCAGGATATCCAAACATTTACAGCAAAATCTCATAACTGAAATCTGCGATAGGTTTCATGTAACCCACTTCTCTGTGGTTTTTCTACCTTGCTTGGTAAATGAGACCAAATGACTGCTAGAAAAATGGCCGTGTAGTTCTTGGGTCTGGCCTTCTGGTCTGTGTAGTTCTCGGGTTTGGCGTTCTGCTTTGTTTATGTACTGCATGTTCTGACATGGCACAAGGGGACTCAGGCAAAAATAATAATATTAATCAACAAAAAAGAAAAAAAGGTTTTAAACTGAATATCAGAGTTCCTACAAATATTTACACGACAGATACAGGCACTTGTATATCTTTGGTTGGAAAAACCCAACATTGCAAGAGTAATGCATTAACAGAGCTTTTGTGTCCCTTACTGTATTTCCAGGGTTCACTAGGCAACTGGTATGTTTATTTATATTTCTTCTGTTTCTTTGAGTTTGTCCATGTTACAGGTACGTTCTAAAATAGCTCTCCGATGTCTTTTTAACCCTCTGACAACGCCATCTGCAACAGAGGAAATGGGTTTTAGTGCAGTTTACAAACTCATGACAGGGATTACTGTACGCAGTAAAACAATCTGACAATCATTTATAGAAACAACACACACATATCACCACAAAATCTGGATTAGATGGATACGGATTGACACAAAAGATTCTTAAAGTTTGATCAGAAGTAACGGTGTATATAGCGGCATGCATTGCTGTCTGCAAACGTGTCATTTTTGAGACTACCACCGGCTGGGGCCAAAATAGTAGTGGCTTTAAGAATTTCAAGAACATCAAATCTTTTCAGTAAGCAGTGAATAAGCCACTGCTGTAAGGAAATCACTAAAATAAAATTTTGCAATCAACTGAAGAGTAAAGCATCTAAAATGTCACTATCAAAGTGAAGGACATCTTAATTCAGACTAGAATGGCCTATTTAAAGTACCCCCAATTCAACTCAGTGTAGCAGACATCAGAATTCCCCAAATTTATAATCTAAATCTGCGTTTCCACAGGCTGGTTAGTTCTACGCTATTTGGTCAGCGGATCGGTTTCAAATATTGCAAGGACAAATGTAACCAGCACAGACAACCAAAGTGAGCTCTTAAGGCCTTTACACACCAGGGCTGAAACGTAAATACAGATTATTCGTTGACGATTTTTCACGTTCAAATCTTTCACACCAAGATTGACACGAATGTTTGTGTTCTGTGCATTTCACCTGAAATTAAAGGTTTGCACCATCGCACAATCATTGACTGGAGACAGGCTTGTTGTTCCGAGTGTGCAATACTGTGTAGAAATGTTACATTGTGGTCACATTTCTTATGGGTAGCGCCAAAGAAGCAGGTTATTTTAACGAGTGTCGATGCTGAGCTTCTTCATGACTGGACTGAACAGAGATGTATGTCTTTATTATATGTAGGCCTGTAACAATTATTACATAATTGTCTAATTGTCAATTCTTTTTAAATAATTGCGGCTGCTTTGGTAAACCGCAATTAATTGCCAACATTAGTTAAGGCGTATGACTGGTAATTGTTGATTTTGTTAAGATATGCTAAATTGTAATTATACAAGTGATTATTGATCGAACTATATCATTTGACTTTTATTTCAGTGGTTAGTTGTTGGCACTTGACCCTAAACAAGTTCATAACAACAAAAATTAATGAGGGGGGATACGGTTAGAAAAAATGTTTTATGATAAAGAGGCGTAGTTTCCTTCATAGGCTGTGTATTTGTGTTATTACATTATCTGGGTCACATAACTGTGATATAGAACGAAAAGATGTATCCTGGAATTCATTTGAAACTTTAATTTGTTTAAAAAAGTAATAAATAAATATTTTTCAATTTGATGAGACAATTATATTGTTAATCACAATTATTTCTGAGACAATTAATTGTACAGCAAAATTTTTAGTTGTTACAGCTCTAATTATTTATGATACATGGGCTTTTAATACAAAGCTTAAATATATAATACCTCCTGTGCTTACCCCAGGCACTAAACATGTATACACAACAGAAATAATTGAGCTATAAAGCTATTGCTTTATGCTATATGGTCAGGATTTATAGTATAGCTTTCAGAAGGCCTACTGTAGATGTCATTTTTGACACGTATAATGTCCATAGCGTAACGTACAACATATTTTATTGGTTGGCTTGTTTTTAAATCAGCCTCCGAAATTTGCAGAAATCAGCTGCCTGCGGGGGAAAAAAATAAAAACTTGCACTGTGAAATATGAAAGTTTCAGATTCGGTGTGGATAGGTTCATAGAGATGGATGGGCTTGACTTTTGAAAATACCTTTTAAATGATGCACTGCAGAGCTTTAGCTTGGCCCAACCCCCACCCACCCGTACTGAAAATTATATAATTTGCTATAAGCTCTCAAAACTCTGTTTGGTCAGACAATGAGTCACAGCTTCCTGACCTATCTTAAAATTGTTAATCCGTGGACTGGTGTGAGTTGGTATATTGTGCCACAACCAGCAATAACACCAAAGAGGACAATCTCCCATTACGCCTGGGAGCAAGACATAACTAAGCATGTATCAGCTACAGTTGAGGCCCACCAAATAATGGGATGCCAGGTTTTATAGAATTAATGTGCCAAAAACAAAAACAATTACATATAGATGTCAATGTATTTTGGACAATTAGCAGAGAAACAGCAGTGTGATTGGATCATGTCTTTAACCAATCATGGTCAATTGATGTTTTGCTGAAACTACCTGTTCTCGTCATATAGCACTGCTGGTGTCTGTTGTACCTTCTCAGGGCAGAAGTCAGGGTTGGTTTGCCGTACTTTGCCAGGCCGCCCCTTGATGACTGCATAGCAGAACATAGTGATGACCATGACAAACAGGAAGTAGCTTGTGTGCATCAGGTGCAGGTTGATGAGGGAACGGTCATCCTAGTAAGAAAAAATAAATAGACAGACAGTATTAAATATCACAGTAACTACAGGTTTTATTATAATCAAAAGGCAATATGCATGATTTTTACTGGCTCGCTACACAAACTGCCCATATTATCAAATATTCCTTAAACCCAATGCCTTTGTATTTCTTCAAGTAAGTGCTTATTGTGGAAGTGTACTTGTGAGGCAACATTTAAATTCCCACTGCTATAAATTGTTTGCCAAATCCATATTGGAAGGGTATCCCTCTATAGGTGTGAAGTTTATACCACCCTTCATTGGGTCCAATGTAATCATTTAAAAATTTTAAAGATAACTTGATGCCAGCCAGCTGTTATAAAATACTTTTAAAAACAGTTGTTAATGCCAAATACATGAGACTAATTCTAACTGCACAGTAAGCCTGAAGAATATAGCAATAAAACATAGCTAGAATTAAAACATCTCCAAACATTTTAATTTAGGCTCCCTAAATGTAGAAATGAAACAGGGACTTCACTTGTCAATCCATTTCTCGGTTATTTTGTTGATGGTGGATAAAGGCTTTCTCAAGCACCACTCCATAATCCTCTGTGTGTTCAAGTGGGCTGAGATCTGCACAGGCACAGCATGTATTTTCAAATTGTTTTCGGGCTCACTGGACCATTCAGTGCTCAGTTGTGGCCTGTCAATGGGATCATTGTAATCCTGGAACAATCTACCGCCATCACTATAGAACTACGACCAAATGGCTTTCAGAATATGTTTGGTCACATTTACCTTCACTTATAAAAGGGAGTGGGTGAGCGATTCTACACCCCGCCATCATAATAGTCAAAAATACACAATCATTCTATCGTTAGTTTTCCTAGTAGTAATTACGTTGAAGTAAATATTGTTCTACAAATGTTCTAACCAAGAAAAATGAATAAACTACAATTACTGCCTCGCGGTTGGATGCCTCCATCAACCACTCAAGTTGCAGTTTACATCCATGTCTGTCCAGACTCCTATAATATACTGTATGTAGTGAAGCTATTTAATAAAAAGGTATTAAGTGTGTTTTTGGCGAAACATGGATGCTTCAGACACATCTTCAACCCGTCAGCACAGAAGAGCTATACAATCATCACCGTTTCAATATTAGTGTCACCAATTCAGTATTTTACCAAATGTCCCCGCTTCTCTTCCTGAGTTCTGATGGTTTTTTTGCAGGACATTATGATGTCACATTTAATTCACCTTTGGGATGTAAAACATCATCACTTTATCATTCTATCCTTTTTAGACATTTCTGTGAAATGTTGTCATAATTAGCGCAAGGAGTTATGGCCTTGACTCCAAGTGGACATCTGTGTCAAATTTTAAGAAGTTCCCTGCAGGGCGGCCTGAGAAGCACACAGGCAGACAGACAACCCAAAAAATATAATGGCTCTGGCCAAATTTGAAATTAAGAACGCTTTAGGAAGAGGACTACAAGGAGTGAAACGTTTGGAAGGACTCTACCTTCTACCTGACAAATCTTGACTTATATTTCAAAATTCTACTTTCAAATTTCTTCTTCTCAACTATCTAATACATAGTTTTGTGGACTCAGTTGCTTCTTTGCAAGTGAACTGAGACATGGGAATAACAACATCAGACCCTTGAACCAGGAACTTTGTAAAATGAAAACTGTCAAGTCTGAAAAACGTTTGACATCAGAAAAAAGAAGGCGGGACTTACATCAGGAACGATGACAGTAAGCTTTGGGTTGAGTGCGTGGTACACCTTGCCGATTGCTCCTTTGTAACACCAGAAAGGGTTGTAGTCCTGACTGTACTTGGTATCGGAGTCGCGGACTGTGGTGAACACCTTGTACCAAGATGTGGCATTGGTGTATGTCTCTGGCACGCAGTGTGGCGGCTGCCTACAAACCAAAACAAAGATTGATGTCTATTGACTTGGGGTCACGGGACTGTTCACATCATGTTGGTTATGGCAGTGACTGCAGAAAAGTTAAAGCTGTTCTGGATTTGGGCTCCGAAACTAAAATGAAAATATTTGGGCTCCGAGACTAAACTGAAAATATTTGGCTTTCTCAGAGACATTGTATGGAAGCACTAATAGTTATACCCAAAATATTGTCAGAAATTATATGAAGGTATTGAGTCAAAAACTTAGGGATACTGTATTTCATTTTGTCAGTCTAACCCAGTTCTAGCTCAGAGATATAAAGTGTGTTCCTATGAGTCAGGGAGGCAGTCCAACTCACACTGTGACTGGGAAGATATTGCTTGCCGCCGTGATGGTCATGCAAGTGCTGAACACCACCTGCTCGCAGTGGCCGTGCAGTACACACTCGTCTGAGTTCCAGGACACAGGCAGGGTGAAAGTGATGTTTATTTCTTCATGGGCTTCCCGGCCTACACACAAAGCGTGAAAATACAATAAGAGCATTTCAGATCGAACGCAATAAGAGAAAAATCTTACTTAATCTGGTTTTCTTCATTTCTTCCACTTTCCTATAAAGCTGAGTTGTTTTTAGGTGGCCCTATAATTCTATAAAACCCAGCAAAGAGCACAATTCATAGGCCTCTGACTTGCATATCCACATTCCCTTCATTGTTATGTTGACATGGGAATAATTGCCTGTGACCAACCACGATCAGGTTAAAACAACCTAAAAGAGATGCCTCTTAGCTCAGTTATTAAACCCTAGAACAGAATGAACAGCATGCATACAACATCCACAGCAGCAGTATTTGATGTCATACCAAGCCTAATCCCCTGATAACGAATGACAGGCTGATTTTCTAGGCTTATACAATATTTATTAAACTGCAAAGGGGATTAGAAGATTACCAGTCAAACTAAGTGGACTCCTGGGTGTGACTAAGGATAGATGTGGTTGTGTCAACATAAGTGCATATACAAAGAGGGACAACCATGGACAGTCTCCAATTCTCACAAGCAAAGTCAAACAACTGATGAGGACATAAAATGCATTGAACCTTTTTTGTCGTCATCTACCTGATCTAGATGATTTTCTCATAATCTTTTTGTGTCAAATACATTTGAAGGCTAATTAATGGAAAAGTAGATGAATGTGATAACACCCCCAGTAACATCCAATGTGACCCTTTTATAGCACATGAAGTACAATGTTCATGTCAATTTTGAAAAACTATATAAAACTAATTCTTCAATAGAATTTACATCAACATATTTAAAAAAAAGTTAGAAGCATAATTCAAGATGAGCATTTATACATTAAAATAAATGTCAAAATAACATCTATTATACAATATGGTCTATTTAACAAGATGTGTTTATCATGCAAAATGTTTTTTAAATACAACTCTTATACTATTTTATCAATAATATGCACTATAATTTAGGGAAAATCTTTTTTTGAACAATTAATTGTTTTGCAAGGTTGACATTACCTAGGTATACTTTTTTTAACTTGTACAGTATAAGCCCTATTCAGACAGTAAATATTTGCTTAGTGTAACTAAACATTTGCACAGATCCTTATTGACTTTGCTCATCCAGCCTGGTGGCTTTAGAATTTAAGTAGAATTTTCAAGAATAGCACCATAAAGTGAAAGACAAACAAGGGCCTAAGATTCTCTTTGGAATTGAAATTATGTATACAATGCATTTTACATTCAGTAACAATGCCAAGATCTGCAAAGGAGTGAGATTATCCGTGCATACCAGAGTTCATCAAAACAGAGCAGGTGTTTGGGGCTGAAATGTCCTCAAAGGAAGGAGATTAAAACCACGGATAAAGCCAATCTGGATGGGACTAAATTAATATCAGTCTGTTGCAAGGTAGTGGAATAACATGTTGAAATGCACCCATTTTACTTATCCTATCCACAACCATGTTTGTGTTATAAAGCCCTCATGTCCAAGTTCAGTTTATTTGGTTCTAATACTAAATATTTGACTACATATTTAAATTTCCTTTAAATATGATACTTGAATTAAGTGTATCTACTTAAAGTGGATGCAGAACATTGAGAGCAGCCAAAAAGACAGAAATCTGACCAGGTTTAGGTCTTTTCTTCTATCCTTCTACATTTTTTCTCTGTGAAGCTTTTACAGTGATTTTACATACACTAGAGGTGAGAGGGCAAGATAAACACACATGCTCTAAGGAGACAAAAGTAAAGGTCAACTAGCACACACCTACGCATGCAGACATGATGTATTCAAAAGTTCAAAGCCAGTGGTATTCACTTTGCTCTGCTTTCTGAAACCTTTAAGTCTGAAGTCTGTTTACTCACCATGTCTAAGTAAAGTCAACATACAAATAGGTGAGTGAAAGGGAGTGAATTACCTCCGCACCACATAAAAACCGTCCATGTCGGTAACATACAGACACTATAGACCGCATATAATATATAATATAATCCTCACGTGATAACAATGTTTTAGTGACAACAATGTATATGTATATAATACTTATTTTTCTCTGACCCTTGGATTGATTTTCTGATAATTATTTGTTAAAGCTTTAGTGCGTAAATTGATATTAATGAACGTCTGTTACATTCAAGCCATTGCCAAATGAGTTGATACAAAGCTAATTAAGACTATCAGCTCCACACAACTCTCTCTGTGTTTCTCAGTGTGGCTATGTTCAGAAGATTGTGTTGTCGGGTGACTTCCGCGCGCAGAAACTCGACTGAAGATAATTACCTCTTCTGACGAGCCCATCATGTGTTTTTAATCCTCCGTGTCCTCCTTGGCTACTAGCAACTGCGTGGAGGAGGAGTGGGGGCTGTGCGCGATCACGGAAGGCTTGTATCATGTGGACGCGCCGACAGTGTTGTTGTCATTACTTAGAATTCCTCATGGGGGAGACAGAAACTACGCACTATAGCTTTAATCTTTAATTCCCTACCTGATTTTTTGTTAAACACAAACTGATTTTCTTCTGAACACTGACCACAGGGCAGATAGCTAACTATGATGAGAAAGAGAACCTACTAGACAAGCCAACTTGCTGCCCCAGCACTGTGGCATACAGGTGGGTGAGGTTGCGAGAGTACCCTCCAAACGGGCGCAGGGGGTCCAGCGTGAGGGTGATGGGGACTGAGATGTTGATGGGACCTGAGTCCTCTAGCAGGAGGGGAACCTGGGTGCTGGAACGAGCTTGGCCACTGGTCACAACCATGCTCTCTGGCGTGGTCGACTCGTTCAGACCGTGCTTTATGGTTTCATTCTCTGAGACACAAAAGTCCAGCTCATTGAAGCGCAGCAGAAAGGTGTTCCAGTCCTGAAAGAGAAAGTGTGTTTTGATTGTTGGACAGGACGATATGTTGTATCGCGATTATTGTTTATTGTATTGTGAATTGATAGTATTGATTATTGCGATTTTCTTTTCCTTCTTAAACAAAAACCAAAGCTGAATAATACACTTCTAGAGACAATATATACATATATATGCGGCATCAGATAAACGGAAAATATTTAGGTAAATCATTGGTAAAAAAATTTTGATTTAAGGGAAACCTACGTGAATAGATTGTTTTTTTTCCCACCCCTACTAACTACAACCTTTTTAAATTTGAATATGCTTTCTATTTAGATCCATATGCAAAGGTTTATTTCCATGCATTGTGAACTGGAGGCACACTGTATTCACACTTTGACTTTGACTTGTTGTTCTCTCCAATTACACTCTTTGCAGTCATGTGTATGATAGAACCAGCTAGAAATGAGGTAAAATGTACTGTATAGCTTGTACAGTATATCAAGAAAACCTGGATTCCCTTATTGTTTTACTAAAATGAGCTTATTTTAGCCTCACAGACCGACCTGGGTGAGACTAGAAAAGGCTAAATAGGTCATATCTTAAATGTAAAATGGCACAACATTTTAGGAAATGCATCATTGTGGCATTAAGCAGGCCACAACGATCATGAACTGACATTTAACATCAGCAGAGACCACATTTTACTGGTATCTGAGAGATTCTTAATGGACCAGAGCATATCGTTTAATCTCTTTTAAAGAACCACATGGGTGTGACTCACCTCTGTCAACTCTGGAGACTTGATCTCCTTAATCTTAAAGAAATAACCAATGGTCAGGAAGGCGATGGCCACTGCACTGACGCTGATCATAAAAATGACCAGCGGTGGACGGTTGTTGATGTAGCTTCTCAGGTTCTCTATAGGGTTTAACAGGTACACCTGCATATGGACAAATGCACAATGTGCCAATATTTAAGCATTAATCTCATATCACCGGGGTTTCTAACAGCAGCGTTAAATAATAAGCCTTGACAAAGGCACATAATAAATGATTAATTAGTTGTATATGTGTCATTATACATAATGAAGTCACAGACCTACAAATCTGACCTGAACATTGGATAATAACTGAGCCTAAACTCTTAAAGGGGTGATAGAATGATTATATAGGGTATTTTACACTGTTCCTTAAGGTCTCCTAATGGGGTATGTAACATTGGTTGGGCTGAAAATTGCCCGAATGCTATTTTATTAGGCCCTTAACTACCCTGTGAATATGGCTCTATTTGGAACAAGAGCTTTTCTTCCAAATATGGTATGCTCATGAATATTCCGAATGAGCTACGCGCTGATTGGTTTGAGCAAACTACATAGAAACACATGGGAGACTCGACAGCAGGTCTCATTGCAAAGTTATACATTGTTTGTCGGGCTATTACGTTATTAAATTCACTTCTGAGACTTTTTTAAGCGAGAAATCAACTATATAAAGCTCAAATATCGGCCGTTTTACGAAAATTGATGGCTTATTGCAAATTTGGTAAGACTGTGTGTCGGAGTTCAGCTGCCGGTGCTGCCTGTGTTGTTGCCTCGCTGCACGGCCTGCCTTCCTTTACACACCCCGGCCTGCTCTGAGCTCGATTGAGCTCCGTTACAGCTTGCAGCCCACAGCACTCGATACCCGCGCAAAGTCACCGTTTTGGGGTTAATGGACCAAACGCTGGTGCTCTGACAGAGCTCCAGGGCCTGCAGCTCCCCTCTTCCTTCTAGCTAAATGGCCCATGTGGGACAGTGATAGCGCGGTCAGCGAGCTTGTTACACCAGCAATCTCTTACAACAGTTCCAGTTAATCTTGGCTGGCTGTCAGCATAACTAGAGTAGCTAGCTATATTTACAGTTTGAATTTTGTCACGCCACTTATACAACATATCTCTAAAGGTCTTATAAAGCTAACAACAGTGTCCGATTTCAAGTTAATGAATTTTTGTGAAGATTAGGTGTTTCGTTATCTACGACTGTCCCTTCAATCCTAGCTATGTGTGGCTAGCTGCAAATCACAGATAGTTAGCTTCATTTTTGGCATAATTTCTGTATATTTACAGTTTGAATTTCATCACGCCACTTATACAACATCTCCCTAAATGTCTTATAAAGCTAACAACGATGTCCGATTTCAAATTAATGAATTTTTGTGAACAGTGGGGGTTTCGTTAGCTATGACTGTCCCTTCAATCCTAGCTATGTGTAGCTAGCTACAAATCACAGATAGTTAGCTTCATTTTTGGCGTAATTTCTGTATATTTACAGTTTGAATTTCATCACGCCACGTATACAACATCTCCCTAAATGTCTTATAAAGCTAACAACGGTGTCCGATT
The DNA here is from genome assembly GCF_004354835.1 of Perca flavescens. Taxonomy (NCBI): domain Eukaryota; kingdom Metazoa; phylum Chordata; class Actinopteri; order Perciformes; family Percidae; genus Perca; species Perca flavescens. The sequence goes on along the minus strand of NC_041343.1, from coordinate 25,646,900 downwards.
TCAAGTTAATGAATATTTGTGAATTTCAGAGGAATTCTAGGAGGAGCTAGCTCTCATTGATAGAGCCTGCGGCTGGATGTAGCTCTATCAATGAGACTCGCGGACAAGCGGCGTTTATTTCCCCAATCGTTTGTTTAAATAACTCAACACATTATAATTACACACATTAAAAGATTAACTGGAACCTGTGGTAACAGATTGCTGGCGTAACAAGCTCGCTGACCGTGCTCTCACTCACACACACCGGGCATTTAGCTAGCAGGAAGAGGGGAGCTGCAGGCCCTGGAGCTCTGTCAGAGCACCAGTGTTTAGTAGTCCATTATACAAAAAACGGTGACTTTGCGCGGGTATGGAGTGCTGTGGGCTGCCAGTCGTGACGGAGCTCCAAGTACCTCAGAGCAGGCCGGGGTGTGTGAAGGAAGGCAGATCGGGCGGCGAGGCAGCAACACAGGCAGCACCGGCAGCTGAATTCCGACACACAGTTGGACAAAATTTGCAATTAGCCATCCATTTTCGTATAATGGACCATATTTGAGCCTTACATAGTAGATTTCTTGCATAAAAAAGGATGTTAAAATGTGGCTAGAGTCCAAGGCATAGGAAATTTGTTTTAGATTTAGGGTTAAAATTAGGCTAGGCAAAAATTATGACTGTTTCCAGATTTCACATGGTTATGATTTACATGCAAATAGTTTATTATGCATTGTGCCTGATTAAGGTTGCTGGGTTGTACTTAGTAATGTAGCATCTGATACTCTAAGGATAAGGGGAAAAAAAATCAAACAAGTGGTGTTGTTGATGATGCACAGAAGTTCCTTGTACAGTATAGTCAAATTGGACAGATTTGATTAATAATTCATATCACAGTTAATCAATTACAATTACCTCAAACACGTTTTATATAGAACAGCACAATCATTTACACCTAAAAACAAAACTAGTCTCCAACAGAACGTGGTGTTAGGCCGGTAAATCCAACATGATAGAATGCATATTTAGTCTAATACTACTGTATAGCAGACTTTATTATGCAAAATATCTTACACTCGTTATAATCCATTGTAGCCTACACCAAATACAGATATTTGGTGTAGGTGCTATATGTTATATAAAAAGGAAAGAGGATTGTAAATCTCACTTCAACTGTTTTACAAACCAAAGTACTTTTAAGTTTGTTAAACTCTCTGTCCACAGTTTGACATGTGTTTTACTATGGCATAGAAGTAACAAAACTACTACAAATAATGCCCGAATGTATGCGAGTTTAGCAACTTCTCGAGTTTAAGAGTCAATTAAGACGTCTCATCATTTTTCACTCAATAGATACTGTATTTACCTGCTTGACTGCACGTAACCTAGCCACATTCTTAAAGTCAACATTGTACGTGCAGTAAGCTACAACAAGCAAGGCTGGTTTTCCATGTTCTAGCTACATGTAACTGTTACTTCATCTTCCTCCTAAACACCAAGACTGGCTGCAGCGTTCAGTAACAATTCCAAAGTTTGACATTTTGTTGGAACAAAACGGTAAATAACGTCAATTTAATCGAAATGCAGGGATTCTAACAACTCCAAATATGATGCATTGCACGCTCTACAAAGTGAAGGCATTTGACCAGATTAGACCAGATAACTATAAATTTAAAAGGTTTTAAATTAAGTGCTGTGTTTAGCTCTCACCATATAGCTAGCTAAGAGACCGCAGCCAGGTGTCAGGAGCGGTCAACCTTGTAATGTTAGCACAATAAGCTAAGCTACCTGGCCCCTTGACAATTGTTTCAATGTGTGACATATTAAAGATCAAACTGTAACACTCCCGAAATAGCTGGCTATATGTAATTAAACAACACATTAGCAGTTCTCACCATTTTTTCTCTCTGTGAATGCGACGGATGCTAGCTGCTGGGAGGGTCGTTGCGGGCCACAATAGGCAGCTGCTTCTCTGCGAAGCTAGCCTGTAACGTTAGTGCTTGCTAGCTTGCTTGCTTTCCCGAAGCTAGAGGAGATAGCCAGACTTTCAGCGTAAGAAGCACGACTTATACTCCTTCCCATGCTTTGCTCTATTATAGTTCACTGCAGCTCTGATGAGAAATGTATCTTGCGTACAGCCTGGAATAACGTCAGTATTGTTTGTGGGTCCTCCCAGCTGACATCTCCTACGCGTACCCTCACTGCGTAGTAGAAGTGTCGTAGCGCCTATGCGTAGCGCCGCCTTTTCGTTATTTCCGTAGAATGTGCGCACGGAATTGGTGTTCCATGATGTTCACGCGTACGTTATTTGCGTAGCTAGTCGATGAGCGTTCGGCGTGTTTACAAATTTAGAGGGCTTTTGCTGCATTAAAGTACCGTCGGAAATATATTGACTGTTGATTTGCCAAAGCTCATTCTTTCCTTGGAAACAATATCAAGATGACAATGCATGCATGACATGGAAATACCAATTGCTGAAGCAGGCCGTCATAAACCATATTATATTGATATTGATAGGCTATTAATTGAGGTAAATTAAACTACCTACTAGGATGCATTATGCTTTCCAAGAGTCTAAAATGTGTGAGTGATGGTGATTGAAGTCTATTTGATGCACCGTTTCCGGGAGTCATTGGAGCCAACATTAGGCCTACTAGTTCCTGGTGGCACCATGGGTGGCAGTCATGGCAGTGGCTCTTAATACATCCATGAGTGGCACCCATGGGGTTCTCTTCCATGTGCCCAACGTGCAACCCATTGTACGCTACAGTACCAGCGTAACTTCTACATTGTTGATCTTTTCATCTGATCTGCCAACTCTGAGTATTTAGCAAGGAGCATTGTAATTGGGACGAACGCCAGGGATGGGCAGTATTTCTGATAAATAAATGTAGCCTATTTAAATTCCGTATTTTAAATATATAATTGATGGACTTGATAGAAATAGTTATACGATTAATAATTGTTATATAAAAGAAAATGTTTGAATTAATGAAATGGTTACATCATAGTTGCAAGTGAATCAAACTCCCAGCTTGCTATAATCCCACATTTTTTTAAGTTTTGTCTCAATTGTTTTTTATTATTATTTCAATTATGCAGATGGTAGAAGTAGGCTGAAGAATGCATCCATTGTTAGTGATCCTTTATGCAGTTATTTTCTTAAATAGTTAGCTGTGAAATTAATAAGGATCCGGTCAGTTCAACAGATGGCGGTAGATAGCTGTTTAAAGGTCTACCGTTTCTATGAATCCCAGCGAACTATATGGAAATAAATTGGAGAAAGTTGATACTTTTCGTTTTTTAGGTGGGTATTTTGATATGAGACTCTCTGTAGGAAACAGCTTATGGCCAATTATTGGATAAATTTAAAAGGCCATGATGACTGGCATCCTACAAAGAGGGTATTGGAGAATTGCTGGGAGAGGGGTAAAGAGCGAAAGGCAAGTTTTGGATGGATAGGTGAGGAAATAGCAGAGCAGATGAAAGTCCAGGAAATTGAATTTTGCTCAACTGTTCTGTGGCCTGTGATGCCAGCCTGGATGCTGAATATTGCTTGTGTAGACCTGGAGTTGCTGAATATTAAGCGAAAGAATAAGATAGTTGACATAGTTCAAGAATATTACGATTATAGAGATAGAAATTATGGTGGGTATGTACAGGTTTTTACTGATGGATCGAAAGATTTACTGACGGGCAACGGGGGCTGCAGTGGTGATTCCCAGTTATCAGACTGGAGTCAGTAGGAGAACCTCAGACTATTTAAGTGTGTATGCTGTTGAAATGTTAGGTATTTTGTTAGCTGTACAATGGGTGGAAGAGGTGATGATGCGCAATGTACTCATTTGTAGTGACTCAGTGTCAGCGCTGTCGAGTCTCAAATCAGGATCAGCCAGGAATCACCAAGAAATTGTGTATGAAATTTTGTTTACAAATTCAAGGTTTGTTGATCAGGGTGTGAATGTGGTGTTCATGTGGGTTTCTGCTCATGCAGGAATACCAGGTAATGAGCGAGTGGATAAATTGGCAAAGGAGGCGGTTAAGAAGGGTGCTGTGGAACTGAATACTAAACTATCAAAGTCAGAGGGGAAAAGCATTTTGTGGGAAGAAATTTCCAGACAGTGGCAACAGTATTGGGATGGTGGAAATAAGGGGAGGAAATTGCATATGATTCAGGCTAAGGTAGGCCAAGGAGGGATGAGTTACAGTGGGTTTAACCGACAAGAACAAGTAATTGTCAGTAGACTGAGAATAGGTCACAGTAGATTAAATGGTACACTTTTTACATTAGGGAAACATCCAACTGGCCTGTGCAATGTATGTGAGGTAATGGAGACAGTGGAGCATGTATTGATGTCATGCAGGAAATATGTCAGAGAAAGAGGGGTTATGTTTGCTGGACTACGGATATTAGGTTTAGGTGAACTCAGGATTACAGATGTCCTTGAAAGTGGTGTTATTATGAATGGAAGGAAATATCTATTTGCGTTTTTGAAAGGCACTGGTGTTTTTAGGAAATTGTAGTGTATTGGTCTGAATAGATATTGAGAAATTGTCAATAGGAGGCAGTAATGCAACGACTTGGATGCCAACTGCCGTTAAACTCTAAAGAAGAAGAAGAAGAAGAAGAATCCCAGCGAGCTTTGTGCAGCCGTGACATGCTGTAGCCCTTGGCTTTAGCTTTGGCTAGTTGCGTCAAGGTAATCGGTATTAACTAGAGAGATACCGGAAATTTATTTATCTTTCGAAATAAAGCAAATGTCACAATTTGAAACAAATATTGCATCTCACATGGTGTGTGCATGGTGTTTAAATTGAGGAAACTGTATGCGCGTAGTGCATAATGACTGCACACTTATACATATCTATGTTGCGCTCTCGGGTTATATACATTTTATTTTGCAGACGCAAGCCGGAAGTGTATCGTATCTTTAAAGGGTAACGGAAGGTTACTTGACACTTGTGAGCTGTTGGCTAACAACAATGAGGGCTAGCATTTTAAACCGTTCTATCAAGTTTTACTAAGCTTCTACAAGGTAACGTTTGATAGTTGGCGCGCAATATGTTTATTATCTAGGCTAACGTTAGCTGTCTTACTGTTATGTGTATGTTGAACAGAGAGAGTATGGCTAACGTTAAAGCTAACGTTAACCAACTAGCTACTTAGCTAGCCTAACAATTGCCTTCGTGTCATCAGGCTTAGCTACACGTATCGTGTCTACACTTTTTAGCAATACTATACAACGTTATAACTGAATGGACACGCTTGTCTTTTAGTATACAAGAAAGATCACTGATAAAGTATAATTTAACGTTAAGTTAACGTTACTGTTAAATGTTGAAGAGGCACATAAGCACTTTGTGTGTCTTACATTATGCAACCCAATGGTCCACCACCTTTTGTTGAGTTAACAAATTTGAAATGTAAAAATATGGTGCGTGCAATGCATTAACGTTACAGTTTGGTCTACTAACGTATACGTTTACCAAATTAGGAAGCGCAATAAATAATATGTAACGTTACAGCTGTACCTCTGTACTCTGTATGTTCCTTTAACGTAGCTAACGTTAGCTGTTTGTATTTAACTAGATAAGTAACGTACATTTACATATCAAGAGATGAGTCCAGAGGACTTTTGTTCTCTGACATTTGGGTTGTAAACACATCTATTGGTAATGAGGAAACAAGTATGTATCTTTACCTGATTAAAAAGTATTGTATTAAAACATGCTAAGTGAAAATTATCACAAACGGCTAGAGGGTCATGATGGCCAGGATCCTATGGGAGTCAGTAAAACACTTGGAAGCAGTGCCACCGCTAATGAGTGAAATGACTGCTGATATGTGGCAACAAAGTTTATCATCATGAGCCAGTTAGGTAGTTTAAACCTTTAGGCTACTCAAGCTGATTGTTCCAGTAATCTTTGATATGTCAAAGCAACCTTTTATATAGACCAAAAATAATGAAATCTTAACCTTTCTCTCCCTTTGCTTTCTTTAGGTTGTAGCCTGCCCACTAACTGGATGCAAAGACCGCTTTTTTTATTAGCTCACAACACTGTCTGTGTTGGCCTACAGCATCTTGGAACACTTGTCAGTTATCAGCAACTTTCGAAAGTGTGTAGAGCCTTTTCTGTCTCTTCATGCTTTAATCATCTACCCCCAACTGTTCATGCTGTACAGTTTTCCCATCAAATCCATCATTTCTCCTTGGTATCTAAACTCTTCCATAACGATCCTCCCCAGCTTTCCCTACATCAGTATTTCTCCAACCAGCCAGATATGGCAGAACAGAGGTTCATTGTTGAATACGCCAAACGCGGTACTGCAGGATGTAAGAAATGCAAGGACAAAATCCAAAAGGGCATAGTGCGCATAGGGAAGATTGTGCCAAACCCTTTCAGCGAGTCTGCAGGGGAGATGAAAGAGTGGTATCATGCAAAGTGCATATTTGAGAAGCTGGAAAGGGCGAGAGCCACTACGAAGAAGATTGAGGACATCACAGATCTGGAGGGCTGGGAAGAGCTGCAGGACGAAGACAGGGAGCTCATTAATAAACATGTTTCAGGTACAACAGGCACACATACACTCAAAACGACTTTTTTTATACTATTCAAAAGCCATAAAGTTGTTGGTCTTGTTGTCTTTTGTACATACATAACCTTTCATCTTGGATTTTAAGGAAGTTTTACCACCCACTGTGTAGACGCTGATTTTTGACCTTTTTAGAGAACACAGAAAAAGTCAAGATTTTCCCGGTAATCTGATTAATACACCATCACATATTTTAGAAGGTCAGCAATCAATGAAACTGACCAGAGACTGCAGTGCATTGTTGATTTGTTTATTTATGTTAGTTTCTTTTACAATGATTGTTTATGTGTGCACCATCCACTAAGGCAAATTTATCTTAAGTATTACTTGGCAATAAATCCTTTTCTGATTCTGATACTAACATATCTGTCCACAGAACCTCAATTTGCAATATTACACAACCAGTTAAGCACCAGTCAATTGATTCACTCCTGCAAATGAGATCTGTCGGTTAAATCAGTAAATGCTAGATTAAAAAAAGAAAGAACCCAGAGGCATCACACATTAGTACAAATATCTCTGAAACAAATACTTAACCCTTAATATCCAGTGATTTGGCATTGCTGAGTTAACTATGAATTAATGTATTTTACTCAACACCATGCTAGGTGTGTCTCAGATTACTGCACCTAATGCCAGTTTACCTATTGAACCAGTACAACTGCTTAGAAGGCTTAACATTCCAGGAGAGCATCATACATGGGAACATTACACATACATACATACATTCTCAGGATGTCCATGATGAACAGAACTGCTAAAATGATTGTTTGCATGTGTGTATGTATTGTTCATGATTGTCTATGCATTGATAAAACTGAATCAGAGTTCATATCTTTGTTCTTGTTTAACCATTATTTCACTGAGAAGTTATGTATTTAAAGGGGAACTATTATATAGCATTTTCAGGTTCATACTTGTATTTTGTGTTTTTACTAGGACATGTTTACAGGCTTTAATAGGGGTGGGGGAAAAAATCGATACAGTATAGTATCGCGATATTTTTCGTGGCAATACTGTATCGATACACAGACGCCAAGTATCGATCTTTTATGATATATGTGTTGGTCAGTTTGTCTGCTTGACAATCACATTTTGCACCAATAAAACTGAAGTGTGATGAACAAACCGAGAAATGTATATTTTTAGATACAACAGATGTTGACAAAATTGTCCTTTCGGGACATCATTTGAAATTGGGAAAAATCTGAAGTTGGAAAAAAGGTAATATATTGCAATATATCGCAGACTATTGCAATATCTTTAAAATCGCAATAATATCGTATCGTGACATAAGTATCGTGATAATATTGTATCGTGAGGCCTCTGGTGATTCCCACCCCTAGGCTTTAATGTTCAAAAAAGCATGCAGCTACTTAATAGTTAGCAGTATGCTAATGTTAGATTTGTAGTGGAACGAAGCAGCACTTTCTTCTGTCAAACATTGCAGATAAAGGCTTCTGAACCAAATGCTACCCAATCGGAAATGTGTCAGCAGTAATACGACCCAAAATTGGGGAGAATCTAACAACATTGGCAGCCAAGATGACATATTTAACGGTCGTTAGCATGTAGCTACATGTGACAGTGTTAACACCACAGTATCTTAACAAAAACCTGCCTACCTGGAGCAGATGACCAATCATAGAAGGCCATAGAAGGCCGGCAAAGTGTTACGTTTCACTCAGCCGAACTGAACGTTTTAGCTCACAGGGATTTTTCTAAAATACGTTTACCTCATTATTTGAACGTTTTAACATAAAAATCCATTAACCATTCTTCTTGTCTTGTAGACCTGATGGCCAGAGTCGGTGCAAGTCCAAAGAAGAAGGTGCAGGCCAAGATGAACACCTCTGGCCAGCTAATGTCTCCTCCTGCTGACCCATCTGTCAACGCTCCGCGCAAGTTCTCAGGCTTTACTGGTAAGATATGACATCTCAGGTCAAGTTGTTTCATATTTGCTCTAAAGCCATTCACAAAAGTTAAAACAATACCACAAGCTGGTCAACAACAAAAGTAATTTAAGCAAGAAGCATTGTATATAAATGGATAGCCAGAAGGAACATCTTAGATCAGAAAGGGTTCCACTGTCTGATTATTCCCACATGGAGGAATGGGCGCACCACCCTTTGTCTCAAACAGCATTTGCGTCTGCCCTATTGAACTGTTAAAGTATAGTTCAATTGAGATCATTTCCCTAAAAGAGGAAAATCTCTGACAGAGAAGGCTGCTGCTAACCAATGAGTGTACTCCCCACTATGGCAGTTTTGCCCAGTTGATTTCGGTTTGGCATATTCAAATTGCCATACTAACCAATCGAAAATTCAGGACTGATTCTATGATGGATCTGTAAAATATCACCACCAGCTTTCTGTCAACATTAAAAACATTTCACCTCCGCAGAACACACAGTCTTTCTACAGTCTTTCTTGCATATTGCCTCAGTGTTCTCATGAAAACTCAATTACTGACCAACGTCTAGATAGGAGTTTAGGAGGACAAGTCAGCAAGCATGTCCAATACACATTCTGGACTGTAGCAATAATTAAGGGGCATGTATTATTTTTGAAGATGTTTTAAGAAATTGTTTGCACTAAGCCAAAGTACTCAGTACTCAGTAATCAGTCAACTTAGAAAGTACCAGATAATCATTTAAACTGTTAAAATCCGCTTGACTTTTTGTCCCACTGTGAGGCCACTGTGAATGTAGCAGAAGTACTTGTTTTGTCGAATTGGTCTCATTGCGTGCACTGTTCCACTTCACTGTCCTGACAGCTGCGAAAGCTGGCAGCTCCAGCAGCCCAGGACCATCCTCTTCCCCTTCCAATATCAGCCAAGTCAGCGCCCTGTCCACCCAGCTATGTGACCGCCAGCACAAGGACTGCCTCTTTAGAGAGTTTCGCAAGCTCTGTGCCATGGTGGCAGAACACAACAGCTACAATGTCAAGACACAGATTATTGAAAAGTTCCTCAAGAAGGGCTCAGGTGGAGGTTGGTGTGTTAATCTTTTTTTTCTTTTTTTGTGTTCATGGGCTTTAGCAGATTTTATGCACGACCGCATGTGACAGAAGGCCAGGATTTCTACAGCAACATTTTTGTCGTTAATCTTCTTTCTTCCATCGTAGATAAGTTCCATGGAGATCTTTATCTGACGGTGAAGCTGCTCCTGCCAGGTGTGGTAAAAAGTGTCTACAACCTAAATGACAAGCAGATCGTAAAACTCTTCAGCCGCATATTCAAGTGCAACCAGGATGACATGGTGCGCGATCTCGAGCAGGTCAGTGTCCATATGTTCTCACACATAAACTCTTGTGCTTTGCGAATGTTAAAAAATATGCCACATGTGCTGAATGTTGTATTTTAGAACCAAAAACCTTCTCACCAGCATTTATTCAAAGCATTTTTATTGATATTCTCAGATTAAAAATGCATGTCTCAGGAGATTTCATTCTGGCCAATTATATTCTCTTGACATCGTGTCTTGAAAATGATGACAGAGGAACTAATTGTCAAAAAGAACACTTAAAATACTGTGGGTGTCTTCTTTTTTTTTTTTTTTTTTTTTTTTAAGGGCGATGTGTCTGAGACAGTGAGGATGTTCTTCGAGGAGAGTAAATCATTTCCCGCGGCTACCAAGAGCCTCCTGACCATTCAGGAAGTGGACGCCTCACTGACCCGCCTTGCCCAACTGACCAAGGAGGATGAGCAGCAGACTGAGCTGGAGGAAATTGCCAAAAAGTAATGCACTACATCACCATTTATTATATCAATTGGTCTGGGTAGTACAACAGTACAGTTATGGTAATTCAGTAAAATGATTAGTACCAGATACCTGCTATAATTAAAAACATTCAAGGCTCTTTTTCCACCTTTCCAAAAACATGAACAATCATGTGACACGGTTCAGCGTAGAGACTTACATTTTTCCGTTGGCCCTTTGGCCGCACCGAGTCAATCCCATGCTGCACTGATTTGCGCTTCCATTACCAGTTTAAACGCGCTGAGTCACGCCCTTGATGGACCGTCTTCGGAGTTGGGCAAGTACGCTAGACTCAACTCATGTCTGTGCAGCAGACCAGAGAGAAATACGTTTTTTAAAAGTCTGTCTTTTCAGCTCTCAAGTAGTTTCTAACTGGATCTCTGTGGTTTGAAGTTTAGTTCCTCCCCGGCGTCTCTGTTTGTGCCTTCAGATATCTTTATTTTACTGTTTCATGTTCACTTTCAGCTGTATAGGAGTCGTTAAGTTACTGCTGATGAAAACCCGACATTTCCTAAATTTTGCTGCTTCATAATAAAAGCTTTTAAATAACAATATCACCTGGGACTCATATTGTGAAAAAATGTATAGGAAATGAAATGTTTATCCACCATTTCACAGCCATGGATCAGCCTGCTGCTTTTAAATTTCATCGACTGGAGACACACTTTTAAGCGGGTAACCCTGTTGTAATGCAGATAAAAATCCCTGCCATGCTGGGTTGACGCACTGGGTTAAGCCAAGCCAGCAAATGGGTATGGAATAGGGGATTAATTTACCTAGTCTGCGACCAACTGATGTTTAAAGGAAACATGACTGTGTAGAATCCAGCCAATTGGCTGTGTCACACAACATCAACAGAGTGCAGGGCTGCATTTTATTCTAGAATCATCAAACTCATCAGTACACAAAATGCGTTCACTTAATCTGCGGCTGAAAATGGTCTCCAACAAATGTTCTTTTTACTACCATTTGAGTTTAGAAAGAATCCCACACCCTGACCATTACGCAAGCAATTATTTATTTAGAAAATACAACGTTTTGGTCTTAGACCTTCATCGGGTAAATTCACATATTACCTGATGAAGGTATATTTGGTCACATCCAACGCACCTGCCCGACAAAAGTGGGGGGGAAAGCTTTCGTACGTTACTACAATTTGAGTAACGCCTGCAGTATCCAGCTGTTTTGGAAAATTTCCTTTAGCTTAAAACTATAGATTTATGACCCATTTTTCAAATGTGTTCAATATAATCAAAAATGTTCTGTGGCTGAGTACTATTGACAGGGGTAGGGAAGTCAGACAGACTAACCTAATGTATCTAAATGTATGCTAACACTAGTTATACTAATAACACAAGTCATCATGTCTGGCTGTGTCTTTTGTAGTCATACCTCTCCACATGATGTAGATGATTTATTGTGGTGCTAGAACGGTCAGTAATTGTTTCAATAGTTTTTCTTTTAAATGCATACAGTTTACTACAAAAATGTGTAAAAGCCAGGGAAACAGATTCTGGGATTTCTTTTCACAGTATTTGTAAGTGTTGCCGTTATTTGTTTCCACTTGTTGTGCTTGCTTGTTTTGAACTGTTCACTTTTTGCCTGTCTGCCTGAGGCATGTCTAACACACACATACTCACATACTAGACATCTGTTTTTGGCATTCTACCCTCCACATTAGCAGATGCTGGAGTGGGTCTATGTTTATTTGTCAAAAACAAAATAACATCTTGCTAGCTGTAAACAGACATTTATTGTGCTGTACTGAATAATCGGTCTACTTGTCATGACATTAATGAGCAGTTTTTTTCTGTATTACTTAGTTTCTGTGAATTACAGTAATACAAAGTAATGTAATTATCTTATACTTATTACTTATGTAGGGCTATTTAAGAACCTTTCTGGTCCTAACCTGCTAGATTTCTGCTTCATGAAATGCTGTAATACTGCCGAATTTGCCATACAATTTTCCCCCAGTGATAATCTGCATTCTCTTTTCATCATAGATGTACCGGTAATGACCTAAAATGCATAATTCGTCTTATTAAACATGACTTGAAGATGAACTCCGGAGCAAAACATGTGTAAGTGTCTTTTTTTTTTTCTTCTGCCTAGAAGTTAATATGCACTGTTCTTTAGTCACATTGAAGAAAGATTATATTTTGATACCGATCTTGAGCTCCTCTTTCATTATTGCCCATTATGCAGCTTAGATGCAGTGGATCCAAATGCTTACGATGCCTTCAAGGCCTCGCGTAATCTGGGTGATGTGATTGAACGGGTGTTGAGGAATCAGATGGAGGCGTCTAATGGCTCAGGACCCAGGAAACTCCTCACTGTGGAGGCCTCGCTCATGACCCCCGTTCAGCCCATGTTGGTGAGTACCACCACTCAAATGTGAAAAATGTTTACACTCATTGTTTTCAACAGTTCTTCCTGATTTAAAGGAACACGCCGACTTATTGGGACTTTAGCTTATTCACCGTAACCCCCAGAGTTAGATAAGTCCATACATACCCTTCTCATCTCCGTGCGTGTCCTAACTCTGTCTGATGCACCCACCGCTAGCCTAGCTTAGCACAGATCCTGGAGGTAACCAGGCTCCATCTAGCCTACTGCTCCCAATAAGTGACAAAATAACGCCAACATTTTCCTATTTACATGTTGTGATTTGTAGAGTCACAGGGTGTACAAATAACAAGGTCACATGAGACACAGCCATCTTCTAACCGTATACAAACTGGGAACTATATTCTCAGAAGGTGAAGCAGTGCTACTTGGGTGCAGTGATTTGATCGCAGAACTCCAGGCGAACTCTCTGCTCCTCACCACAGGGCTTCAGGTGCTGCGAGCAAATCACTCCGCCCAAATAGCAGAAGTAGCAGTGCTTTGATTTTGGAAAATAATGTAATTGCGATTATTAGTTTTAAAAAAAATGTTTTCCACCAATATTGCGATTTAATATCCAATTATCTTTTAAGCTCTTTGTCTTCTGTATTATTCAACAAAGACAAGCAATAAATTATTGTTTAGTATGAACAACACAAGAGTAGATAGATTAAACTGTCGTAGATGTTTGTTTTTTTTTGTGTTTTTTTTTGTGTGTGCTGATACAGGTTTGTAGTGTTACGCCGTGAGGTAGCAACGTTAGCAAGACCCAATACCTTAAGCTGCACATCATCTTCTTTTTGAAACCAAAATAGTCCCACACAAGTGACATACTGTTCCTATTTGGGACTAAAGTTTCTGTCGATCCTGAGGCTGTTGTACAACAGGACAAGGTACGGCGTAGTGTTAGCGTGCCAAGTTGATGCTTTCTCTGCGGAGTGCAGACTGCTTTGCTCTTGCGATTTAAGAAATGAATTAAGAAATCACGTTTTAACATATCGCGATATTATTGCAAATGCGATTCATCGTTCAGCCCTAGTACAGAGGAGACTTTTCTTAACTGGAAACAGCTTCTCTCTTGCCACCTGTATCATTATTGCTCTTTCCTTCATTAACAAGTAGGTCTTACTTTTGTAGTGTAGCGACTGTAATTTCTATTGGTTATGATAACCCTGTTAAAGTAATTGCTGGGATCATGGAACAGAGCAACATCTGTTAAACGCAGTCAGATGATCAGACAGGTTGTAAACAAGCCAGTAGTTTAGCCAGATTACAGTATCTAAAGCACTTTTCTCACCCAGGGTTTTGTTTTCAACCTGCCCGATTGCCTGACTGCTTGTGTTTTTCGACCCATCACACTTCTTTTCAGTTATGGCACAGTTGTTTTCCCATATCTCACCAGTCACTCGGTTAAAGATTGGCTCACTTTTGCCACTTGAGCAACTAGGGGAAACTTTTAATGGAAAGTGATTGTATGTCAGAATGTGGTTCCTCGCTGAGGGCTTGTTGTTTTCCTTTGTGATTTCAGGCGGAGGCATGTAAATCCGTCGAGTACGCCATGAAGAAATGCCCCAACGGGATGTACTCTGAGATCAAGTATGATGGGGAACGTGTGCAAGTCCATAAGAACGGAGACCACTTCAGCTACTTCAGCCGCAGCCTCAAGCCAGTGTTACCACACAAAGTCAGTCTTATAATACGCGCACACACACACACACACACACACACACACACACACACACACACACACACACACACACACACACACACACACACACACACACACACACACAGCCTGTGAGGCTGTATAACCGTTAGTATGACTATGCATGTCATAATAGAATCTCTTCAGGTTTCCCCTGCAGGATTAACAATTTAAATGTATTTTCGCAGCATGAAATTCAGACCTATCCCACAGGGATTTTCCAGCATTTGCTCTATCAGCATGAGGCTGAGAGCCTTAAACATCCTGTTGTTTAACATGTTCATTAGCCCTTTCAAACCACTAGAGGTTGCTGCTGTGCACCCATTATATACCTCACAACCCTTGAACCCCAGTGAACTTCAGTAAAGAACACCAAGCACTAAGACACACTCTTTTTCTTTTTTTTTATGAGTGAGGATATATACCAGCAATGTGCTTCGACCCATCCAAATGCTTAGGGAGGCATCTCTACTTCTTTTTTTTCTTACTTTTCTCATAATACTGCAGGCGTTTTAATGGTAAAAGTTTTACCAAGCTCTTACTTCATCCTCACACATTAGTATTGATGATATCTGGCGGTACACCCCTTTGCTACTCAGCTTCTGAGCAGCGATATTAGAACCTGCGTTACTATCTTTCCCTCCTGCAACATGGTTCTGTTATAGTATGGCCACCTTTTCCCCTATTATCTTGGACTGCCCTGCCCATGCTACCCATCAACCAAAAGGGGTGATTAATTATGGACCCTCAGCCACAGTAATCAGGCAATTTATGTTCATGTTAGGTTAACATTCTGTGGGGATGGAAATGGTATTTCCAGAACATGAATAGTGGATACAAGCCCTAATGAGAAAGATCAAATGTTTTGTAGAATGCATACGTTTTTTATCATTTAATATACACATCTACATCAGGTTAATGCACCTTATTATTTACACAATATCTTTTTACAGTGTCAAGCATATGAAAATCCTGGGACAGTGCCATTCTCTCAAGTCTTGCTGTAACAGTATCAAATGTGTCATATTTCTACTCCGTACCTAAGCCCCGTGTGTGTCCATGTTGCTGTTTCAGGTGGCCCATTTCAAGAACTACATCCCTCAGGCTTTCCCCGGAGGCCACAGTATGATATTGGATGCTGAAGTCCTTCTAATTGACACAAAGACAAGTAAACCCCTGCCCTTTGGGACTTTGGGTGTACACAAGGTGAGAACACCACAGCCAATTGGCACTTGTTTCCAACTTTTTCTTTTTGTACAGGATTTGGTCATTGTGGTTACCCCTCACACTTTCCTCTCCCTTCAGAAAGCAGCGTTTCAAGATGCCAACGTGTGCCTTTTTGTTTTTGACTGCATCTACTTCAACGGTGTGAGTCTCATGGAGAGGTAATGCATTTTCGTTCCATTCATTGTCTTAAACACGTCTTTTTAATTCCAATGTACAAAGAATAACACATTGTGGCAATTTTTCAAACGTGTACTTTTTAACAATAAGACGCTCCATCCAAACCTCTTCCATTTATGCACGGTCATCATATTCTTCAGGCCTCTGTGTGAACGCAGAAAGTTCCTGCATGACAACATGGTTGAAGTCACCAACAGGATCCTGTTCTCAGAGATGAAGCACGTCACTGTAAGTAAAACTCTGAATTTGTCTTTCTGCTGAATGTATACATCTGTAATACCTTATATCACATGTGTGTGTTATGTTTGTGTCAGAGGGCAGGAGATCTGGCTGAAATGATAACTCGTGTCATCAGAGAGGGACTTGAAGGCCTGGTGCTAAAAGACTTGAAGGTTAGTTGTTTTTTTGTTTTTTTATCTCCAAATAGAAAGAAACTGATGGGAATATGTATCTAATGCACATGACCGTGGAAAGAATGTGAACACAATGAGCAAGTTATACATCATGACGATCACGCTTTGTATATCTGTATGTCTCAGGGCTCCTATGAACCAGGAAAGCGCCATTGGCTGAAGGTGAAGAAGGACTATTTGAACGAAGGGGCGATGGCAGACACAGCTGACCTAGTGGTGCTGGGGGCCTTCTATGGAAAAGGCTCAAATGGTCCGTAAAGCCCCAACCATCCACCTCATTTATTTCTTTATGCTGTGGACTTCCAAGAGTCTCCTCCACTTCTTGATGCTCTCATTTGTTCTGACAGTTTGTGTGCCCTTTTTTTAATGCTTAGCCACTTCCTGTAAAATAAGGATAGTGACTCTGGGGACACCCAAATGAGCTAACTAAGACAGTTTTACTATTGGTCTTAATTTTAATAATGATGTTTAAGTTGTTTTTACCATCAGGCGGACCATTTTTGCAAATAGTGTTTCAGGTTTTATTAGTAGTAGTCTATATCCTTGATGGGATTGCTCCGTTGCCTTGGGCTCCCTTTGTGTTGGCATTTAAAACTTTGGTTGATTTATGAGGACTATGGTTAACTGCTCCTCAGATCTCTGCAGGGTAAATCCAGACAGCTAGCTAGACTATCTGTCCAATCTGAGTTTTCTGTTGCACGATTAAAACAACTGTTGAACGGACACACGTTCCACCAAAACAAGTTCCGTCACGAGGCTATTTAGCAGAGGCACCGCGGCTTTTCGCCGGTATTTAGCACCGCCCAAGACGATTGTGATTGACCAGAGCACGTTTTCCTCCCATCCCCGAATGCTATGTGGAGTAGCCAGACCCTCCTCCAGCACGATTTGGAGGAGGGTCTGGCAAAGCGAGACTATATTAGTACTGACACTTAATATGTATCTTGGAAATTATATGAACGTAATTTTTATTAAACATTACAATAGGATTTGGTATAAAAGCACTAAAAACTGTGTACCCTTGTAGATCAGCGGGTTAAAACTCTATAACATTATGAATACAAACGCCCAGAGTCCAGCATAGTGACATTTCATGTGAAAAATATGCAGATGGAACATGGTGCAAAGGAGAGGATGCCATTGGGTAAAGCATATAAGCAGACAAGAAATGGGAGCCATGGAGGAGGCTGGGTAATGGGCATATAACCTTATGGAAGCACAACACATGCCAAAACCAAGGCACAAATCTCAAAAGCATGTCTAATGAAGACAGCTCAGGCAGCGTGAAGGCAAGCTAATGGAGGAGAAACAACGAATCAGATTAAAACACTTATACTGTGGGACAAAAGTGGGAAGTAGAAAACAACAGCTGGAAAAAAAGGCATTATCAGTGGATTTGAGGAGGCTAGTTTTGGGAATTTATGTGAAACTATACAGTGTAGGAGTGTATGTGCAAAGCCTGTGGAGGGACTATCTAATGGGTCTGCATAGTCTCCACCAGCAGCACTGGTCAATGGTTGATGGCGGTAACGTTAGCACTAGTAGTATGGATGGCGACATGATTGAAAACTGAGATCCCAGAGATTCGGCAGACAAGCAGCAAGACATTCCCAGTCATCCTTGGTCTTATCTGCGAGAGATGTGTGAGATAGTAGGCATCAAGAATGACTGTTAGTTGTAACTCTAAAAGTATGGGGAACTTCTTAAGTGTCTGTTTAGTAATTCATATTTTATCCCGGCCCGGCTCCAGAAAGAGCTGGATGTGATCAAAATCAGCAAGGTTATTTTCTTTCGAGAAGCCATATTTGAGCACACAGACATACTGTACATGTAGATTCCTTTAAATGTTAAGGGGAAGATTTAAAAATTGAGAAACTGTCCCTCCTAATGCCGTATGTGTTCTTCTACCCACCAGGGGGCATCATGTCCAGTTTTCTAATGGGCTGTTATGACCCACACTCCAAGAAATGGTGCACAGTCACCAAGTGCTCCGGAGGCTATGATGACGCCACCTTGGCCCGGCTCCAGAAAGAGCTGGATGTGATCAAAATCAGCAAGGTCAGAGAGGATCCACTTAGAGGCCTGCCTGGAATATTGAGCTGATGTAATAAAATCAAGGATTAATCTTTTGTGCGCGTGTCTTTGTGTAGGACCCGAGCAAAATCCCAGGTTGGCTGAAAATCATCAAGAACTATTATCCGGACTTCATTATTCGTGATCCTCAGGTGAGATTTCACTATTCAGCACATTTGAATTTCCCAGTGGGTCTGTTCATGCACAGCCAGTTGTATTTCTGCAGACCTTTTTAAATAAAGTCACAAGTAAAAAAAAAAGCATCTCTTGCAATATGTCTTCTGCAGGAATTTCTCCAAATGAATTACTCTCAACGGTATTGAGATCACGAGTACCCGTGCTGCAGAGCTGGGAGGCATTTTCAACCTGAAAGTACCGTAGTCTTACGTGAAAACAAACCCGTTTAACTTTTAGAGATTGAAAACCTTTGCTAGAAATGACCCTTTCTGGCTTTCAAGTCTGAAAATGGAACATAATAATGGAGTCCACAAACTTTTTTTCTTTCTGAAACTACATTTGAACAGAAGTCAGAGTAATTCTTTTTTTTCTTCCTTTTATGGAGAAGCAGTCATATATTGCCTCGTCATTCACGTTTAGTTTTACCTGCTGTTGTTTTCTCTGCTGCAGCAAGCACCTATCTGGGAGATCACAGGCGCAGAGTTTTCCAAATCAGAAATGCACACCGCTGATGGCATCTCTATCCGCTTTCCCCGCATGACACGCATTCGTGACGACAAGGACTGGAAGACTGCTACCAACTTGCACCAGCTTAAAGTAGGACATTGCATCACGTTGACAAATGAGTTGAAATATTGTCTGAGGCAGTAAAACACTCCTGCGCTAAATTATTTGAATGCAACACAGGTCTTCAATCTCTCGTGACAGAAAACATTACATTTCTTGGCTAAAGTCCATGTGGTCATTTCATCACTCTGCTTAGGAGCTCTACCGCATATCAAAGGAGAACTGTGACTTTAAAGTGACAGCTGGACCATCTACATCCAACGATGACAAGGGCTCCTCAGGAGGGGACAGCGGACGAAGCTCCCCGTCGTCTTCGTCCCACGGAAGTGCTCCACTCAAGAAGACCAGTAAGTACACAAACTGTGTAGCATCACTTTCACTATTTTCATACCCTTTTTAGTGTCCAAAATGACGCAATACTTTATCACTTTTTAAATATTTAGAGCTACAACAGGTTTGTAATGAGACAGGATGTTTACTGAGGAATGTCCATGTAAAAAAAAAAAAAAATTATAGTATGTCATAAAAAAATAATAAAGTTGCTGATTCATTTCAGCTCTAGTTTAGACCGGAAGAAAAGCAAATGTTTTCCTCAGCCGGAGGGTTTTTGCAGTACATGTTTATTCACCCCTCAGCCAGTATTTATGTACCAACAATAAATAAATTAGCTAGCAATGTTCATATTGCGACTTTAATTAGACCAGTAAAAGAGTAAGAGATGGTTGATGGACCCAGGAAAATTAGTACTTTTTATTTTGATAAAATCATCAATAACATGCACTCTTCACAGACAGCACACCCAAACCAAAGGTGGTGAAGTCCCAGCCTCGCACTCCTGGCTCAGAAGCATCCAGTGCCAAGAAGGTATTTACTGCACAGCACATAGTATGTTCACGTGATTCATCATTACAGTATTGCTGTCAGACGGTGTGAATGAGTGAACTGTTCTCTGTCCGATCAGGTGAAGAAGAGTGAAAGTGTTCAAAGCAATGGACAAAGCAAAACAACTCAACTACTGGAGCCAAGGAATGACAAGGTTGGTCAACAAAAACTGTCCAGCTCCCACACACTTAAACAATGGTGCATGTACTATGGAGTAGAAAAGCTTTTTGATGTAAAATATATATTTTTTACATCAAATAGTACATGCACCATTGTTTAAGTGTGTGTCTTTCTACCAGTTAACACCAAGGTGACTTACAGCTTGGGTCTTATTTTTGCAGCTCTGGTCTGAAGGTTCTGTCAATTATGATAATGTTGTACTGGATATTGTTGAGGTTTGCCATAGTGTGATAAATAAAAAGTTGCTTGGATTTTCAATTTAACATTACATTTTAAATACTTTTCGGTTGCTGGTGTTGAACAACAATTAAGATGACAATGTTTTAGTTAAACATGTTGGCCTAAATTATTAATTAAATGCTAATGCAGCTTGACCACAACTTTAAATTGGAGCAGTCTGCTCACATGTGTCCTCTGCTGACTGTTTTTCTGTAGACGCTGCTGGACATCTTCAGTGGGGTGAAGCTTTTCCTGCCCGTTTCAGTGCAGGACTTCGACAAACTGAGGAGGTACTTTGTGGCGTATGACGGAGACCTCGTACAGGACTACGACGCCGCCTCAGCCACGCATACGCTGGCTGAACCTGAAGACGACAGCAAGGCCCAGAGAGTATCACCAAGCTGGATCTGGGAATGTATCCGCAAGAGGCGTGTCGTACCTCCCTGTTAACAATAATAAAAACAAAAAAAACATTTTATACACTGTTAACCTTTCCCTGACCTACAGCATATCAGTGTAACTTAACTCTACATCCATGTTAAACCCTATTAACATGGCTTTATGGTTTGGACACAAAGGCCAGCTGTCACAATATTTTGAACAGGTTTCGGGGACACTAAACACTGTCGTCAGGTCATTTTAATTTATTCTTTCCAAGCCCTTTTTGTTCACAGCAAAGCAGAGGACACAAACCGTATACATTAGTTTTGAGGTTGTAGTTATAACAATTTTCTGGTAATAGGAAGATCTTGAATACTAGGGATAGACGTGACATTTTTGATGAAATGGTTTGTTTGAGCAAATGGAAATGTACAGTTTTTGTAAGAATTTCAATACATTAATACTGTAAATCATGAAATGCATTTTACAAGACATGTAACAACTATTGACATGAAAATGAATATGCAGCAGGATTAAAATCAGGGGTTTTATTTGCAGTCATTAAACCCTAGCTCATGAACTTAATTTGTCTCCTGTTAGGAATAAACTAAATGCTGATAAAAATGTCTTGTTTTTTCTACAAATTGTGCTTGGAGTATTACACCTACCTGCAGAAAGAGTCTGTATGTTGTAAAAAAAAAAAATTCATAGTATGTCATAAGAAATAAGTCAGTATAGTATGTTGTAAAAAGTAGTCATAGTATGTGGTAAAAAGTAAAAAAAATATAGTATGTCATGAAAAGACATAATATAGTATGTCGTAAAAAATAAAAGAAAAGTCATAGTATAGTATGTTGTAAAAAGTAGAAGACATAGTATAGTATGTCATAAAAAGTAGAAGACAGTATGTCATAAAAAGTAAAAGAAAAGTCATAGTATAGTATGTTGTAAAAAGTAGAAGACATAGTATAGTATGTTGTAAAAAGTAGAAGTCATAGTATAGTATGTCATAAAAAGTAGAAGACAGTATAGTATGTCATAAAAAGTAGAAGACAGTATGTCATAAAAAGTAAAAGAAAAGTCATAGTATAGTATGTTGTAAAAAGTAGAAGAAAAGTCAGTATAGTATGTCATAAAAAGTAGAAGACATAGTATAGTATGTCATAAAAAGTAGAAGTCATAGTATAGTATGTCATAAAAAATAAAAGAAAAGTCATAGTATAGTATGTCATAAAAGTAGAAGACATAGTATAGTAGGTCATAAAAAGTAAAAGAAAAGTCATAGTATAGTAGGTCATAAAAAGTAGAAGAAAAGTCAGTATAGTATGTCATAAAAAGTACAAGTCATAGTATGTTGTAAAAAGTAGAAGTCATAGTATAGTATGTCATAAAAAGTAGAAGACATAGTATAGTATGTCATAAAAAGTAGAAGACAGTATGTCATAAAAAGTAAAAGAAAAGTCATAGTATAGTATGTTGTAAAAAGTATAAGACGTAGTATAGTATGTCATAAAAAGTAGAAGAAAAGTCAGTATAGTATGTCATAAAAAGTAGAAGACATAGTATAGTATGTTGTAAAAAGTAGAAGACATAGTATAGTATGTCATAAAAAGTAGAAGAAAAGTCATAGTATAGTATGTTGTAAAAAGTAGAAGTCATAGTATAGTATGTCATAAAAAGTAGAAGACATAGTATAGTATGTCATAAAAAGTAGAAGACAGTATGTCATAAAAGTAAAAGAAAAGTCATAGTATAGTATGTTGTAAAAAGTAGAAGAAAAGTCAGTATAGTATGTCATAAAAAGTAGAAGACATAGTATAGTATGTCATAAAAAGTAGAAGAAAAGTCATAGTATAGTATGTCATAAAAAATAAAAGAAAAGTCATAGTATAGTATGTCATAAAAGTAGAAGAAAAGTCAGTATAGTATGTCGTAAAAAGTAGAAGTCATAGTATAGTATGTTGTAAAAAGTAGAAGAAAAGTCATAGTATAGTATGTTGTAAAAAGTAGAAGTCATAGTATAGTATGTCATAAAAAGTAGAAGACATAGTATAGTATGTCATAAAAAGTAGAAGACAGTATGTCATAAAAAGTAAAAGAAAAGTCATAGTATAGTATGTTGTAAAAAGTATAAGACGTAGTATAGTATGTCATAAAAAGTAGAAGACATAGTATAGTATGTCATAAAAAGTAGAAGAAAAGTCATAGTATAGTATGTTGTAAAAAGTAGAAGTCATAGTATAGTATGTCATAAAAAGTAGAAGACAGTATGTCATAAAAAGTAGAAGAAAAGTCAGTATAGTATGTCATAAAAAGTAGAAGACATAGTATAGTATGTCATAAAAAGTAAAAGAAAAGTCATAGTATAGTATGTTGTAAAAAGTAGAAGTCATAGTATAGTATGTCATAAAAAGTAGAAGACAGTATGTCATAAAAAGTAGAAGAAAAGTCAGTATAGTATGTCATAAAAAGTACAAGTCATAGTATGTTGTAAAAAGTAGAAGTCATAGTATAGTATGTCATAAAAAGTAGAAGACATAGTATAGTATGTCATAAAAAGTAGAAGACAGTATGTCATAAAAAGTAAAAGAAAAGTCATAGTATAGTATGTTGTAAAAAGTATAAGACGTAGTATAGTATGTCATAAAAAGTAGAAGACATAGTATAGTATGTTGTAAAAAGTAGAAGACATAGTATAGTATGTTGTAAAAAGTAGAAGTCATAGTATAGTATGTCATAAAAAGTAGAAGACAGTATAGTATGTCATAAAAAGTAGAAGACAGTATGTCATAAAAAGTAAAAGAAAAGTCATAGTATAGTATGTTGTAAAAAGTAGAAGAAAAGTCAGTATAGTATGTCATAAAAAGTAGAAGACATAGTATAGTATGTCATGAACCATCACCTTATCGTGGTGGAGAGGTTTGTGTGTCTCTGTGAACCTGAGGGCTGTGTTGTCTGGAGCTTTGTGCTCCTGGTAGGGTCTCCCAAGGCAAAGTGGTCTCAGGTGAGGGGCCAGACAAAGAATGGTTCAAAAACCCCAATGAAAAAGCTAAGCAGAGATGGAGTGACCCTGCCCGGAGGAAGCCCGGGGCCCCCGTCTGGAGCCAGGCCCAGACGGTGGGCTCGTCGGCGAGCGCCTGGTGGCCGGGTTTGCCACGGAGCCCGGCCGGGCACAGCCCGAACAAGCTACGTGGCAACTCCCTCTCCATTCCATGGGCCCACCACCTGTGGGAGGAACCGTTGGGGTCGGGTGCGATGCCACATGGGTGGCAGTGAAGGTCAGGGGCCTCGACGGACCAGACCCGGGCAGCAGACGCTGGCTCTGGGGACGTGGAACGTCACCTCTCTGTGGGGGAAGGAGCCGGAACTGGTGCGGGAGGTGGGCGCTACCGGTTAGATCTGGTGGGGCTTACCCTCACGCACAGTCTCGGTTCTGGAACCATACTCCTGGATAGGGGTTGGACTCTTTTCTTCTCCGGAGTTGCCCAGGGTGTGAGGCGCCGGGCGGGTGTGGGGATACTCACAAGCCCCGGCTGAGCGCCCGCTGTGTTGGAGTTACCCGGTGGACGAGAGGGTCGCCTCCCCACGCCTGCGGGTTGTGGGGGAAAACTCTGACTGTTGTTTGTGCATATGCACCAAACAGGAGTTCGGAGTATTCGGCCTTCTTGAGACCTTGACTGGAGTCCTGCATGGGGCTCCAGTGGGGACTCCATTGTTCTGCTGGGGGACTTCAACGCACGTGGGCAATGATGGAGACACCTGAGAGGCGTGATTGGGAGGAACGGCCTCCCTGATCTAAACCAGAGTGGTTGTTTGTTGTTGGACTTCTGTGCTAGTCATGGATTGTCTATAACGAACACCATGTTCGAACATAGGGATGCTCATAAGTGTACCTGGTACCAGAGCACCCTAGGCCGAAGGTCAATGATCGATTTCATAATCGTTTCATCTGATCTGAGGCCGTATGTTTTGGACACTCGGGTGAAGAGAGGGGCAGAGCTGTCAACCGATCACCATCTGGTGGTGAGTTGGGTCAGAGGGTGGGGAAGACTCTGGACAGACCTGGTAAGCCCAAACGTGTAGTGCGGGTAAATTGGGAACGTCTGGAGGAGGCCCCTGTCCAACAGACTTTCAACTCACACCTCCGGGCGGAGCTTTTTCGTGCATCCCTGTGGAGGCTGGGGGCATTGAACCCGAGTGGACAATGTTCAAAGTTTCCATTGCTGAAGCTGCAGCGAGGAGCTGTGGTCTTAGGGTCTTAGGTGCCTCAAGGGGCGGTAACCCACGAACACCGTGGTGGACAACGGTGGTCAGGGAAGCCGTCCGACTGAAGAAGGAGTCTTTCCGGGATATGTTATCCCGGAGGACTCCGGAGGCAGTTGCAGGGTACCCGAAGGGCCCGAAGGGCTGCAGCCTCTGCCGTGAAAGAGGCAAAGCAGCGGGTGTGGGAGAAGTTTGGAGAAGACATGGAGAAGGACTTTCGGTCGGCACCAAAGTGCTTCTGGAAAACTGTTCGCCACCTCAGGAGGCGGGGAACCATCCAAGCTGTGTACAGTAAGGATGGGACACTGTTGACCTCAACTGAGGAGGTAATAGGGCGGTGGAAGGAGCACTTTGAGGAACTCCTGAATCCGACTAACACGCCCTCTATGTTAGAGGCAGAGCTGGAGGATAATGGGGGATTGTCGCCGATTTCCCAGGCGGAAGTCACTGATGTAGTCAAACAACTACACAGTGGCAAAGCCCCGGGATTGATGAGATCCGTCCAGAAATGCTCAAGGCTCTGGGTGTGGAGGGGCTGTCCTGGTTGACACGCCTTTTCAACATTGCGTGGAAGTCTGGGACGGTGCCAAAGGAGTGGCAGACTGGGGTGGTGGTTCCCCTTTTAAAAAGGGGGGACCAGAGGGTGTGTGCCAATTATAGGGGTATCACACTTCTCAGCCTCCCTGGTAAAGTCTACTCAAGGTGCTGGAAAGGAGGGTTCGCCAATAGTCGAACCTCGGGTTGAGGAGGAACAATGCGGATTCCGTCCTGGTCGTGGAACAACGGACCAGCTCTTTCACTCGCAAGGATCCTGGAGGGAGCCTGGGAGTATGCCCAACCGGGTCTACATGTGTTTTGTGGATTTGGAGAAGGCGTATGACCGGGTCCCCCGGGAGATACTGTGGGAGGTGCTGCGGGAGTATGGGGTGAGGGGGTCTCTTCTCAGGGCCATCCAATCTCTGTACAACCAAAGCGAGAGCTGTGTCCGGGTTCTCGGTAGTAAGTCGGACTCTTTTCAGGTGAGGGTTGGCCTCCGCCAGGGCTGCGCTTTGTCACCAATCCTGTTTGTAGTATTTATGGACAGGATATCGAGGCGTAGTCGGGGTGGGAGGGGTTGCAGTTTGGTGGGCTGGGGATCTCATCGCTGCTCTTTGCAGATGATGTGGTCCTGATGGCATCATCGGCCTGCAACCTTCAGCACTCACTGGATCGGTTCGCAACCGAGTGTGAAGCGGTTGGGATGAGGATCAGCACCTCTAAATCTGAGGCCATGGTTCTCAGCAGGAAACCGATGGAATGCCTTCTCCAGGTAGGGAATGAGTCCTTACCCCAAGTGAAGGAGTTCAAGTACCTTGGGGTTGTGTTCGCGAGTGAGGGGACAATGGAGCGGGAGATTGGTCGGAGAATCGGCGCAGCGGGTGCGGTATTGCATTCAATCTATCGCACCGTTGTGACGAAAAAGAGCTTAGCCAGAAGGCAAAGCTCTCGATCTACCGGTCAGTTTTCGTTCCTACCCTCACCTATGGTCATGAAGGCTGGGTCATGACCGAAAGAACGAGATCCAGGGTACAAGCGGCTGAAATGGGTTTCCTCAGGAGGGTGGCTGGCGTCTCCCTTAGAGATAGGGTGAGAAGCTCAGTCATCCGTGAGGAGCTCGGGAGAGCCGCTGCTCCTTTGCGTCGAAAGGAGCCAGTTGAGGTGGTTCGGGCATCTGGTAAGGATGCCCCTGGGCGCCTCCCTAGGGAGGTGTTCCAGGCACGTCCAGCTGGGAGGAGGCCTCGGGGAAGACCCAGGACTAGGTGGAGGGATTATATCTCCAACCTGGCCTGGGAACGCCTCGGGATCCCCCAGTCGGAGCTGGTTAATGTTGCTCGGGAAAGGGAAGTTTGGGGTCCCCTGCTGGAGCTGCTCCCCCCGCGACCCGACACCGGATAAGCGGACGAAGATGGATGGATGGATGGATGGATAAAAAGTAGAAGTCATAGTATAGTATGTCATAAAAAATAAAAGAAAAGTCATAGTATAGTATGTCATAAAAGTAGAAGACATAGTATAGTATGTCATAAAAAGTAAAAGAAAAGTCATAGTATAGTATGTCATAAAAAGTAGAAGAAAAGTCAGTATAGTATGTCATAAAAAGTACAAGTCATAGTATGTTGTAAAAAGTAGAAGTCATAGTATAGTATGTCATAAAAAGTAGAAGACATAGTATAGTATGTCATAAAAAGTAGAAGACAGTATGTCATAAAAAGTAAAAGAAAAGTCATAGTATAGTATGTTGTAAAAAGTATAAGACGTAGTATAGTATGTCATAAAAAGTAGAAGAAAAGTCAGTATAGTATGTCATAAAAAGTAGAAGAAAAGTCAGTATAGTATGTCGTAAAAAGTAGAAGTCATAGTATAGTATGTTGTAAAAAGTAGAAGAAAAGTCATAGTATAGTATGTTGTAAAAAGTAGAAGTCATAGTATAGTATGTCATAAAAAGTAGAAGACATAGTATAGTATGTCATAAAAAGTAGAAGACAGTATGTCATAAAAAGTAAAAGAAAAGTCATAGTATAGTATGTTGTAAAAAGTATAAGACGTAGTATAGTATGTCATAAAAAGTAGAAGACATAGTATAGTATGTCATAAAAAGTAGAAGAAAAGTCATAGTATAGTATGTTGTAAAAAGTAGAAGTCATAGTATAGTATGTCATAAAAAGTAGAAGACAGTATGTCATAAAAAGTAGAAGAAAAGTCAGTATAGTATGTCATAAAAAGTAGAAGACATAGTATAGTATGTCATAAAAAGTAAAAGAAAAGTCATAGTATAGTATGTTGTAAAAAGTAGAAGTCATAGTATAGTATGTCATAAAAAGTAGAAGACAGTATGTCATAAAAAGTAGAAGAAAAGTCAGTATAGTATGTCATAAAAAGTACAAGTCATGGTATGTTGTAAAAAGTAGAAGTCATAGTATAGTATGTCATAAAAAGTAGAAGACATAGTATAGTATGTCATAAAAAGTAGAAGACAGTATGTCATAAAAAGTAAAAGAAAAGTCATAGTATAGTATGTTGTAAAAAGTATAAGACGTAGTATAGTATGTCATAAAAAGTAGAAGACATAGTATAGTATGTTGTAAAAAGTAGAAGACATAGTATAGTATGTTGTAAAAAGTAGAAGTCATAGTATAGTATGTCATAAAAAGTAGAAGACAGTATAGTATGTCATAAAAAGTAGAAGACAGTATGTCATAAAAAGTAAAAGAAAAGTCATAGTATAGTATGTTGTAAAAAGTAGAAGAAAAGTCAGTATAGTATGTCATAAAAAGTAGAAGACATAGTATAGTATGTCATAAAAAGTAGAAGTCATAGTATAGTATGTCATAAAAAATAAAAGAAAAGTCATAGTATAGTATGTCATAAAAGTAGAAGACATAGTATAGTATGTCATAAAAAGTAAAAGAAAAGTCATAGTATAGTATGTCATAAAAAGTAGAAGAAAAGTCAGTATAGTATGTCATAAAAAGTACAAGTCATAGTATGTTGTAAAAAGTAGAAGACATAGTATAGTATGTCATAAAAAGTAGAAGACAGTATGTCATAAAAAGTAAAAGAAAAGTCATAGTATAGTATGTTGTAAAAAGTATAAGACATAGTATAGTATGTCATAAAAAGTAGAAGAAAAGTCAGTATAGTATGTCATAAAAAGTAGAAGACATAGTATAGTATGTTGTAAAAAGTAGAAGACATAGTATAGTATGTCATAAAAAGTAGAAGAAAAGTCATAGTATAGTATATTGTAAAAAGTAGAAGTCATAGTATAGTATGTCATAAAAAGTAGAAGACATAGTATAGTATGTCATAAAAAGTAGAAGACAGTATGTCATAAAAGTAAAAGAAAAGTCATAGTATAGTATGTTGTAAAAAGTAGAAGAAAAGTCAGTATAGTATGTCATAAAAAGTAGAAGACATAGTATAGTATGTCATAAAAAGTAGAAGAAAAGTCATAGTATAGTATGTCATAAAAAATAAAAGAAAAGTCATAGTATAGTATGTCATAAAAGTAGAAGAAAAGTCAGTATAGTATGTCGTAAAAAGTAGAAGTCATAGTATAGTATGTTGTAAAAAGTAGAAGAAAAGTCATAGTATAGTATGTTGTAAAAAGTAGAAGTCATAGTATAGTATGTCATAAAAAGTAGAAGAAAAGTCAGTATAGTATGTCATAAAAAGTACAAGTCATAGTATGTTGTAAAAAGTAGAAGTCATAGTATAGTATGTCATAAAAAGTAGAAGACAGTATGTCATAAAAAGTAAAAGAAAAGTCATAGTATAGTATGTTGTAAAAAGTATAAGACGTAGTATAGTATGTCATAAAAAGTAGAAGACATAGTATAGTATGTCATAAAAAGTAGAAGAAAAGTCATAGTATAGTATGTTGTAAAAAGTAGAAGTCATAGTATAGTATGTCATAAAAAGTAGAAGACAGTATGTCATAAAAAGTAGAAGAAAAGTCAGTATAGTAGGTCATAAAAAGTAGAAGACATAGTATAGTATGTCATAAAAAGTAAAAGAAAAGTCATAGTATAGTATGTTGTAAAAAGTAGAAGTCATAGTATAGTATGTCATAAAAAGTAGAAGACAGTATGTCATAAAAAGTAGAAGAAAAGTCAGTATAGTATGTCATAAAAAGTACAAGTCATAGTATGTTGTAAAAAGTAGAAGTCATAGTATAGTATGTCATAAAAAGTAGAAGACATAGTATAGTATGTCATAAAAAGTAGAAGACAGTATGTCATAAAAAGTAAAAGAAAAGTCATAGTATAGTATGTTGTAAAAAGTATAAGACGTAGTATAGTATGTCATAAAAAGTAGAAGACATAGTATAGTATGTCATAAAAAGTAGAAGAAAAGTCATAGTATAGTATGTTGTAAAAAGTAGAAGTCATAGTATAGTATGTCATAAAAAGTAGAAGACAGTATGTCATAAAAAGTAGAAGAAAAGTCAGTATAGTATGTCATAAAAAGTAGAAGACATAGTATAGTATGTCATAAAAAGTAAAAGAAAAGTCATAGTATAGTATGTTGTAAAAAGTAGAAGTCATAGTATAGTATGTCATAAAAAGTAGAAGACAGTATGTCATAAAAAGTAGAAGAAAAGTCAGTATAGTATGTCATAAAAAGTACAAGTCATAGTATGTTGTAAAAAGTAGAAGTCATAGTATAGTATGTCATAAAAAGTAAAAGAAAAGTCATAGTATAGTATGTTGTAAAAAGTATAAGACGTAGTATAGTATGTCATAAAAAGTAGAAGACATAGTATAGTATGTTGTAAAAAGTAGAAGACATAGTATAGTATGTCATAAAAAGTAGAAGAAAAGTCATAGTATAGTATGTTGTAAAAAGTAGAAGTCATAGTATAGTATGTCATAAAAAGTAGAAGACAGTATAGTATGTCATAAAAAGTAGAAGACAGTATGTCATAAAAAGTAAAAGAAAAGTCATAGTATAGTATGTTGTAAAAAGTAGAAGAAAAGTCAGTATAGTATGTCATAAAAAGTAGAAGACATAGTATAGTATGTCATAAAAAGTAGAAGAAAAGTCATAGTATAGTATGTCATAAAAAATAAAAGAAAAGTCATAGTATAGTATGTCATAAAAGTAGAAGACATAGTATAGTATGTCATAAAAAGTAAAAGAAAAGTCATAGTATAGTATGTCATAAAAAGTAGAAGAAAAGTCAGTATAGTATGTCATAAAAAGTAGAAGTCATAGTATAGTATGTTGTAAAAAGTAGAAGACATAGTATAGTATGTCATAAAAAGTAGAAGAAAAGTCATAGTATAGTATGTTGTAAAAAGTAGAAGTCATAGTATAGTATGTCATAAAAAGTAGAAGACATAGTATAGTATGTCATAAAAAGTAGAAGACAGTATGTCATAAAAGTAAAAGAAAAGTCATAGTATAGTATGTTGTAAAAAGTAGAAGAAAAGTCAGTATAGTATGTCATAAAAAGTAGAAGACATAGTATAGTATGTCATAAAAAGTAGAAGAAAAGTCATAGTATAGTATGTCATAAAAAATAAAAGAAAAGTCATAGTATAGTATGTCATAAAAGTAGAAGAAAAGTCAGTATAGTATGTCGTAAAAAGTAGAAGTCATAGTATAGTATGTTGTAAAAAGTAGAAGAAAAGTCATAGTATAGTATGTCATAAAAGTAGAAGAAAAGTCATAGTATAGTATGTCATAAAAAATAAAATAAAAGTCATAGTATAGTATGTCATAAAAGTAGAAGAAAAGTCATAGTATAGTATGTCATAAAAGTAAAAGAAAAGTCATAGTATAGTATGTCATAAAAATAAAAGAAGTCATAGTATAGTATGTTGTAAAAAGTAGAAGACAGTATAGTATGTCATAAAAAGTAGAAGAAAAGTCATAGTATAGTATGTCATAAAAAAAAAAAAAAGTCATACTATAGTATGTCAGAAAATTCTTCTCCTGAACTATATACATTTCACTTTCAATCAGAATCATCAGACTCTTTTTGAAAGGTTTTGACTGCATCTGAATGGCTTTCAAGGATAATTCCCATTTGCCTTTCTATCCCGGGTTACTGCAGGCTAGGACGTGGTTTAATTAAATATCTGAATGTATTGAAGCACTCAACAGGGCAAAAGCCACATGAACCTTCCCCTGAAAGGCTTGAAAGATACACATTCCTCCCTTTTAACACCAAAGAAATTTAATAACCAGACGAAAAATTTGATATAAAGAGTAAAAGTAGCCTATTTCTCTATATACAGAGGCTTGCAAAAGTATTCATACCCCTTAAACTTTTCCACATTTTGTCACGTTACAACCAACAACATAAATATATTTCATTGGGATTTTATGTAATAGACCAACACAAAGTGGCGCATAATTGTGAAGTGGAAGGAAACTGTAATGCAACGAGTCAATACTACAACACAGAACAGCTGTATTTATACGGAGATTAGATTACACACAGGTGGACTCCATCTACTACTTAGGTGACTTCTGAAGGCAATTGGTTGCACTGGAATTTATTTAGGGGTATCAGAGTAAAGGGGGCTGAATACTTTTGCACACCACACACTTTCCAGTTTTTTATTTGTAAAATATCCTTCCACTTCACAATTATGCGCCGCTTTGTGGATAAACAGTTGAAGACCTTTATTTGTCCCCAAGGGGCAAATAGTTTTGCTGCAGTAGCAAAGTAGTACACAAACAATACATGACAACAAAAACACATTCAACATCATTAAAATTTACAATACACATCCGACAAAATGTTAATACCCCTAACATATAAATGTAGATTTCAGTTCAGTGCATATGTTCCCTCTTTTTTTCAGAATTTATCAAAGACATAGCAAAGGGTACAAAAGGAGAATTTATATCTATTTGTTTTGGCGTATGGCTGACTAAGGCGGGAACCAGAAGGCAACATCTTAAATTCTGCATGCAGGGGGTGAGAACTACAAGACATGATGGATTCCGCCTTTTTCAGTACATGTCTATTGTACAGTTCATTTAGTTTTACCTGTGGAATCCCAATAATTTTGCTGTTAACTTTATTTACCATGGCTATGTGTTGGTCTATCACATAAAATCCCAATTAAATACATTTATATTTGCGGTTGTAACGTGACAACATGTGGAAAAGTTCAAGGGCTATGAATACTTTTGCAAGCCTCTGTAAGAAGTCTATAATCTATGCTCTCACACACAAAGGATACCCCATGAAATGTTAATGCTGCAGCAGAGGGTTGCATGAGCATCTCAAAAAGGAGCATAGTTCCAGTATGATGATGTAAATGGACCAATTTTTAAGCTATTATACATCAGTCTAATGAAGGTCGCAAACCAGGGAGCTAATGATTGTAGCAACAGTTTTTTTTTTTTTTGATTGGAATAAAGTTCAGCAATCATTCAAATATTTGCATAATGCTTTGTAGTATCAGAGGGGAAAAGAAGGAAACTTCAAAGACACATTTTTTTTGTTGCAAATTTGATCCAGAAACATGTATGTACCTTAGGTCAGAGGATTATAGTTGGCTATCATCCGGAATCCGTCTCATCCAGTTTTCGCTTTCCTGATGATGCTTCTTTAGAGCGACTCCACCACTGCAAGTCAAACTCTTCTTTGATGTGACAAGGCTAAGAAGTAGAGCAGATTACAGTGTTGATTTACTTTTCTTTTTAAAGAGAAACACAACTTGGCTGCAATATAAAATATTCATTTTGGCTATGTTCATTCTGGATGTGCTTTGTCAAAGTGCTTTTTGTATCGCCTGACAGAATCTTATTTGTAACTCCACAACAGAAAATGTATAATTAATGTCTTTGTGGACAGTTATTTATGAGAGGAGGAAAAAGCAATTCTGTTGATATATTCTTGTTATAAACTGTATTATACTATACCATATGATACTATACTCCATGTTATATTGCTGTATTATACAACATATTACGTTTTATCTTACACAAAGTTATACTATATACTATGGTATATTGTTGCACTTACTTATACGCTTATATTATATTGCACTATACTATACTTCTATCACATACTGTTATACTGGTGTACTATACAATATATTATGTTATTCTATACTACATTACTACACACATACTATATACTCTTTTCAATCACTATATCAAAATTTTACCATATCAAACTATATTATGTTAATATGTTACAGACTCTTGCACTGTATTCTATTATATTAATACAGATAAACACTGAGATCCATTACCTAACCATATCATAAAAGCCTGCTGTTTACATAGACCCGTTGACTCTGCTGCCATTAATCACACCACTATCTGTCCATGTCATTTGTCTCCAAATACTCTTGTATAGTTTCTATTTATGTTGTTCTATCTTAGTTTATGTACCTCTTATTATTTATTTCTGTTGTTTCTGCAACAACCAAATTTCCCCACTGGGGATCAATAAAGTTAGTAAACAGCTGAGTGTCCTGGATCTAAATCAGCAGTTTGTCTGTCACAGCCTGTATTTGTGAATTCGAATAATAAGACTGGTATAGTTTTCGTGAAAAAAAAAAAAAAAAAGAAAAAAAAAGAAAATCTTGCTGGAAGCCGCTTTCAAATGGAAATAAAAAGCTTTGTCACACCAGACCTGTTTCACAAGCGCAAATGTAACTTCAAAGTCTCCATTTTAATGAGACGTTTTGACATTTCCCTTTCAACGAAACCCCCTTGACAGAATCCATAATTAGCTGGATGATGTGCAAGTCAATGCTGCTTGTAGTACCTGTCTAGAAGACTTGATCAGTGTTGCAGAGCGCATGCTTGAGTGGCTGACAGGCGCGGCCCTCTCTACTCGCTCCAGCAGGATCCTGGTTCTGGGGATGTGACTCCACGACACGCCGAGGCCTGGCTGCAGCTCCCCGCTGCCGCTCCTCGTAACATGGTTTGTAACCTGCAGGCCCAGACACCATCACGTTTAGTCGTCGTTATTTTTCTCTTGGGGGATTATCAAACCATTTCTTCATTCTGTTTTTTGGTTTAGTACAGCTCGCAAGAGATAATACAAGCTTTAGAAGAGAAAAGAAAGACTGTCATATTGTCCCCACTTTAAATCAAAGAGGACCATCAAACAGCCTATCAAATTATCTTTATCTCACTTTAAATAACTAAATTTTCTTTGGTGTATGCTTTTTAGTGCAATTAGTTCAATATATATATATATATATATATATATATATATATATATATAAAACAAATTCTAACCTGAACCTTAGTTCTTACCCAGTTATTTTGTTTTTTTACCAGTATAAAATAGAGGTTAGTTTTCATTTCAGGTCTCAAAGCAATAACAAGAGGAAATGTAAAAGGGTTTGTGGAGAGTTTAGATTGACACTGGAAATGCAGCTTGCATTCACAGTAGCACATGTCACGTCATGGACTGGGTCATCCTTACCAAAGCAGCAACATTGAAGTCCTTTGCCATTGTCCTAAGAACTCCTGCCACTTGTATCATCAGGGACATGCCTGGAGGGACAGGAAGTTGTAAGAGAGGCTTTTTTCCCCTGTACAGAATACACAATGTCTTTCCATGGTACTTTCTAAGCAATTCAACAGTAGTAACTAAGGCAACAGATATTATTGTTGGGACATTTACAGTCCTTAATGTTCTTATGGTTGACTTTTTGGCATTTTGTTGATAGCCACGCTGGTGGCAAAGCTCTAGGGATTGCAATGCTGGTCAGTCCACAATGTTAGTCCTGACTGAAAGTATTAGAGGGATTGCCATGACATTTGGTAAAACATTTCATTGTCCCCATAGGATGAATTATAATTACTATGGTGATCCCTTAAAAAGGATCTAAAAAACATTTTTTTCAATCAGCTTTTCACTATGAGTGATAGGGTCCTACATGATTAGTTTCATGACAAAGTTTGAACAGGTTTTGTTATTTCACATGAGAGATTGCTGCATTTGTGGTTTTGTCTTTCTTCTCACTGGTTTGAAGGGCAAGGCTGAGTTGGAAAAAGGTGATGTCACTTAAGTCTGTAGTGCTTTTGTTACAATGTTGTATTGGCTGTGTTTTTAGCCCTTTTGTTTCATTTGTTTTTTGTGGGTTTTCTATTCGACTAGACCTGCTCAGGTGTGGCGAACAAGTAACTGCTTCCAGGGAAATTAACTATAACTTTCTTATAACAAACATCTCAAACTCAAGTTGAGGTGGGTCAGGCATTAATTTATTCATGAATTGGTATACATAGACCGGTGTTGTTTGTTTATAGTGTCTATAGCTCTAAAAAAATACTTATGAATTAGCTAGTTTTGGAAACTTAATGTTTTCAGAGGTTTAATTACATTTTCAGACTTTGTAATGTCTTTTCACAATCGCACATGGTAGGTTTATTTTAGATCCTCCCGTTGAACCCTGTTGTATTGAGTAATTACTTAATTAGATCAAAGTTTTGGAGCTTTCTATGAACCAATCGTTAACTATAAAGTTGAATTAAGTTCACTTGGATTAAGAACTTTAATTATTTTGACTCTCAAGAGGTCAGACACCTGTTGAACCAGCTCCAAGGTTAAGGACAACAGCTCTATTTATAACTGATACTAGAAATGTAAGCTTTTACTCTAAATGTGATGGGTTTTAGGGATTACTGTGACTGTACAAACAATTATGATTTTTTTTCACACTTTCTCATGACTGGAACTAACTTAGATGTTATGCTTTCTAAATGTGTGAGAACCATGTTGTGATATTTATTTTACAGACATTTGGAGTTAACAGGCTCAGGTGTATACACAGCCTTAGGTATCATGCACTATGATTGACTTGCAGAAAGATATATCACCTTCATTTTGTTTGCCTCCCAGTAGAGGAGAGATAACAGCTGACACAGAGTCCACGATCACTGCCTTGACAGAGCCACCGCCAACAGACGCCTAATACAAAATGTGACAAAATTAGATTGCTGAAAAAGTTTATCGTCTTTCTCAAAGGTTCCCTCGGTATAGAAGGATTGTTGGTATATTTTAAGCAGAAGGAAAAAAGTAACTGCAAACAAACCTGCTGAAGCCCACCACTGCGAAGACTGTACAGACAGTCGAGTAAAGAGAAAATGTTAAACAAACGGAAGATATGGATCCTCTGAAGAGCTTCCATCTGTAAAATGACAGTTTGTTTCACATTGTCTTATATTACACATCATGTATTATTAGTTTGAAACTCATTCCCTGTCAACCCACCTGCTCTTCTGTGTTACTTGTTTCAGCTTGGAGCATTTGAAGCAAGCGGCTGGCAGTCAGCCCTCCTGTTGTATCAATATATATTACACTCTGTTTCAGATGGTAAGAAATGTGCACTGCCACACCGAAACACACCTATAAGACATGACAAGCGTGCAGGGAATAGTTAAAGATAGCATGGATAATTTGTGTTAGCTGAAGTATAACTCTGAAAAGTATTATTTCAGCCACAGTACAATTTCTTATTCTATAGGAGAAGAGGGGATTCTAAAAAGCAGGAATTTATGAGGCTGAAATTATCAGTGATGAAGAGGGAAGGTAGGAAATGTTCACCTGAGATTTGCCACTTCCTGGGCCTCCTGACAGCTCTGTTATCTCTCCAGTATACAAGCCTGAATCCAGCAGTTTATCTAAGCTGCAAGAAACAAGGTGCAATACATTACTCACAACTGCCATCCAATGTAATAAACTATTAAGTCCATGTAGAGCCAACAAAAACTGCAGTTGAGTGAACACAATATAAACAGAGCTTGCATTAGGTTCCAGACTATTCGTAAGATGTTTGGCCAATTCCTAATTTCAGTTGCTGGCTGTTTCATTGCATCTTATCAAGCTTTGCCATTGGCTTTGTCTTTTAAATAAAATAAAAAATAGTTTTCAATAGTGTGTGTGTGAGAAGTCAAGACAGCCGAAATCACCATGAACCTAGGTGTTTTATTTTTAGTTTTTAAGTATCCGGCTGCATGGTGTTCTTCCTGTATGCTATTACCTGTCTAGCTTGACACATACGCTCACATCTCCCGCAAATAGAGGAGACGCCAAAACTATCGCTATCGCCAACGTGGACGCTACGCGGCTGGTATGAAAGGACAGATTGGATAACATGGGCTCAGAAATAAAAATAGCTGCGCTACGCTGCTATAGGCGACGCTTGTGTGACACCAGTGTGTTTTGGCTGTAAGTGTATCTGCTCTTTAGGTGTTCACACAGCAGCAATAAACTTTAGTAATTAATCATTAGAGGTCCATTCATTTCCTACTGAGCTGAGTGAACAGAGATTAAAAGTAGGCAATGGTTAAAAGTTCCACAATCAGCCGTCAACAGCAAATAACATTCCTGTGCTCCCTTTACCTTACTTTACCAATAAGATTTCATTTTGTGAACAATAGTACTACCAAACAAGTGCAAAATGGGTCATGGTGTCAGGTTTACAGCCTGTTCAGTCTTCCCAGCTGTCCACAGCTTTGGCTTAAAATACAATAGGAATAAATACTTCAACATCTATGCTTAGAAAGCTGCTGTAGCCATTAGAGTTGATTGAACACTGAAGAAGCAACAATGACATAATGCCTGTTCAAATTATTGCAGGAGTGGAGCACTATATAGATCAGAGCTTATTGCACTGTGTAAAGTAAATGCATGGTAAGATTTTCCTCACAATGTTTAGCAATGGCTTTACGAGATAGATTGTCTACGCCATATTTCCTTTTTTAGTTGCTGGATGATTGTTTTGTTGGTTGCATTTCTTGAAACCAATCACAATCATCTTGGGCGGTGCTAAGCTCCGGACGCAGTGACGGTGGCTTTTTCAAAATGGTCTTGGGAATGAACTTGTTTTGGTGGAACATTTGCAAAAGAAAGACTTCTGTTGATCCAGACTACTCTTGCACTTATATTTTGATAATTACCAAGGTAGTGTTTGTGGTTGAAATGCTTCAACAATCTGTTCTTTCAGCACTGGAATGCTTACATTTGTCTATGTTGAGTTCAATGATCTGTGTAGCTTGTGGAATCTCATCATCTGTGGCTGCACGTGCGATGATGAATGTGACAGCGAGGCAGTTAAATCTACATAGCCAAGGTCCTTCCGTCTGAAGGTTAAGCATCACTGGAAGCCTGTGGCTGGTGAATAGTGGTTCTCATCCCCCACAGCATGATTGTGAAGAAGAGAATTGGTGGGAATGGACATAATTGCATTATTCCTGCATTCTCTGAGAATGGGGCAAAGAGGGTTGCACTGTTGATGAAGCACTAGGTAGTGTTCTTGTATGGACTCAGAAGGCTGAAAGTGATTGTCCTTCAAAAGCCACAGATTCATTATTTTTTTATGGGCTGCACTCATTTCAATTTTGTTATTATTTGTTACGTGAAATAATATAAAAAATACAATTCTAGTCAGTTGCTTCAATTTACTCTCCAGTGAGATCAGAATACTGTGAAGTCATTGGACCTAGGGCTGGGCAATATGGAGAAAATCAAATATCACAATATTTTTAACCAAATACCTCGATATTGATAGACGATATTGTAGTGTTGACTAATGGTGCTTTCACTAAATATTTATACAATGAGGTTTTTGATAAATAATCATCAGTAATGTGGATATAATGACCAAGTGAGTAAAGGCAAATAATAGAACAGTTACAACAGTCTGGTAAGTTCAGAAAATGACATCACTTTACTGTACTGTATTCTAAGACGATATCTAGTCTCATA
This sequence comes from Perca flavescens, assembly GCF_004354835.1. Classification (NCBI taxonomy): domain Eukaryota; kingdom Metazoa; phylum Chordata; class Actinopteri; order Perciformes; family Percidae; genus Perca; species Perca flavescens. The sequence goes on along the minus strand of NC_041343.1, from coordinate 25,607,684 downwards.
TCACAATATCGATATAATATCAATATATTGCCCAGCTCTAATTGGACCTAAAGTTCTTTATCTTACTGTATTGTGTGATTGGAGTGGAAACAATGAAGAGGCTCAGATTTTGTTTTGTTTAGACGGAAAGCTCAAGACCATTTTTGATTTCCTTTCCGCAGCCATACCCAGCACCTGGATAATAATTCAAAGAAATAGTGGGAATTAACAGCATTATTCTAGTCTTTTGCAGGCAGTTTCACTGTCAGGCTGGCTGTGGGGAGCCACTTACACTGAACTACAAGGCTGAATTCCTTATTAGAATGCTTTGACGGAAGACGATTGTTGCAATTTTCGAGGCTGAATCTCATCCCTTGATCACACCCAAACATTTTTGCAGTAGCCTATGCATGGCATTATAATATCATTGTGTCATATTATCAAGTGTAGACAAAAACATTATGTAGGCTACATGATACACAAGCTGATGAAAGCTATAAACCATTATCAGCCCTCATCATCCATCCTGTTAGTATGACAAATCACCACATCAGCTGGAAATCTGATAAGGTTTGTTTAGTTTTTGTTGCGTTCTCTGTTTATCTTGGTACATACCGTTTTGATATTCTGTGTGGCTAAAAATAAATGATTCCATTTATTATTTGTTATTAATGATTAGACTACTTTTGTATGATAGGACTAGCTGTGATGGAAGTGTATGAAATGCTTAGTGTGTTGCTGGGTGTTATACTGCCAAAGACAAATGCTTCTTGGCGATATTTAAGGAGACAGCTAAATAATAGGAATACAGTTCAACTGTAATTAGTTAAGAATAGAACAATCTGACAGACCAAGAAAGGCTCCCCGACACAATGTTACTAACAAGATAAAGAACTAAGTATAAAGGTTCACCAACGCATTTGGTTATTTTATCATGTTATAGTACTTGGGTTTTCTTTGAGCTCTTTGACTTCTTCATAGTTGTTTGAAATAAGACCACACACTTAAAAAGTATATGTCCATTCTATGTATCCCTCTCTGGGCTCAAGACTCCCATTCACTGTGCATCAAACAGCTGGAAGAAGAAACAGAAATTAAATGAATATGCCAAAAAGGTGTCCAGCAACAGATGCGATTGAAAGCTGAAGAGAAGTCCTAGCAGCGCTTACAGCCTTCAGGGCGTCTGGCTTTAGGTAGAAAAAGTCTGAATGTGGCCGTCTTCACGGAGTATGATGAAGACTTAAATATGTGCCTCATTTCATTCAGGCGATGTTCTCTCAGACAAAGCTGTAAAATACTTTCACTTCCAGTTCACCGATTCTGACGCAAGACTTGCAAGATCTTGTCTTCTGTCTATGCAGCCGATCAGCCGAGAAAACTAGTTACACACTCAGCATTAGCTAGTGAGCAAAGCAGGGTATATTCTGCACATCAACAGATTGCAGTCTCTCGTCTACTCTACAAATTCCTTTACATATATTATACACTCAGTTGCCCTAATGCAGTCTGCAAACAGCCCGGCAATAAATCCTTCCTTCATGACAGTTATAATGTTTAGGTTTGATAGACCCGTTTAAGAGGTGTTAATTCAACCTTATGGTCATTTTGGAGGTTTTAGTTTGTGCTGCATATTTCTACTATTTTGTTCACAGGATACTAAATATTAGAAACACCTCTCAAACTCAATAAAATCCAACAGCACCACAAACTGCAGCCTCCAAACTATGAAGCTGAATTAACATCTCTAAAACAGTTTTAACAAAAACTGAACACTAAGACTTTTAAGGTGCTGCTTTTGCAGGAATTATGTATTAGACTGCATTAGTTTTAGCTAGGCATACCTGATAAACTAAGTGTACGTTTCCTTTGTCTCTGCATAAACCACACACCATACTGACTGTACAAACGGTGACACCATGGACAGCAAAGAGCATCATTCATCAGTTCATCTTTTCACCAGTAGAGCGCAGCCGAGGCATACAAATTACACTGCCTTTACTTACATGGCTGATTCATATCACAAATCCAAAGCACTAACTAATTTATGAAAACCATTTAAAAAGGACCAATGGAGGAAAAAAAACCAACGGTGGTCATTAATTATGCCGAAACAGTGAGTTTAACTGTAGATAAGGTACCATCCTATAAATTATGCCATGCTGGCCCATTTCACAGATTCGTTCAGGGCAGTCTGTGTCCTGGCTAAAGAATATTTCCCTTCTAAAAGTGGAGAATTTATGTGCTACGCTTTGTGCTAGGACTGCATACAGATAGCTGAATCTTGTGACGCCAGCACTCATCTCTGTGCAAACCTTTGGATGCTGCGTCTCACTTTTGCAAGTTAACTCTCTAAGTAGTGCTGTAATACAATGCCATGCTGGTAGCAGCGGGATTCTTTGGTTTCTTTCAAGTCATTAAATTTTGATTTTCCGATGTCCCGGAAAATGTTTTAAAAGGACTTGTCAGTGATGGGGTTTTTTTTGTGTGGAAAGTAGTCAAGCTAGAGGCCAAGTTAATGCAGCTGATATATCAGAGCCACTTTAGGCTGCGTTCACTAGCCAAATGGAATAACAAGCAAAGAAGTCGGCTCTAGCTACAAAAATGTAGCACACAGACCATTTCTAAAACACTCTATTGCTCTGCTGTATTTTTAACTACGGCTACCATACTCCAGATGCATATTTTACCGGCACAGTTCAATGCAAATTTGATTTTAACAACACTGAAAATATTTTAGTTTGATAAATTGGATCGATGCAGAGGAATCTGGTTACAAAAAATCTTGTAATGTACAATACTATTGATTTTGCATGTTATCCTGTGATTGTGGACAGTCTGTGCTTGTCTGCAAAGCTGAAGAGAAAAAATTGCAAACATAATAAGACTGACAAATGACTTAAATGCATCCCTTGCTACAACAATAGTAGTTGAAGCACAAATAATTAGGTGCAGCATGTAAAATTATGTCCTTTGACTTTCAAAATACAAATACTCCAACCACTTAACAAATCAAACACTTCAAACTGAAACAATATCCGTTGGCCCAGATGAAAAAGCCACTACACGCACAAACAGGCATCACCACAAAATCACTTTTGCCTCTAAACTGAATACTGGGCAAATGTCTTTTAATTCAATATGTGGGGAGCTGTCCTTAGGAACACATATTTTATTGTGGAGGTGAATCTTCCGTTAAGCTCTTGTGGCACTCAGCCCACTGTTAAATCCCAGTCCTCGAAAGACAAAAATGTGTGCTCTGCTGTGTGTGCAGAATTGTCTTTACCTGGGATTTCCAGTGGAGAGGATGGCTGTTGAGCTCAATAGTTCTTCATACAGATCAGCCCCTGACACGGGGAATGCTGTGTGTTGGGCCAGCAGCACTCGGCGGATGGCAAATAGAGCCTGAAATACAATAATTACAGCATATGAGGCTCACACACTGCTGCATGGATAAGCCACAACACAACATGTACTGATCTACTTCAGCTAGCGTTGCCAGATTGGGTAGTTTTCTGCCCAATTGGGCCATTGTGATTATAATCCCAAAGCAAAATGTTGGCTTGTTGTTTTTAAGTAATGTAATCATAGCCACACTGTCTGCTCAGATTTGGTTAAAGTGCTCATATTATGCTCATTTTCAGGTTCATAATTGTATTTAGAGGTTATATCAGAATAGGTTTATATGGTTTCATTTTCAAAAATCACCATATATTTGGTGTTCTACACATTGCTGCAGCTCCTCTTTTTACCCTGTGTGTTGAGCTCTCGGTTTTAGCTACAGAGTGAGACATCTCACTTCTGTTCCATTTTTATTGGGAGTCGCACATGCGCAGTAGCTAGGTAAGCACTGCTAGCTAATCAGAAGCAAAGTATGTAGTAGGGCGCACCACACTTGCATTACATTACATTACATGTCATTTAACTGACGCTTTTATCCAAAGCGACTTACAATTGCTATATATACACACACATCAGAGGTCGCACGCCTCTGGAGCAACTAGGAGCTAAGTGTCTTGCTCAGGGACACATTGGTTGATGTATCTCAGTGGGATTTGAACCCGGGTCTTCTGCACCAAAGGCATATGTCATATCCACTGCGCCATCACCTCCCCTTGCAGCTAGGCGAGCATTATAACGTCTTATAACTAGTGCTGTCAAACGATTAAAATATTTACAATTAATCGCATTAATGTCATAGTTAACTCGCAATTAATCGCACATTTTTGTCCCATTATTTTTTCACATTTTAATGCTCTTATCAACATGATACAATACTTTTAAAACGGTGCCTGAACCGAAAGAGAGAGAGAGATAGAGATATATATATATATATATATATATATATATATATATATATATATATATATATATATATATATATATATATATAGAGAGAGAGAGAGAGAGAGAGAGAGAGAGAGAGAGAGAGAAAGAGAGAGATAGAGATATATATATATAGAGATATAGATATATAGAGAGATATATATATATAAATGGAACACCTTGTTCAATTGTAATTGTCTGTTCTGTATGTTCAAAAATATAAAACAATAAAAAAAAAGGAGCACAAAACGGTGAAAACAACCACTGGATGGGAAAAGGGTATTTTACAATTACAGTGAATGCCCCACGAGGCTGGCGAGGCGAGCAACATAACATCATGACTGTTTTCAGACAACGGCAGCTACAGTCCGGTGTTGGAGTCCTCTCCAGTGAAATACAGACACACTTTTAGCTGTAAAGATTTTAACCGTGTTTAATCCAGCTGCTAGCTAACAGTAGGCTAACGTTACCTGTAGTGTTGACTGGCCTCCTGTGCGGCAATGTTTCAGTTCCCTCTAACGTCCGTTTTCGGAGCATCAGAAAGAAGCGCAGGCATCTAAGTGGCACCTAAATAAGGCACCGAAATCTGCGTTGCTATTTGGTCCGGTAGATAACGGTCGTTAAGGCACTGGTGCCGTATTAGCACCGGGTCTCGGACCCCATTCAAAACGGCGACTTTCATCGAAAAGCAACTAGTTTGCAGGTATGTACTACTCTTTGGCCAGCTTGCAAGCAAGTGCAAACACGTGTGTGCAGTGTGCATGTTGTTTTGTTTCCGGTCTAGCTAGATCCGGTGTGGTGTTGTAGTTTTTCTAACGTTACTAGTTGTTGCAACAGCATGTGAAAAAACTACAAAGTTTGCTAGGCCAAAAAGAACATTAATCTTGCGATAAAAAAAATTGACGCCGTTAAAATGGGTTTGCGTTAACGCAGTTAATAATGCGTTTAACTGACAGCACTAGTTATAACGTGTTACAAAGTGACGCACGTTTGTCACGGAAGTTAAGGCTGGACTATAATAGAGCTGTTTGGAGCAGTTTGTGAACAGTGTTTTCTGTTGGAGATGGTAAGTCCCTTTGGGGTGGACTTTGGGCTTTTTCACTTTGGAAGCCTATTACATGCCCAAAAAACGATATATAACACAATAAAGGAAAGGGAAAACGCCAAAAAGCATAATATGAGCACGTTAATATTTGATTACTGAAATTACATTGGGCCACTTTGCATTTGAACGGCATCAGCAGGTAATTTACAAAAATGTAAACAACACCAAATAAGATTAAAACTAGTGAGGTTAAATCGCATTCTGGAGAGCATGTCAAGAACGTAGGGCAAGTTCTGCTCCATATCGACGCTTGTATCGCTTTGCAATACTTAGTTTTAGGTATTCAACCACAATGGTTCAGGATTATGCTGGGATTAACAATTATTTTATTATCATTTAGCTTGGTTATCTTTCGTTTCGTAAATTAAAAGTCAAAAGATATCGAAAAATGCCAATCATGTTCTATCATTGTTCAGTTGAGACAACCAAACCCTACCGACAAACCTATTTGTATGGATTTGCTTGCAGCCAATCATCGCAAGCATTTGATTTGATACGATGTGTGATTGGCCCAATACCGCAGCAATACCGTTCAGCATTTAACGAAGTTGCCATTTCAGCATGCTGAGATGCTTCTATTCACATGATGGTTATAGAATTAAGTAGAAAAAAAAAGGTATCAAATGAATGATATTCTATTTGTATCAGAATCACTTTAAGGGTACTAGTATTGGTACTCGTATCATAATTTTTTTAAACAATACCCAGTCCTAATACAAACAAGCACATATGACAATTAGGCATTATTCAGTTAATTATAATGGAGTCCTGCATTTTTATATATTAGGGAGAGATATCCAAAACATCTCCGCCTACCATAAGCTCTAGATCCCACACGGGGATGGCAACAGTAGTCATTACGTGACTGGATTTTTACTGGCCAATAAATCACATTGCTTACTGATGCTGATAAAACAGACTTTAAAGCAGAAGTTTTCCACATGAACTAGAGCTGCAAAGATGAATAGATTATTTGTCAACTAATAAATTAATCGGCAACTGTTTTGATAATCGATTAGTCGAATTGAATCATTTTTTATATTAAAAAGAAAAAAGTTAAAATTCTCTGATTCCAGCTTTCTTAATGTGAATATGTTCTAGTTTCTCTAATCCTCTGTGACTGTAAACTGAATATCTTTGAGTTGTGGACAAAACAAGACTTTTGATCTTGGGCTTTGGAAAACACCAATCAACATTTTTCACCATTTTATAGACCAGACAACTAATAGATTGATCGACTTTGAGAAAGAAAGAAAAAAAAAAAAAATCACAAATCAAACTACAAACCAGTCTGTTGGTATATGTCACATATGTTAAAAAAAGCTTTTCTTATCTCTCTGTCCTATAGAATGTTAATATTTTGATGATTCATATTGCACTCCAGGATGCACAAATAAATGCATCCAATAAAATGTAATATGGGGCATCCAGCCAACACCTCCCATCATATAAAACTGCACTTGACCGTTGGTTTGTGGGTCACAGTGGCTATCAGGGCGATATCATGGGTCAGAGGTGTGTTCTGTTATTTTAGTTTGCCTCCAGATCTAATAATGGGTGGGTATCGCTCTCTATCGCTATCACTCTAAACCGCTGTCACTAAACCGCTGTGGTTATTCATACATGGCGAAGCCGCCACGTCCTGCAATCGGCCTCCTGTGGGCAGATTAATCAGCCTGTCAATCTGTGACTCCATGGTCGCTAAGTTACGCCCACTTATTATATCACTCTCATAATTCTACACTGCACACAAACTCACTTTCACACAGAAATATGTCACATTACGAAAGCTAAAGATGCCCTACTTGATCATGACTATAGGCAGCATGACCGCCTGAGGCAATTGAACAAACATTCCTCCACTCTAGAATAACAGCGGAAAAAGATCAATCAGATCAGGACTCTTGCTCTGCTAACACCTAATGAGATCTTTGGATTTCTGTTTTCAATAAATAAATATGTGATTGTCTAAGGAAATTTGAATTATCTTGAGAGCAGAAGTATAAGCTTATCTGATGTTGGAGCCTACTACCTACCACACTACAGTAGGACATCCCACTGGATTGTACAACGGGACATCAGCCTACTGCATGAAAACACATTGTTCACTAAACGGGCTGGGTTATGAAGCTTTTTATGAAAACAGATCAGAGAAAGAGCACTTACTGCTGTTTAGCAGGCTTACATTCTAATTAGTCTCTTCTTCTGGGAAGAGAGAATTTCCGTCCAGAATTCATGTCCAACAGCAGATATTTATTTAGGGAAAATAAGGCAAATCTGTTGGGTCTCAATTAGTGGGAATGTTGGCGCCCCAATTTGGGATGTAGGCTTATAACATGGGTGTGTTTTTACATAGAAAACTTGCCATGAGCAGCTTTAATTAATTTAAGTGTTGCAGGTTGCTTTAGTCAGATGAACGTGTCGGTGCAGCTGACCTAGCATTGACCTCCTAGCCGTTGTAATGTGTGCGCACAACAATGGTTCAAATCAACAGCAGGAGTCTGACGGACCAGAGGGATGCTGGTTACCAGCTCAGGGGATGCCTGCAGGCTGAACAAGCTGGTGAGAAAGTCTGGCTCGGCCACGGCGATGACCTGAACCTGCTGCAGGCAGTGATGGAAAAAAGAATATTCCAAAAATGTAATGATTTCTTGGGTGAAAAAAACGTTCATTAATTCTGTGATGATATCTTCTAACACTTTCATCATCTCAAGCAAGATGGTACTTAACTCCTATAATATTCATGTGGTTGGGGGATCTACAGTCACAGGTTGAATTACGTGTAGCCAACATGAAAAGAACATGCACCGTGACAGGAGGATGGATTTCACATTTTTCTAAAGTTTCTCTTGGGGTTACAAAATACTTTTTCCAGACTGGATGTACAGACAGACAGTTTGACCAGTGAGGATGTGTTACTGACTGTAAGAGCTTTTTCACACCTGTAGTTCGTTTGCTTTGGTCCGAATCAGTTAGTGAGTTTGTAAACTTGGAGCGATTTCCCCTCAGTTTGGTTTGGTTTCACACCTGGAAAAATGCAAGCGTACCAAAATGCGTCATTTCAAATCGGGCAAGAACGTCCACTCTTCTTATTGGTCGGATGTGTCTGGGGGCGGGAGCAAGAAAGTAAATACAGAAACAAGGTCCTGTGTTCTGGATTAGTGCATAGTTCTTGCATCTCCATGTTCAAACCAGCTCATTTCATTAAAATTATCAGACGTTGTTTCGCGACAGACGTTACTACGTCTGCTCTGGTCACCGAGACTTCGCTCTGCTCTCTTTAGTGGCGGGTGCTTTGACCACCGCAGACTAGTTCTGTGAGAGAAACATTGAAGTTGCTACAGCTGGCTGCTCTGCTGCATCATAGATTGCTGAACACACCTGACTACAGGACACATTAGCTCAGACTAGAGGAGTATGTATAGTTTGTGCGGTTCGAGTACAGATCACGTTCTCACCACAAACGAACCGCTCCAGAGTTCAACTGAAAGCGTACCGAGACCACCTCTTCAAGCAGGTCTCGGTATGCACCAGAGTTCGATTGCTGCGTTCTCACCTGCCCAAACAAACCGCACCAGCAGGTCAAATGAACTCTAGTTCGATTCAACCGAACTAAACAAGGCAGGTGTGAAAGCGCCCTAAAACTCTCACTCATTTTTGTATCAAGAAGCCTGTTGACTGTTATGCCCTGTCCACACACACAAACACAATTATTCAGTAAAACAGTACACTTTTATCTATAAGGTCCTCCTGGGTCACTTTCCTTATTTTTGCACTCTTATATCTCTGAAAACGTTTGGTGGAAACACTATTTATGATCTAGAAAAATAATAATAGTTTCCCGTTATCTGCCCATAAGGTCAAAACTGAGTTTGGTCGAATTTCTATCATGGTCTGCGCTCTTTTTTCATGGTTCTCACTGCGAAATGATTTGAAACTGAAAGCGCAGGCCTTTCTTTGTGGGTTCAAACTGATAATGAAGGACTTTGTGACAGACCCAATAAGGAGTTTTAGTTATGCTTTCCTCATGGCTAGAAACTTTTCTATTGTTTATTGCATACGGTACAGCTACAACTATATTTAAAATACTATTTTTATTTGTTATTGTATCAATTTTTACAAATTTTGCTGTGCAATTTCTGTTAAGATTAGGGGGGGATAATAATAATGATTATCTAATAATGCTGATGATTGACTGTCAGGCAGGAAAAACTATGTTATGCACAGAGACGGGTCACCCGTTTGTGTGTGTGTTGTATTTTGAGAGGCTTGACTACAGTGTGCGTGTGCAGGAACTGAAAAATAAAAATAAAGATTTGTACCGTCATGTGTTATGTTGTAATTTCTATTTGTTAAAATGGATTTTTATAAAATTGGTATTGAAAAAAGTTCAGGAACCGGTATCGCAGTCACGGCATCCGTACCAAAACGTTTTAACAATATCCAGCCCTAAACAAGACACAGTAATACAATGACATACAACAAAAACACTGTGTTTTTAAAGATATAAATACATAGGCATTATAAAAATGAGGAAGGAAATCATGAAAACCGTAAGAGTTGATAAAACCATAATACATAATGCATAAAACTAGATGCGACAGTCCTGCTTGCTTATTAACTAAATTAGTAAGGACAAACCTGTTTTCTTGTTTTTTTCAAGCTTATACTGTATAAGCGTGTTATATCTACAGGGAACTCTGTAGTCTAGTTGTAATTGCTGAGTGGGGAAAATACAATTAAATATTCAGAAAAAAATAAGAAGCAAATGTGACCTTCAACCTTCAATTGAACCTGTGCTGTGAAACACTTTTGCCTGGCTTGTTAACGAAATGACTGGCTTGCCATGGGTGTACATACTAACAAGCCAAGGGCGAGGTTTCCTTACGTTAAGGGTAATATTTAAATTAAAAAAAAGATCACCTAACATAAACCACTTATACAATGAGAAACTCATGCTGTGTGTGGGTGAAAGTGTGAAAGATCAACATGATATTGGTCAGAGCCTAATTCACCCACGCTACACTGTTTATGCCAAGTATATTAAAGTGTGGGTGTCTATTGTTTCATTTAAATTATTTTTAACACTGCAAAGGAAAGCTATGCATTTGATTCATTATAAGGAAATAATGTGATATAAAGTTTGTCTTCGGGGAGCTGCCATTCGCTTCGTCACAGCTGCCTTCTCTATAACACAGTACCCAATTAGAGCTTGGTTGCTGTATATAGCCTACTCAGTAGGCCATACTGTATATAGTGTGATTTTTTTGAGTATTTTAGTGTATGTTATTTTACTGCACTAGCTGTATTTATGTTTAAATGTCTTGTACCAATATCAGAGAATTGGTTCTCAATTGACTTATAAAGGTAAAATTAAAAAATGAGGTTATGTACTTGGTTTAAGGGACTTAATTGAAGCAGAACTTCAGTGCATGTTTTTAAACACCAGTTGGAGTTGGATTTGGTGGGTGTAATAGGTGGAGTAGTGCCGCATTGCCAGACCTATCTCCACAGCGATATGAGTGAACTGGAAACTGACAATCCAATCTGGCGAGGCTGATTCCCAGGGTGTTTACTGACAGAGTTTTCAGGGTCCTTCACCTGAGTGAATGAGCTATATATGGATTTGAATGTATGGTATACATAGCTACCTTATATGATACAGAGCATCTCTGAGCAAGTTCCTCAATGTCAGACGAGACCACGTCCTCCACTGTGAAAACAAGAAACCATGCTTGTTATGGCAGGTCTGGATTTTGATTAAGATGAAGCAGCCTCAAAACACACACTCACCTGTTTTAATATCGGCAGCACGTAGGTCACGGACTAAATCCTCATCCAGTCCAGGACACATTCCTTCTCTCAAGACTACCATGGTCTTGCATTGTTAACTGCTAGCTAGTTCGCGTGTAATTCTGATGTTAGGAAATAACACGCAGCTTAAATTGTGCCCTAAAGAAGAAAGAAAGTGAAGTAACGTTAACTTTAAGTTAGCTAGCTAGCTAACGCTACACTTGTTTTTAGCTTTGCGAGGCTAAGTTAACTAACGTTAGACAGCTAACGACAGCATTAATGAGTTTCACTTAAGTTTCACTACGACAAAACCCTGTCACTATTTACTTACGACAAACTAACGTTTTCACCAAACTTTTTCGATCAACAGCAACACACGCCTAACAATGTGCGAAAGCTTAATTGCCTTCTCCTGCTTGCCGTAGTAAAGGGCACTTGCAGTGTATTTAGGGTAATGTAGTTTACTGCTCTTAAGTTGGTTGGTTGTCTACATTTCTATTAAAAATATTTTTAATGGAGATGTGTCAGTAGAAACTGAATTTGAGTCATTTTTATTTGAATTTGATTTTCTCAACAAAAAATTGAATCACTTCATTTTTTTTTATTCTACTGAATTCAATTTTATAATTTAAATTCAGTTTTTAGTGAAAATGTAGTTACAAACTAATGAATTCATTTTGCTATTCAAATTCGGTTTGTCATGCAATTGTTCAAGTTGTAAACAAACAATATAATTCAAATTATGTCCAACAAGGCTTATTCAGGTTAAGCAATTCAAGTTCAAATATGAATGATTCAAATAAAATTTCTGGTGACATATTTCTGCCCATATTATGCTTTATCTTTTTTAATTTAGCCTATTCATTTTCTTTAGTTTAGCATTAGATAATGCACATCTTGGACTATAACTTTTGCACGTCCCCTGTTAATATGATGTACTGTCCCACAGTCAGTAAATATAAGCACTAAAACAACTGATCATCCAAAAAAATTCAAAATTATTTACATACAACATAACCCACTTCAAACACAGGCCTACCAAATATATACATAATCAATGAAACAATAAGAAAAAACACAGATTCAGCTAGGACATGAAAATAAAGAATAAAATGAGATAAAATAACTATAAATACCATGTAACAAAAACGACAGAAGAACATCACAAATGACTTTTAGGCTACGTTCAGAATGCAGGCAAAATTGACCCAAATCTGGTGTCTTTTTTGGGGGTTAAGTGACCAGGTCAAACTTCTTCAGAAGTAGTGTGAACACTCAAATCTTACCCAGATCTGTTTTTTACAAATCAGATTTAGACCACTTCCATATGTGGTCCTGAATCAGACCCAGGTCAGATTTTTTTTCAATGCAGCTGCAGTGTGAACAACCAAGGCAGATTTGATGCGAATTTTACGTCAATCTACATCGACATTTGTTACAATTATGTGCCGGCGGGAGTTAGCCCTAGACACAGACAGTAAAATTAAAAACTTGACTAGGCCTACAAAATGGAGAACAGTGATGGAGCAAGTCAATGGAGGGAGAGTGAGGTGTTAGACCTAAGTATTCTTATCCTCAGCACCTGCTCATTAATGTTACAGCTGCCATCACACAAACATTTTGAAATAAAAGCGAAAATGCTTACTTTCTCCATAACCTCCCTAACTTTAGTGCAACAGCGTGCTGCGTCTGATGTCATTGTTATTGTCCTTTTGCACATGCGGGTCAGTTCGAAATGGCAAACAGTTCACACTGGAATCTGATATAGGCCACATTTTAAAAGGTAATGTGAACAGCCAAACAAAAAATCGAATGTGAACAAAAAATTATTGTTCAGTCCACCTTACCCAGCTGTACTCATACAGGGTTTCTAGATGGAGGTGCACTATACTGCATATTTTCCATATGTCAAATTAGGCCAGTCATTCGGTATCTTCTTTGCTTCATACTTAGAAACCTGTGATAGGGTTTTGATATTCATATACTCCCTGGAATAGATTTTGGCCCCTCAGTGCATTATTAGCATTCTCATAAAGTCATCAATGAAAAGGATTTTGGGCTTTGCCTTGTCCCCTCTCAAAAAACAGTGCTATCGCAAGTGGTCATGGCACTTTTGATGCTGAGGGCACTTATCTTAAGTGATCAGTGATCATAAACTCTGTAACATACTCATCCTCTCCAGCTGAAAACGTAATTGACTTTGGCTCAGCTTGTCACTTCCTTCAGTTCTCTCTGGTTCAACTTATGATCAATTTCTATTAGTAGTTCTTCTGTCAGCAGTCATTTTTCAGCTGAAGTGCCCTTAAGCAAGACATTGAACCCTGCGAGCCATCTTTTGTTTTTTATAAATATCATCAAATTTTATCGTTTTACTGTAACTCATAGTTTTTCTAATCTATTCAGAGGTGTTCGATTGCTTCTTTTGTTAGGGATGACATTTTATACAATTTCTGCTTTATATATAGCATTGGATTAATTTGATCAGATACCCTGCGGAAGAAAGGGATAGATAAAATATGGGTTTCTCAAGGATCAATCAAGAATCCTGTAATAACTATTAATATACTTTTATAATTCCACCCAAATGAATTGCATTAGAATTTTGGATAAAGAGCTGATATTGTGTTAATCATTTGACTGTATGCGACTGCATGTATGAGTAATGTAGTTCTACTTTGTAATGGTGTAGTTTTGAATAAAACCCTTCTGCATTGTACTTTCCATTATTGAAGGCTTATTCAATAAAGTTATACGTGGTCCTAGAATAGTCCTGAAAGTACATCACTCTACTGAAGCAGAGTGAAGACCCTCCACCTTACACAAAAGTATGTAACAGATACTGTCAATACTTTGCAAGTAAAGATTCACAGCTAAAATAAAGAAAAAACTTAGGCCAGTGAGGTTTACAAACTATATTGCAGGACGGCGTCCATAATAATAAAGCACATAACATTATATGGAATTACTTGCTCATTACTTTCGACTAATAGCTCAGTGATTTTGATAAGAGGATTGGGGCCAGGGCTGTGGGGCCCCTTGTCTTGAAACACAATTCTCTGCATTGATTTATTCATCAATCGCAAGACATTTTATACTCCAAGCTAATTTTTGTCCCTGTTCATTTTACATAATTTACGGTATTTAACATCCATAAAAAAAGATTATAGAAAAACACAATTTGCGCTGTGGAGCAAACCAAAACACTATGTAGAGGTTTTAGTGCTTTAAACATTGTTTTGGACTTGATGAAGGACTTAATGCTCTACATTTTGGTAAGGTGCAGCAGAGATATTGGGTTGGGATTAGAGTAAAGTTGGGGTCAGGATAAGCATCTCAGAAGATAACTGGTTGGGTTTAGGAATAAGGTTGGGAACAGGTTAATCGAAACACGTATCGACAGGAAACAGACTTCGACACAACAGCCGCCCCAACAGTGCTTGACTTGTTTACCCACCATGGCCTTCTTAAAAACGTATTTTATTAAACGTTTCACTTTGTAAAATGCAGTCTAAACGTAGGGAAGGACCTGGTACCAAAGTGTGACAAGATTGTTAAAAGTTGAAGTTACGGAGAGCCATACAGATGGTTAAGTTATTGCACTTTCTTTTGTAATGTCTGTGGGAAATGTATCATGAACTTGGGTTACATCTGGATGAACTTATATCCCTTAATCGTATTCCTGAAATTGTACACGATCAGAAGCCTAAATGAAAAAAGGACCATATAACAGTTTAATGGGAGCTCCACAAAAAGGATTGCTATGTTAGGAGTGCAGAAAATAATCTCCTTCACCTAAAAAATGTTTGTGGGTGAAGTAGTAAAAACACACAGGTCACAGGTAGGCCTAGTAATCTTCATGCCAGTGGAGAAAAAAAAAGTTCAGGTAAGGTCATTCTTTTCAGGTTGTTCTCAACAAGCTAAATATGAACATACTGTATGCCGACACCAAAACAGGGCAAATCAGTTCTGTTGATTTGGTTATTAGAGGAAAGGTTATGCCGGCTGTTTTGTGGAGTCCATTTTCCTGGTATGGCTGTGTTGCTGTTGCTGACATTAAGTGAAATGTCATGATAAGTGTTACTGAGTGCTGGAAGTCCAAATCAAATGGCAAAGAATTCCTTTTTAAGTTCCGTCTTCTCAAACTGTTTGATGAGACAGCAATGGAAACATGGTTAAAATGATTCACTATTGGGGCAGCTGGAAAGAAAGAGATGAAAATTCAAAATGTTTACATAGGCGTTCTGAATGAGAGCATCCACAGACTCTCTGGGCT
The DNA here is from genome assembly GCF_004354835.1 of Perca flavescens. Taxonomy (NCBI): domain Eukaryota; kingdom Metazoa; phylum Chordata; class Actinopteri; order Perciformes; family Percidae; genus Perca; species Perca flavescens. The sequence goes on along the minus strand of NC_041343.1, from coordinate 25,592,211 downwards.
TAGGGTCAATAACATATTGAGAAAAGTGAAGAGGCAACACGATCTCTGCTCTAACTTCATCATCTCTAGTGAGTAGAGATTAATAATGCATACTGCAGTTTAAAATAAAAATTCAAATGGCTTCAACATTTGATGTAGAAACGCTGCTAAAAAAAAAAAAGAACAACCCTGTGACTTGTCAACACATCAACCCTGTAGAGAAAACAATGGCCCAGTCCCACTTTTAGTGAATGGAACATTGCCAAAGTTAGCCTCATTCACATAGAGCTTGTCTTTTACAAACATACACCACAGCCATTCCAGTCATCACATTTTAGCCCAATTTCACACGTATGGGTGAGAAGTTAGTGTCTGAGACAGTATCAGCTACCATCAGCAGAAAACTTCTAAATAAGAGAATTTTTGGTGAGGGAATGTCAATGTCAAGTCTCTCTATTAGAGCACCAGACACTTATCTATGCCAAGACTCTGTTAAGCTGTTCTTCAGACGCCAGTTGCCAAATGGAAGTGTTTTATTTTGGCAGTTGCACTCCTAGAAACTTGTCCTAATAAGAAAACCATTTTTGGCCTGGTTCGACTATGACCTAGGCTAAACATTGAACCCTCTGTGGGAGATTCCTCTAGAAATTGTACTTAATAACTCCAATAAATATCGCACCAATGTCAATGTATGTCTAATAGAAGTGCTTGTTTTTGCCACTGACAGGGTCAGATTGATATTATTAGTGTCTGACAACATTATGGAAAGGACCCTACAGAGAAATAAAACATTTTTCTTTACCTTTCACTTGATTCGGTCTGTGTTATTGTGTCTAACCAAGTCTCGCTCAAGGAGTAGTCTCGTTCTGAAATCTCATGTGGCCTCTTCCACATAGTCGAAATCAGCTAAATATTTAACCATGATATTAAAAATATTTAAGTGACAAACACTAAGCACTCCTCTCTCCAACTTTCACTCATGTTTCCACTGTCTTACTGCAACAAGTAACCTCTCGCAAATGTTTCAGAACAAGACTTTTCTTTGAGTATTTGACATTTATAATAACAATCTGACCCTGTCAGTGGCAGTAAAAAACACTTTTAGGGGAATGTACATTGACGTGTGATTTAACCCCAAAGGATTACATTGCAGCCTATTTTGCGGCAAATGTTCAAGGTAAGCATACTACCCAATGGTTGCCACCACAAAAAAAGGGCCATAAGAGTATACAGCCACGCTTTCAGCTCTCTGAGCTTGTGTTCATTGTAAAGAAAACCAATCTGTCAGAAAGATAAACCAAAGTATTGAACAAATCGAACGTTTGACCTAATTATGGCGCGAAATGAACAATCAGGAGCACCAGAGTTTGCAAATACCATGAGTGTCTGCACCAAATTGCGTGGTAATCCATCCAGTTGTCAAGACATTTCCCTCTGAACCCCACACGTCAACCTGTCAAGTGCTAGAGGAAAAGTCGGGGAGTCACCAAAATCACTGTGATACTTCCTCTAGAAAACATTAATGTCTGTACCAATATTTCCATCTAGTGGAAATCTAATAGATGACTTTGACCTCTTCCCAGTGTTGTCGGTTTCTGGTGTTCGTTCAGTCTCTTGTCTGAGGTTATTTGATGCCGAAAGACCTTGACTGGAGACAGGGGTTGCCATCTGCACCCCATATACAACCACCTGTTATGACATGACTAAAGTTCCACACTTGGCTCACATGATGATGAAACCTGCATTAGCACCATTTGCTGAAGAAGACCGTGAGATATTATTGAAAGCTCCGAAAAGCTAGTAAGTGAGACTTTGAGCTTAGATTGTAGGTCAAGGCTGAACATGCATGCTTAAAAGCGATGCTGTGGCAGAAAGTAAAAAGCTTCTACTAAAGTGGGGCCTTTAGCAGATTGGGTTCATCTGCTGTGGTATGTTCTCTGCTTGCTACAGCTTTGTAGATGTGGTCAGAGACGTCAAAATCCAGATGCTTTTGGATGCTCAATGCATAATACCGCAGAGTTAGTTCTTGTTAGAGACGGTGTGCGATTGTATTCAAACATCTGTTTTATTATGACCTCTGACCAATGACAAAGAATGTGGAAAGATTCTTTCAATATAAGAAGCACTAAAACAGCAGTCTAATTGTTGTTTATGTTAGGTACATCGGATTCTCCTTCGTAACGGCTCCTGCAGTAAAGACTACTGTGGTTAGTGGCTGCACATGGGCTTAACGAAAACTGAAAAGGCTTAACATACAGTATTGTAAATAGCTTTTGCTCACTTTAACATAATAGACGTTAAAATGCCCTCCATCGACTATAACAAAGTTTCTGCCCTGGACCAATAACTGAGTAGTTCATTCTCACAATAAATTAAATGATCAGTCTGTTTTTGTTTGGCCAGTTGGGAAACTCACATTAGGCTTCATCAATGCAGCTCAATAGAAAGCAATAATCATCACAATCCAGTGTTTGTAATGAAGCCACTGTAGTTCTTTAAGTGACGCAGGACTTCAAGAGGAAGATAAATAACACAAACCACAAAATCCTTTCCATTTATCACGCAACTCTTTTGAGAGTCCCATCTCATGAGTTCAGTTTAGTTGGTTTTGAGCTTACTTAATTTCTTGTTTCACGAAACAAGTAATAAAAGAAACTGCACAGTGGGATAGTAGTGAATTAACAGAAAGTAAGAAGAACTGTTCTCAATGCTGTTCTATTTAGAGCTACGCAGCCACTTCGCCTTCTGTGATGATTTATTATATTAAGCATATAATGAATGTTTGTAGCATTTCCAGGCCATTTGCCCACTAAAAATGGGCTATTTAACTAGCAGGTAGCTTGCATTATTTGATGATAGTTATCAATAATGACTTCAATTTACTACTGCATACTAAGAGTGCTGAAATTATTCATTGGATTCCCAAGAGTGATTGATGTACTAGAATGTACCAGTAGTCCATCACCCCAGCATGAGCCTGACACTTTCAGTGAGAAGACACAGTGTTGTCTCAACGAACAGAAGGTCTACTTGGTGATCAATTTAGATTTGATATCTGCCTCAGCAGGAGAAACAATGTTACTTTTCTAATGTTAATGTCCTGCTCATTATGTTTGTTGTTTTAAGACAAGAACATGGTTCGGTAATCTAATCTACTTTCTTAAAGCCACCTCTAGAGTATGTCTATGTATCTAACTATGTGGAGACATTGTAAGCTGCTGGAAGAAAAAGAAATCATGCATCGGCAAGTTTGATGACTTCCACATTTTTGGTAAAATGAAGGATTACATAATGTCATGTGGCTTAAGAGGATTCTTTTTCCTGTAACACCAACACATTCTCACTCCCGGTTACACTGAAAAAATACATTATCGGCAAGCTCAGTTTTTTTTGTTTCTGAAAAGAAGATATGGTTTTCATATGACAGCAGCAATATTATTAACTAATCCACAGTCATTTTTACATCTGCTTCTTTCCGTTTTAGAGTGCAAATAAATTGTGTTGCACATTTTATATTATGATTTACTTCTTGTTTTGCTATTACAACGACCTCATCCCCCCCCCCCCCCTCCACAGTAATAAATACTTTAATCTAGTAAATATAGTACAACTCATATAGATATGCCCATGTTGCATGGAATTGGCTATTTGCTACAAACAGTGTCTTTTTACATGTGAACCTGATTATATCAGGTATTACAAAACCCAGAGCAAGTTGATAACCCCTGGCTGTAAGGACTCAAACATACAGGAGACGAAGATGTGACTGGTATAACTGGTCACATCAGCTACTTGGTAGAAATTTAGAAAGCTTGAAAGCATTACACAGGCAGATAGTGTAGAGCTACATGTCCGACCAAAGCATCATAGCCAGTCTGTTGGGAGACAATTTAGTTAGTTTAATAGTTTTTAACCTGACTTGTCCTTCTTCCATAGCTAGAGATAAATCACGTATGAAGTATAAATTATATAAAACATGTTCATGTGACATGATGGATTCACTCAGTATGTACAGCAGCACACGGGGGTGTGCTGTGACCTACAAGTCCTTGTTTCTTTAACCCCTCTTCCTGGAATGTAATAATATTAATCTCATTTTTTACACAAGCTTTATCGTGTGCCGTAGTGTCTCAAGTGCAAAATGCCCCAAACACTGCACATCGCCATCTGATGGTCACTGTGGTTCAGTTCAGCACTCTGCAGCTAACTTTTTTTCTTTTCTTCATTAAGTGGTAAAAGTTCCCTACGGATTAATGTCTGAAGGCACATATGCACCTGAATAATGCCTGATGTTGACATTTGCAGGTTACTTTCAAAATAAAATCACCAGACTTTAGAGAGGAACATCATTATTGATTATTTTTTCTTTTGGTCTGATCTTCTTTCACCCATGAATGGATCCCTGAAGAAAAGTTCTTCCTAAAGCAGTTCTTTAAATAAAAAAGGTTCTGTAACTTTTTAAAGAGGGTGCTATCTGCAAAAAAAAATTTTCTATTGATTTACAATAGTGTAGATTTATCGCCATTGTCCTACTTCATGTTGCTTTTTAGAGACAGTCCCAGTGTATTAATTACATATGATTATCTATGCTACAGCTCATTCACATTTGTGTTGTTGAAAAAAAGATAATGCTCTTTCCTAAAAATGTTTTAAACCTATATTTCTACAGTGATTATACGGCAGAGTTTTGCTGTAAACTTTCTACGAAGCCTTCTGATGACAACCATGCTACCCCGTTTTTTGACACAATTATGCCGTAAATAAAAGTAAATTGTTGGATTGGAATTGGAGGAATGCAAATGAATGGAAAGAAAAGAGATTTGGCTAAAATAATCTCTTATTCAACATATTTCTAACTTAAAAGACATCCTCCAATATTCATGAATTTGTCACATCAGACAGGAATTACATAAATATGCAATTTGTTTGTTGTGGTTGAGGGTTTATTTGATTTCTTTGCATTTCCTCTTCTAGGTCAGACTCTTACTGACGATTGCGTTGGATATGTTGGCTGACAAAAAGGCTTGGAGTTATCACCCTCTGGCAGAGGGCTTGTTGCCGATGGACTCTGACAACATGTTGACTCCCACAGAGGATGTAAACCCTCCCTTTTCCTCAGCCATTTAAGTGCAGTGTGTGTATTTTGTGTGTGTGTGTGTGTGTGTGTGTGTGTGTGTGTGTGTGTGTGTGTGTGTGTGCGTGCTTCTACCATCTGTCAAAAGCATCCTCGTTCATGGAAATGAAGGGAGGTGTCCATAATGATGATGAAAAAACCAGGCTAAAAACTATGCATTATTACCAATTGGTGTTGTGTTGTTCCAAAGAGGTTTCTGTGATTGATGCAGAGGTGAAATTATTTCAGAAAAAGCAAAGGACATTGGAAAGAGTTCACCTGAATGCTAACCAGACACGTTTGTTACACAGAACCCAACCCTTGAAGCTAATCTACACTAACCTCTTTAGAAGCCGCCATTGTTGTTATGAACAAACAGTTGCCTCTCTGTGTCGTCAAACATACCTAAACCACTCCCGCAGCTGCCAGTAGCTCCGACCAGGACAATTATTGGCCAGACTTCGGTGGCTCGGGCACAAACACAGCCTGCCGAGATTCAACCATAGATAAACTACAACATAAATTGCTTTACATAAATAACATTGATCGCATTCAGATGATCAAAACATACCACTTTTAGCATCATGTATGTCAAAATTGGTGGAATCAGTTCCAACACTTCTACAATTTATGACTAAGTGGGTGACACTGGAGGCTAGACAGACTTCCAACATGACATGAACGCATCATGAGCCCAGCTCCAACATCAAAGCGGGCTGAGCTTCCCAGGCCAACACATTTTCACCGTCTGAGAGACACATTTGCATGTCATTACACGGAGATTGCTGCACGGCCCAATCAGAAATGATTTTTTTTTTTTTAAATAATGTTTTCCCAGCACCCTACATGAAGAAAAAGTATGGCAAGCCACCAGTAGCAGCGACAGCAGGGCACACCGCAGCCGTGCACAGGCTTTTAAAACAGTCACCTCAAAAGGATCTGAAAAGGAAAACAAAGAGACCTCAAATGACAAACTTTCCACACATCTTCTCAAAAGAGTCCACATACATACAGCTGTGTTGTGGTCTAAACACACAACCTCACACTCATCACAGCGGGTGTCAATCTGTGGCCAAAAGCTATGTTCTTAAGCTTTCACTTGTTTTCTGAGCACAGTAGCAGGAGCCAAACAGACTCCCACACACTCACGCAATCATTCGCCGGGGATCTCTATGAAACGCCCTCAGACTAAGCAACTCTGGATGGATGTCAGCATGTAATTGCATGAGCTGTCAACACTGTTGTTGTTGCGCGTACACTAAACACAAATAAATAATAACTGAACCGTGTTGTCTTGATGATTTCAGGCCTTATTGGACAGGACAAGATGACAATTTTGTGTTTGGGTAAGAAAAGTTGAATCTTTCATGGGCACTTGTGTTCATAAAACATGTATGAATATTTGGTATGTTGTATAGTTGCTGTCTGAAAGTATTTTTTAGTTTTAGCATAGAAAAAAGCAATTGCTAACACAAGGGCTTGAAAAACAGATCACTAACCTTCAAACTATAATAATCAAGAAAAACTCCTTCTCAGAAGCCAGCTTGCCTTCCCCTCACTTGTATAGGCTTTCATTGGCTAAGGTTGAAGCCAAGACATGCTTACAAAGGCCCACCTTGAACCTCCATAAAACTTTAAACTGCTGTCTTGCCCTTCATGATGAATAATGGTTTTGTTGTCCTTGGTTGCCTTAGAAAACAGAAAACCATCCAGATAGATGTATTTAAAAGCCAGGACACTGTTAGCTGCACGCAGTCTGCACAGCTCTTATAAAAAAGGAAAGACATGCTGAAGTTTTGCAAGTTGAGCAGTGGGAGGACACATTGCTTTGGTGAGTGCTCGCCAAATGCTCCATTGCAGCTACTGATTACACAGCATTTAAAAGCGGTGAATAATGTTGTTTTGGATACAAAGGCCGTTGGCACAGCACATCGACCGGGCTGAGAGATGTCAACATGTGTCGTGAATGCAGCTTGTTTTTGATGCTGCCTCTTTATTGGCAACCACTTTCTGTTTGAGCATTTTCCAAACAGATTTCTTTTTTTTTTCCCCAACGTGCAACATTGTGTCAAAGCTGCAGAAAAGATCTAATTTTACTGTATTGAGGAGTCCTTCCACACCCTCTATATTTGGTTCTAATGTTTTAAAAATGACTTAATTATAAAGCCTCTTGCGACAAGCTAGAGGCTGCAAAAGCTGACTTTGTGTATTTGGGGTTATACCAGGATCACCAAAACCTCACCCAAAGTCATCCTCAAAAGCTCTCTAAAACCTGTCTGGTGTCCACCTGAAAATAGGATAGAGTACATCGATTTTATAATACGTACAGTTTGAGTTGCATGACTGGTCTGTTGTTGAGGCTATGCTAGTGAAGTGCTAATGCAAATGTGGTCCTCACCTACATTGACCATGAGAAATAGAACAATGATAACATCCAGAAACAATGTCCTGAACAATGAACTTTTATTTTATTGAATGAAAGTGTATCTTTGTTTTAAAAAATGTATGTATTCAGTAGGAACCAATTGGCATGGTGCTGAGTGCCACAAACAGGGCAGGCTGTTGTCATTCACTGTTCATACTTATACCAACGAAAAGTAAGGCACTATTTAATTCATATAACCCAGGACGTGCAGGGCAAGAAAGGAGGAAGTCAGGCGACGTTGTATAAAGAGCACAGGGAGGAGCACGGGTGGATGGATGGGTCAAACCAACACTGAACTTTCACCCCGGAGGCCGCTGTTCGTGTCCCGTGTAAAAGCAAAAGTTAACGTTGACTTATTTAAAAAGTTAATTAACTTAACATTCTATTTTCTTCCTTAAACTTGGCGACCCAGGTAAGATAATGCATGAAAATGTGTGCATTACTTTTCATAAGATACATACAAACTGTTGTTCACGTTGATCAGGGTAAGGAAGTTGGAAAGTATTGAGAGACGGACTAACAAACTGTTAGATTTGGTGTTTCCATGGGATTTGTTGACAATAACAGAAATGTATAGTATTGCCATCCATAGAACCACAAACAAAACTCCATTCATCTCACTGTATTTGGTTGGAGGCAGAAATCGTAGAGATATTCTAGGCCAGATGTACGTACATTTGCGAACGTAGCGTTATCAGCGCCATGGCCAACCCGCAGAAAGCGCACGCTGTGATACTTCAGCTTACGTCGTATTTACCAAAGCTGCAGTTCATCGGGTAAACAGCGCCTTTCTCCACCCACTATACCGTAAATTGCGCTGTAGCAAAGCGTTAAGTACTGGTGCTATGATACGGCTGCGTGCAGACTGCGATATTTCCACTGCTGATGCTATGACTGTTTGAAATGATCCCGATGCCAATATTTGTAATGTAGCGAGGAGTTTAACAACTGCTGGAATGGAATGTGAACGCTGAGTCGGAGATTCAATGTCATCTTCAATTTCTTCCAGTAATTGTTTTAGTGATCCTTGTGGCAAAAATCCTTTCAGCTCGTCTCCTTGGCCTGTGTCTTCGTCTTGCTCGGATTACTGCTGCCATTTCACCAGGAGGCGTATGCGAGGAAACCCGCTTCCAGGTTTACACCTGCTTTTAAGAGGCGGGGAATTTTCACCGCAAAATAGAGACGCGCTTTCACGGGCGGTTTTTGTACATACTGCGGAATACATAATTAGGCGCACTTTACGCTTCTCCTCCCATCTCTTTATGGGAAACTCCCACTTTCCCCTTGACCCTCCCGTGAATGCATATGCATGACACGCTAAAGTACAATTTGCCATTTTCAGTTCCCGCGACAGGCAGTCTACGCTTTTAATATTTTAATATTTAATATAGTCTACGCTGTTGGTACGTACCTCGCCATGCTTTTACGTGCACGTTGCGAAACAAATACGCCTGAAGTGGGCGCAAAAGCATTAGTACATCTGGCCCTCTGTATCTCAAAACACATCACCATTGATCATAGTGTTGACCATTTTTGTGAGAGTGATCTTCGCTATACTCAAGAAGTTGAAGAAGTGTTGAACTGTACTTTTTTTGGCATATCAACTTTCCCTCAACTTATCTGTCTACTTCTATTTCAGGTAGTGCATTCTTAGCTTATCTCTCCAGAGAAGGAACTTACACGGATATATATGGAAAAACAGCACAGCTAGAGCAAGAATGTTGCCAATCTCAACAAGAGTTGAAGCCCTCACCTAAAATGCAACATGTCTTGTCTCAGCATTGCATGCTGGTCTATGGAGGCAGCTGTCAGTGTGAAGCTGTTATCTCTGCCTCTCCTATGATAGATCTCTCCCTGTATGATTGCTGAACGACTGTAAAAATGGTAAGCCTAAAAAGAAACCTCTCTCTTTGATTCGGAGGGGCTGATGCCAAAACCTGACATTTATAGTTTATGTTTTATATAGTTAAAGATATTTCTGCTGTCAGGCTTCATTGTAGCTGCTCTGGAAATATCCTGACAGGAGATCACAGTCTCCATGACTGGCCTGTAAAATATAAACATTACAAAAAATAAAAATGGGAACGGAAATGTAAGCTGCATCACCACCAGCTGCTTTGCGTGTTTTTCCCCACTTTTGGTTTCAGCATTTTATGTAAAAAATGTCAATGAATTAAAGCCCAGGCATTACTTAATTGCATCTATGCACTTTGTTTTGACACATACAGGTTTTGTCAAGCAGTGTGGCTCCTCCTTAGTAGTTTGATGTGATGAAAACTGGTTTTGGAGGAGCCCCACTGCAGTGACCCGATAAGGCATAAATGGTATGTATGCTCACAGAGGGCCTGCGGATTAATTCACTCGGAGTCACCCCTGCACTCCACATCAAAACAAATAACCACTGAGCTGAATGTATTCCAGTGCTGAAATGCCACTAACATACGGCATCAGAAAAATTATATGTTAAACCAGTGAAGTCCTGTTATTACCATAGGTGGACTCATACTGTTTGTCTGAATGTCAAATGTCTAATTAAATGGATGACCACTAGTATAAGTACAAAATGACATGAATGTATGCTGCAAGTACTGTATATTTTTCCATAAGAGGGCAACACAAGCCTGTCACAGACTGTGGTGAGCTGGTTTGACCAGTTGCGGGACCAGAAACACAATCTAAGGCAAAGATCTTCAACAGGGGGTCCGGGGCCCCTAATGGAATTTCTCAGAAGTAGGAATCTGTATCTGTGCTGAAACCAGTGCGAAATATATTATTAATGCATTTCTTTTCTTAGTGAAAATCAACTACTGCATGTTTTGTTCTTTTTCGAGTGTGCAATTTACTGACAATGTAAAATGAACTAATTATAAATGTTAAAGGTCCAATATGTAATACTGACAGCTGGCGTTTAAAATGGTTACTGCAGTCCAAATTAAAAATACTGAAAAGAGTCGTCTCCCCGGTCCCTCCTCCCCAGCGTCGAAGTTCACGGGAGTTGCCAGGTTGAGAAAGACAACCCAACGTCACACAATGTCACTGTTAGCTTGATGCTAGTCTCGCATTGCCAGACATTACTCCGCAGCGCAGCGGAGTTGCTAGATGCGGCTATGTTGACGGTTATAAAAGCCTGTGCTCTCGTGGAGCTTTGTGCCCGACTGACAGCCACCTTTTCTCCGCTTAACGTCAATGCGGTCGTCTGTACCCAGGACACAGTCACTGTCTGTCAGCTACGCCCGCTCAACAGAAGCGGGGGAACAATTTCGGGAGAGGGGACACTGTCGGTACTACTACTTCCAGACCCACTATACAGCTTGTCTATACACTGTACAGTCAGTACATTACACTTTATGGTTACATACCAGTTTCTAAGAAAGTGAGAATCATCGAATGTGCAATTTACTGACAATGTAAAATGAACTAATTCTAAATGTTAAAAGTCCAATATGTAATACTGATAGCTGGCGTTTAAAATAGTTACTGCAGTCCAAATTCTAAAAACTGAAAAGAGTTGTCTCCCCGGTAGTGTTGACAAACTGACCGAAGAGCCGGTTAATTAACCTGAGTCGTGTCACTGAACCGGGAGAATCGAGTTCCATACGTCAATGAACCCCTGTTTTTTTTACCTCATTAGCGCCTCCACTGGCGTGGTGGTAGAATCAATCAGGAAATGGACTACCTTGAGCACTATGGAGGAAATATTTATTCATAATTCAAATTGAAAGTCCAAAGAGAAATTGAAAGTCCAAAGGGAAAACAAAGCGAGATCAAATTAAAAATATTATTATTTTTTAAATTTTCCATTTGGCTTTGGCTTTTGAATTTAATATTTGGCTTTTGAATTTCAATTTATCATTGGCTTTTAATTTTCATTTAATATTTGGCTTTTGAATTTCAATTTAACATTGGATTTTAATTTTCATTTAATATTTGGCTTTTGAATTTCAATTTAACATTGGATTTTAATTTTCATTTGGCTTTTGAATTTCAATTTAACATTGGATTTTAATTTTCATTTAATATTTGGCTTTTGAATTTCAATTTAACATTGGATTTTCATTTTCATTTAATATTTGGCTTTTGAATTTCAATTTAACATTGGATTTTAATTTTCATTTAATATTTGGCTTTTGAATTTCAATTTAACATTGGATTTTAATTTTCATTTAATATTTGGCTTTTGAATTTCAATTTAACATTGGATTTTAATTTTCATTTAATATTTGGCTTTTGAATTTCAATTTAACATTGGATTTTAATTTTCATTTTATATTTGGCTTTTGAATTTCAATTTAACATTGGATTTAAATTTTCATTTGGCTTTTGAATTTCAATTTAACATTGGATTTTAATTTTCATTTAATATTTGGCTTTTGAATTTCAATTTAACATTGGATTTTAATTTTCATTTGGCTTTTGAATTTCAATTTAACATTGGATTTTAATTTTCATTTAATATTTGGCTTTTGAATTTCCATTTAACATTGCCTTTTCATTTGGACTTGACACATGTCAATGTAAATGAGGAGGCGTGGCCCAAAGGCTGGTGGGAGGGTCTGAAACCAAAGGGGTGCAGAGGCCCCTTATGAGCAGCAGGGGGAGCTTACTGCTGAGAAGCACACTGTTAAGCATCTGTCTGCAGATTCACCACTAGGCTGGGTCTTGTATCACATGATAGAAGATGATGATGTAAGCTAAACACAAACCACATTTCATGCTACAACCGTGAAGTTTTCATGTAGTTACTATAATTGGCCCGTGTTAGTGAGGACTAGATTAGGACTGGATTTAAAACTGATTCTGGTTCCCAATTTTGCCCCAGGTGTGTCTGTTTAAAACAGGACTCCGACAACTTCTCTCTTTTGATGTTATATTTAATTAAGCAACAGTAGAAACATGGGTGTGGGTAGCTCTGCTTACGTGTGTTTGTGTGTGGTCAGATTTCGAGGACTCACACACACACACATACACACACACACATAATCTCAACCGGATAGTCATCGTCCGAACTGCGACCTCTCCTTTCTCTCACTTTTTTCTCCGGGTGGTGCGCGCGGTGTGAGGTGCGTGTCCGCGCTATTCTCCAACATTAAAATTAAAATCCAATGTTAAATTGAAATTCAAAAGCCAAATGTTAAATGAAAATTAAAATCCAATGTTAAATTGAAATTCAAAAGCCAAATATTAAATTCAATGAGATTCAATGAAATTCAAAAGCCAAAGCCAAATGGAAAATTTAAAAAATAATAATATTTTTAATTTGATCTCGCTTTGTTTTCCCTTTGGACTTTCAATTTCTCTTTGGACTTTCAATTTGAATTATGAATAAATATTTCCTCCATAGAGCACCACAATTGGGCCGAACGAGTTGTTAAAGAGCTGCAGATTGGAGACCGCGCCCCACGCTACTGAACGAGACCGAATGTAACCGTGCAACAGCTCGAGTCAATTGTAATTAAGCGGTGTCTTGGTTCTTGGCATGTTTGAGTTATTAACCAAGCCTTGTTTCTGGTGCATCTTAGAGGATTGTGTTCATGTCAATTCACACATTAGCAATGGGGAAGTACATCACATACAAATACACGTCATGTTATCTTGGTAGTTATGTTAAGTTAAATGTTAGAGAAGTGAATGTTGCAACCGGGCGTCTAGGTTCTCGGCAAGTTTGAGTTATCAACCTATCCCAGAAGCCTTTATGTCTCGTGCATCTTAGAATTGTGTTCATGGAAATTCATAGGCTACATTACCAAGGGGAAAGTATTATGTCACATACAAATACACTCAATGCTATCTTGGTAGTTATTTTAAATTAAATGTTAGAAGGGAATGTTGCTACATGGTAGGTAGGCTGTCACGAGGAGACCGCGCACCAGGCTACCGAATGTAACCGTGGCCAGTGCGTGAGTCTAGTGTCGGTCAGTATGAGTGTATAAATAGTATGTCAGCCTATTTCAGAGACATGGAGAGCAGGACATTTGCAATTTGAGGCTACTTGTCTTGGAGCGACTATGGCGGGGGAAGTAAATGCGCAATTTACTCATGGTTTTACCTCGTCTCTGGTTATGCAACCATTTAGACAGATAGCGGTTTTTTTTTGGGGGGGTGGGGGGGGTGGCGGGTAGAATGAATCTATGTCCGTTGATCCCAGTCATTTGTTTGCGGCTACCATGGCTGCAGCGCGCTGGATTTTCATTTTTACATCATCATACATGTTATATCTGGCAAACCGGTCCGGCGGTCAAAATAGGCATTTGATATCAACAAACAGGCCGTAACAAAAACAGACCTTTCGTCACGGAATGTAAATTTCAAAGCAGAAAAATACTGGTTCCTTAATATCTGATGACACCTTGTGGTCATTTATTGATTAAATACAGTAAATGTCATTAAATCATCATGGGTTATACTGTATTATCTGAAATTACTTAGTAGAAATCTGTGTTTGTGCTTAAACCAGTGTTACAGATATTATCCATGCATTTCTTTCTTAGTGAAAACAGCTACTGTATGTTTTGTTCCTTTCCAATTTCCAGACAATGTTAAATGAACAAATTCTAATTGTTAAAAATGTGCATGGTTGCATTGAGACCTTTACATATTACACGTGGAGGGTGTGTAGATACACTATGATTGCAGGGTAGGAGGAGTTTATTTTTATTTTAGATTTCCAAGACAAGAGATGCAGCGATAAGCAGCAGTTTATTACAGCACTGTAACAGTCCTGTGCTGTATGGAGGAGGTTTAAAGTAGGCTGCTACAGTGTTGAGGTCACTGCTCATAGAGCACAGACCCCCTGCACTTACTCTTGCACATACAAATGGATACAATTTGGCAGCTGCTTTCAGGCTGGGCTGTATGAAAATGTGTTTCATCTTTGTAAAAGGTCTTAAAAATCCATTACAGGATTTTTTATTATACTGATAAAGACAAAAGTATCTTGATTGAGAGAATGATGAGCAATACTTGTCATTTCATTTTAATTTGTATATCACTGATATGACAAACGTTTGTCTGATTAATATAGACTTACACAGTTTGTTTCAGTAAAACTGATTATGGCCCAGATAATAACTCTCTACATTTAAAAAAAAAAATTGTTATTACCTGGTTTTAACCACATATGTAGCCTACCAGTTTTGGATGTATTGGGCTGAAATCTGGTCAACAGAAGAAGCAGCTGATAATATTTTGGTAGGAATCCAGATTTCTGTTTTTCCAGACATAACTATGAGTGTGAAGACCTTTTCTTTGCCACCGGCTATCAGATGTAAGCATATGTACCAGTTTTGGATGTATTGGGCTGAAATCTGGTCAACAGAAGAAGCATCTGATAATATTTTGGTAGGAATCCAGATTTCTGTTTTTCCAGACATAACTATGAGTGTGAAGACCTTTTCTTTGCCACCGGCTATCAGATGTAAGCATCTGTCTCAGTTCCATGAACCCACCAACTCTCCCCTATTGACTGTGTGGCCCACCTGAGTTCAAAAGGCTTTGATCTCAGCTGCCCAAATGAAGTGAACTAAAGGAGTAAACACTCCAGACTTCAAGTAAACAGCTCCAAGTATGGATTTTATAGATGAGAGGTGCTAGATGAGTAGACGTGCGGTACAGTAGATGTATACACCCGTCTCTCAGCAGGATCTTTTTGCTGCTGCCGGTATTGCCAATGAATATGATGAGAGGGTGATCAGACTCGGCCCAGCGAGGGGTGAACAGCAGTGATCCATGTGCTTCAAACATTATAGAACTTATGGTGTTAGATGAATAGTTAGAATAAAAAAAAATGACATACTCTTGTGTAATTAACCTCCTCCAATGAGCCAAACTCCTTCAAAGTCAGTGTCCACATTGAAACTACTGAGGCTGAACTTCTAAAAAAAATAAACCTTGCTGACATACAGACAAAAAACTCTTGTGTAGTCTTCAACACTGGTAGGTGAAGTAAAAATGACACAATGTCATTTGTGTATTGCATTTTCTTTAGTACTTTACATATAACGGGAAAATACAAGGGTTTATTTTCAAGAGAATACAGGAAATTGAACAGTGCTCTGTACATTAACATATTATCGTGAGTGTTGTGGTTACTTGGCACAGCCGACTGAGCTGTGTACATCGTGCACAGTTTTCCATGGGGGCAGCAGAAAGGTACAATTCAAGATATTCAATTACATATTGTAAAAAGATAAGTTTCTATTAGCAGCTTGAAGACAATACAAAATTAGCAATATGTGCACCGTCACCAAAGCAGCATTACAAAAAAGAACATTTTAAAATGCACAGAGGAAGGGGAAGTAGAATGTTAAAATTCTGTGAAAAATAAAAATGTTTTTGACACGTATCACGTAATGGGCAACATATTTACATACTATGTAAATAAATCAATGGAAAATACTGAAAAACCCAATGGAAACTGTGTAAAGCTGCTATTAGATACTTTATCTGTTATAGTAGTGTCACCAGATTGACCACATTAACACTAAACAGCCAGGTTTACATTATAATCCTACATTCATCCTGAGAAACACTTTTAGCTGGCTGCTGCTTCTCTAAATTTCATGGCAAATCATGTTGATGCTGTGGCTGACGGGCTTGGACTGTCAAAAATAATATCTTCTCTTTAGATGTTAACACAGATTGAATATTATTATACATTAGAATCAAGTCATTTTTCATTTCAACCACATGGAACATAGAGAGGGCATGCAGTAAACCAAATCCTTAAAGTCCCAATCCAGGATCAAATGTGGGTCTATATACATGTAGAATATTGAATGAAGGTATGGTTTACTGATGGAAAATAATCTCATTGCAACTTTCAGATAAATTCAAAATTAAAGCTTGTTTTGCTCCAGTATTTACAATGTTGCTGTAAGCAAACCAGATCCATCTTCAGGTCACATTTAACACTTGTGTTTAGCTGTCACGTATGGCCAGTTAATAGACAAGGAGCTCAGGAAACAAATCTTTAAAGTAAATACAAAATGTGTTCTAATTCAATGTTTTTGTCCCATATAAAGCTGTTTTGTTGTATAACAGCGCTGCCTCAAGGAGAACAATTCTGGATTGGGTCTTTAATAGGGTTGAGGGGGCTGAAAAAAAGGTAGGATGGCAATAAAATGTTGTACATGTTGAGTGACATATGGAGCTTAGGCTCATTATCAACACAGAGGGAGCATGTAACATTAGTTTTCTGTCAGTTAACATAAAAGAAAAACCCAAGCCCTTAGATGCAGTACAGAATTAAAAGGAAAGTGACAAGGAAACTACATTTTATTACATGGTTGCTTCATTAGTCCTGAAAATAACTTGTATGTGAGATCACAGCGTGAATAACAACAACCTTCAAAAGTAATCTCCAATCACCCACTTAAAGCACACACTACACTAACGGGGCAACTGCAATTAAAAACACTATTAGGTCTGCTGTTATCATGCTCTCAGTTACTATGTGTCTGGCTGCCTTTTGGTTGAAATCTTACTTGAGATATTTTAGGCTCTTTTAAAACCCGCCAGATCTTTCCCCTTTCTGCTTTAGGGTAGTTTAAAACCTATGTCAACAAACATTTAAATGCTCAACACAGCAATTAACACTTGGTGCACAACAAAACCTGCAAATAACATCCACCGGCTGTCCTGTTTTCAATCACTTTGATTTGTCAATGAAGCCAATCAGCATCCTGAGATACTTTTACACGTTGTCACAACCACACCCATGGCATCCAAACAGCTCTTCTGCCAGTAGCAACACAACTGATTTCTCTGCTGCTAGTCTCTTGCCTCGTCCATATAATTCAGACAAAGCACATTTGTTACTTCCAAATGTGAGTTCACTGGAATCGATTGAAAAAAATAGGGACTACATACATAGTAGAGTGTGTTTTACAAACAGCATGACAACATGAGATGGCCATGATTTAAATGATGGAGCAAAATCAATATTTGTTCAGTAATCTTTTTTTTCTGGGTGAATGACATTTCCTGGAGAGTTTAGAGGATCTTGTGTTTAGTGAGAATGTTTCCAACAAGTACATTACAAATTTTGTTTTACTTTCCCAAAGGCCAGAGGGCAGCCGCACTTGACGAAGAGAAATAAATCATCAAAAGATTAGATCTATTACAGTTCTGATGCATAGCAAGTCCCCATGTTCACAACAGTAAATGTGATAAATTGTGTGATTTGTTAAAAAGCTACAGCTCTGTCATGACATTTCCGAGGGTAACCTTCTAATCACCACAAGACTATACAAGTTTCGAGACTCTTCTAGCGCCGAGTGAGAAACTTGTTTAACGTTCGTGCGGGAGGGGGAGCGACTCTGGCTTGATACGGTATGTACACTAGAGAGAAATGTCTGCATGTGTGTAGGCCTCACATGGCATACTGTACGTGTAATGCATAACATATTTACTTTAGTAATGTGTATGAATAATTATATAATTACAATAAAAACATTTACAAATTTGCTGATTGTGCCTCAAGATCCCTTTCCATGCAAAGAACGTTAGAGATCCTCGTAAAACACACGCTCTTTTCTAATTTGACCTCATGCTCGAGATCAGCTGTATTTTACATCTCACTACACCGTCTCTAGCTGTATGGAGAAAACAGGGAGTCTGCGCTGAAGTGAACTGTCACCATTTTTATAAGGCATTAGATTTGTTTAGGACCAGGAGGACTAGTAGTAGGGCACTGCTTTTGATTACCTATGAAATGTAGAAAAATTTAAGGAATGAACATGAGTACAAATCATGAGAGTGCTGCACCAAGAACAACAATGGAGAAAGTTTCGCCATTAAAAGAAAGCTTTTCCTACTTTGGCAAAAACAAATTGATTTTTTAACATAGCCTTCATGAATGTCTTTGACAGTTATTTGTTCATCAAAGGCATCTTTGTTTGGAGTAGGTACAGTACTGCAGAGTCCCACTGAGCCAGCAAAAACACAGCCAATACCAAACCTCTTCTACATTCCTGTCCACATCAGGCTTTCTATAGAATCAAATCCTGAAAATAAGAGAGGAGCAGCTCTCACATCTGGCCATGGCTCAGCTTTCCAGTGAAACATGTTTCCTATATAGCCAAGATTTACAGATTTCTCGAGTGATTGAGATCCTCTGGTTAAGTCTTTGGCTTCCTTGCATTCTCTTCTGTGTGAGCGTGTATGAGATTACAGCACTGTGCAAACTAAATGGAACACACCCTAACCAAAACAACAGTTGGCCTTTTAGTCTGTGAAAAATGATCTTTCACTTAGGTGAAAAAGAGAAAAATAGAAAGGAACGTTTCTTTAGAAAGCTGAGAGTTGTGCTTCACGCTGCACCTCTTATCTCAGGCTATTTCTTTTATTCTGCGCATGTAATCATGCAGTTCCTCTGGGTCTTGAAAGCCCATATCCTGGCAAACCCACTGAATGTCCTCTTCATCTGCTATGGGGATGGCGTTATAGGGCAGCTCTTCTGTTGGAAGGGTGGTAAAGGTGGTAAACTTGACTCTTTTGCGCTTGGAGGTGGGTGAACTGGCCTCCTCGCCATTCTCCTTTGTAGAGCCCCCAGAGCTGCCGTCACCCTGCCCATGTACCTGGCTTTGAACGCTAGTCTGGGAACTGCCACTGCTGTGGTGGTCCCCATGGCAGCAAGTCTGTACGCCCTCCAAAGGGTTACTGGGACTTTCTACCTGCTGTGGTGACAGCTCACACTGGGCCCTCAGTGGCTGGCCATTTCCTAGGAACACCCAGTGGTGGGAATGGTCCATGTTGGCCTGACCCTCGGGCGGGATCCGCTTATGACGGTATTTAAGCACGAAGACGATGCAGTTGATGAGAAAGACTAAGATGGCCAGACAGAAGACTCCCAGTAGAGCATACATGCCAATCTCAAGGTCGGTCATGTTACGAGGTGAATGCACAAAGTCGTCTTCCTCCTCTTCATCACTCTCAGTTGGTCGCTCCTGGTTGCTAATGGTGGGGAAATTGGTGTAATCAATGGGAACACTGGCAGGCTGCTCATTAGATGTCTCATAAATTCTTCCACTGATGTTCGGATCAATGATTGGACGCCTGGTGACGGGCGCCAGCTCTATCTCGCCTTCGGTTGTTGCCTCTTCCTCAGAATCTTCCTCAGGGCCAAAGCGGACCTTGACATAAACTGCAGCAGATGCGATGACGCTTTTGCGTTTGGTCTTCTGGCAGGCCTCACAGATGGTCATCTCTAAACGCACCAACTCGCCAGATCCCTCACCTTCTGCCACCACCACAGGCCAACGTTGCTGTGGCTCCTGGGATACTGACACCACTCTGTCATCCAGTGTGGAGGCATTGATATTGTAGTCTTTGGGATCAAAGTAAGTCAGAGTGGCGGCTGTGTTGTCACTGAAAAGCATCCAGACCGACAAACTGGCCTCCTATCAGACAAAAAGAGAAAAATAGAGTTTAGATTAGATTTTTCATATTGGCGATATTCTGGGTTATTTTATGGATTGTATAGGATAGGCAAAATAAGCATTGGACTTCAGCGTATTCCTTTCTTTTGGTTACTGACTGGGTGAAATTCCAGGTATCCCCTAAATATTGAGGAATCTCTACTCCTGCATCATCAAGAGTGACAAGACTGAGGTTGAACATCACTGCCTGTTATGCAAACAGCACCGAACAGGACCGCAAGGCCCTGCACAGAGTGGTTTGTTCAGCTAAACATAGGATAGGCGGTGCTCTACTCTGCCTGAAGGATATTTAAAGGCTCTGCAAGAAAGAATGCTAGGAGAATCATTGAAGATCCAAACCACCAAGGTAACAGCCTTTTCTATTTGTTGCGGTCGCGAAGAATGTACCTGATACACCAGGGGGAGCTTCTACCCTTAGGCCACTGGGATCTTAAATTAGGACAATGCGTAAGACTACACACATACACATATATATTTATTATTATTATTACTGTTTTAATGCATAAATTGTAAGAACTGACAGGATTACATTTCACTGGAACTGTATTTTGTATGATTTTACGTTACAAATAAATCGATTCAATTATATTGTGTGAAATTGATTGGTGTAAACATGTATGCACATTTTTTTGTCAGCTGCATATTCACACAAATTATTATGTTCTACTTTGTATAACGTACAGTACAACCAAAATAAACTAAACTGTTCATACAATTTTCTTTAAAGGGGAAGGCAATGAAAAATTGACATTTTTGACCAACTTTGTGGGCTGATACTTTATTCATACAGTTAAAATGATGATGGTTAATGGTTTTGCCAAGCCTAAATTGCTCCCTTGGTTTTGATAGAAACAGAAAATCCAATTAATGTGTTTGCTAAATTGTGTCTGCTCAAAAAACTGATGGAGAAAATGATGCGCACTAAGGACAAACAGGTTCAACTGGACCGAGTTTCAGAGGTCTACCAGTAATGGTACAACACAGGCTTACCATGAGACCTCAAGGGCTTTTAATAGTGTAAGATGAAAAACAAATGTTGGGCAGGAAACTGATGAATAGAGTGAAGGAAAGGTACGAAAGGTGATAACAATACAATTCGTCCCCCATTCAGAAAAGTTACATATAGCTGCTTGACAATTTCTGCAAGTAAAAAAAGAGTCACTGCCTTGTGTTTATATCTCTCCAAAGAATGGTTCAGATCCCATTCTTTCAACGTGATTTGAATATTTGTTCCCAACTGAGTCTTTGAAGTTCTGGACTTGCTCCAATCCCCAAATCTCCAGAGCGTTTGTGAACATCCGCACTGCCCTGTGCTCAGAACAAGCCTTGACAAGCACACAGGCGGCCTGCCTCTGATGTGCACACCAGCAAACCACTTTCAAGCATGGAGGAGGAAGGGGATGGCAGGAGTGACTGCGTTGTCCTGAAGGCTACAACACAGCTCCGCTCTGCAGCACAGACAGATAAGGCACACAGCAGTCCAGTCTCCAGTCCAGTCTCTTTGTCTTTGTTGTGTGTGAGCTTCTCATTTAGCATTTTCTATCACTCTTCACTGTCTATGCTCCCATATGGAGAAACCGGATAAAATAAATTCCTGCACAGTGGTTACCTGGCAACATTCACCTGCGGCAGAGTAAATCGCAACACTGGTATCCATGTAATCAAGGCTGCGTTTGACACTCCCCTTTGTTCACAGCTTGCTTAAACATCAGCAACCAACCAGTAAGGAAAGCTGACATAAAACAGAGTCAGACAGTTTTAGGTTCCTTTTTTGTGTTGCAAAGGGCAGATACACACCCAGCCTTTACAGGGCAAAAAATCCCTCTGGTCCAGTTTGGGAGCAGGCTACTATGTTGCGACGATATTCCACTGAGAGCCAAATATCATCGCAGCATGAAAGCATCCTTTGATATGGATGATTTAAATAATACATTGCATTCTGCATATCTGTTTTATGAGCTGACTTTGCTACGAATAAGCTGATATATGGGGAAAAGGCAATGAGTGGGTGTTTCGACACTGACAAAACAATTGGCACATGTTTTTCTATGCCGATCCATGAAAATGTATGTATGTAGTAGAGGAGATGATTTCGTTGAGTCTTGGGCAAAGTTTTACTAAAAAGAGAAAAGAGCTGTCAATAGTAAAGCCATGTCGATATTACTTTATGCATCTAGCTTACCAAACCATGGGCCCACAATTTCCACAATGAATGTAATCTGTGCTTTGTATTAGGATTAAGTTTCCTATCTTTGATTTCCCCATTTGCTATGATTTGTGCTTCATGACATCAGGGAATATATGTGGATGTAAACTGAACATAAACAGCTTGGATTATAAAATATGCATATGCAGAAAATATTATCCTGAGATATTTGCATCAATTTGCGATGTAATATGACTATCCAGTTTCACAGATACCATATTAAGTAGCTCATTTAAGCAGCAACAGTGAAGAAATCATAGCAACAAAAATGGTCCATGTTGAACCGTCAAGTACTGAAACCTTTTATCTCTGAAAGGCTCGAACTTTGTCAAGTGGAAAAGAGACTAATGCAAAGAGACCTTGATTGTTCAACTGTCCCCATCCATAGTTTATGGGTTTCATTCATTTCTAGAGTAATAGAGGACATTTAGAAAGTTTTCCTGTGAATCAGAAACAAATGGCTTGAAATAGCTCCAGTACTCCTCTGAGAGCTTTGCCGGCAGAGGAATTGGCTGCCTTTTATGGCCTGGCCTTGGAGAGCACTTAGGACAATACATTACAATAATTAAATTTCAAGGTGGCCAAGAAGCGGAAAGCAAGAAAAATTGGAATTTAATGCTTACTTCTCTCTCCTCTCTCACTGATGCCTGATGTGGTTGTCGTTGCATTTTTAGCAACTTGCAGGCCAATGAAAGGGCAAAGTAGGAAAAAGCACACACACACACACACACACACACACACACACACACACACACACACACACACACACACACACACACACACACACACACACACACACACACACACACACACACACACACACACACACACACACACACACACACACACACACACACACACACACACTTCTCTCTAGGTGAAGCAGGGCTGCCAATTAATTCCTTGCAGAGAATTGCAGAGATCCTTACTTCTGAGAGACAGTGGCAAAGAAAAAGCACAGTCTCTCCTTCTTTTCACACCCAGACATCTTTTCGCTTCTCACTTGAGCAATAAAATCAATTATGGGAAATGCATTTGGACGTATTAGAAGTATTTTGTCATGCTTGGCTAATAAAAAGGTCGTAATAAAACAGCACCAAGGATACTTATTAGTTCACTGCAGCTGCCTTTATCTGGTGTCCTTGCTAACAATGCTGTCTGGAGCTTAAAAGATTTAGCTCGGAAATAATTTTATGACTTGGAAGTGAAGCTAGTGCCTGCTTGTTGATATAGAGCCACTGAGGGGATTTGCAAATAAACTTTATTTTACCACTCTGGAGACAGAAATAAGGAAACACACTGAGTACTTAGTGTAAGTAAGGCAAAATAAGCTACAATACTACTGTATATGTACACACTACTGCATTTAGCAATTGGTTCATTGCCAAATTTAAATGTACAGTATATGGAGGTCAATGGTATTACATTCAGACCTTAAGTAGGGTGTGTATTTATCCCTCTCAGAAGTTTCAATCCAAATCTACATACATACAGTAGTCTATGATCCGATACGAAGCAATACTGATACATGTGCACAATACCATACTGTGATTCATTTAATATTGATCCAGCTGAGATTTAAAAGATTTTGACATTTTGTTTCAAGTCCTAAATCAGAATAAACATAGTATATGGACTGGATTTAAATAGCGCTTTTCTGGTCTTAGCGACCACCCAAAGCACTTTACAACACAAGCCAGCATTCTCACACACACACACACACACACACACACACACACACACACACACACACACACACACACACACACACACACACTCTGATGGCTGTGCAAATCAATTTAGGGTTCAGTATCTGCCCACACTGATGGCTGTGCAATTCAATTTGGGGTTCAGTTTCAGTATATGCCCACACTGCGACATAGGACCAGGGATTGAACCACAAACCTTCTGATTAGTGGCAACCGCTCTACCTCTTGAGCCACAGCGCCACGTGAACATGCAGTGACACATTAGGTAACATTTTAGCTAGTCTCCACTATGGACAGATTTTGCAGTGAAATAGGGCAGACTAAGTTTCAGTGGCAGTATCATCCATCTAAATTTGTGCTTTGAAAGTAGCACTAGCACTTGTTACATACCTCAGGTAGACTGCTGGTACTTTCCCATCAGCGCACACGCAGCATTCATAAATGTGTAGCAAGGGTTGTGGTGCCACCTGCATATTTTTTGCGTTTTGCAGACCAAAATGCACTGTATTTGATGTATTTGTGATGTATTTGTATATGTATTTGACAAAGATTATATATTATTATATTATATATATTATATATGATATGGTTGTGTACAAATGTAGCTGTATCTGATACACTTCAGTTAATCGTTACACCACTAACATGAAGCAGCTACTGAACATAAGTGAAACACTGACTGGGTGTATAACTGGTCATTTCTGTGCACTGTGTGATAAGTTACCTGCTTGGGAGCAGTGAGCGTCTGGATGCCGGTTGCCTTGGCCACCATGGTGTGGCTGTTGCCGGGGCTGGGCTGCAGCGATAGGGTCAGGCCTGAGATGCCGTGAACACGCATCTCTGTGATGGAAACCTTGTCGTCTGTGACGGAGAACGCAGACTCTCCTAATGCTGCATCCACTGCGAGCGGAGACTCCACCTGTGGAGAAAAGATGCTCTTTTATTGTTTCTCCACATGACGGAGGGACATCATTCAACAGCTTTATTGTTTTCCTGAAGCTCATAAAGCCCATGACAAGCCAATTTTGGATTAAAGTGCTTTGTGCTGTTGTTTGTTCCAGCGCATCACGGATCCATATGTCAATGCCTCTCTGTCTGTCATAGTGAAAAAACAAACAAAAAACCCAGTTGAGATGGAATCCATCAGCAACCAGACAACCAGTACAATCTGAAGCAGCCCCCAAACACTTTCAAAGTGACAGTTAGCCGAAACACTTGTGCCCATCTATGTGTCACAACATGAAATAACAAGACGATTTGAAGCCAGTCTCGCTTCTTCTGGTAATCCCAGTCTTTTTGAAAGGCCTCTGCACCCGGTACTTTGAGCACTTTTAAAAGATCATCATTTCACTTTACAGTTGCAACCAGAGGTCACGAGGGACTTAAACAAAGTAAAGAGCCATTCAGCGAAGCAGTGGCCTTGTCCTCAGAGTCAGACGGGGAAATCTTTTCCCCCTTCATCTCAAGCATTTTCCAACTCTAGCTGGTGTCAAATGAAGCATGCTATGCTAGAGCAGTGAAGGGTTTGCTTCCCCAATCATCGTCAACTGAAACCTTGAAACAGCAAGCCAACCACATCACCTATACACAAGTTCTGCTTCCAAACATTATTTAGAAACCTTACATTTCATGTGACATGATGCTCACGTTTTGAAAATCTGGAAGAATGCTATTAATTTAATTCTAATCAATTCAGGAAACATTTTAAATTTGTAACAGCATCTCCATTTGGTCCACTATGTAAGAATCATTTGTTTCCACCCCCATCTCTTGATTACAGTGCTTCAGTGATTTATATTCAGATGGTATTTTTGGAAGTTTTACCAATGTGTCATCATTGCATGGATTATCTGCAAACCATTTCTTTAGGTACCTTCAACGTCGTCACTTTGTTTCAAAGAGTTTCCCTAATTTCCCCTCCTTACCTCCCCAACAACCGTGGGAAGGATTGCTTAACTTTAAGCCACAACGAAGAGGGATTATCTCAGAAATATATAATCGCACACAAACTCTAAAACAAAGACTGCTTGGGAGGGAGAACTGGGACTTACTTTCTCTTACAGTGGAAGTCTGCAAACCCTCCTTCAGTCTCACAGTGGCTCAAAGATGTTATGTTTTTCTTGAAACTTGAGAAAATTAAGTACACGATGAGAGGTGACACTGATAAGTTTTTTCGTATATGGCAGCCTTTTCTATCATATTACGCAGACTTACAAGTCTTACCAGACTAAGATCTGTTATATTTTGTATGTATGCATGTTATTCCAACTAAGCCAGAGTGGGGTGGGGTGGGTGAGTTGTGTGCCTTATTTTATTTATTTACTCTTTGTTTCTTTTTCCTGACCTTTTATGTATAATTTTTTTCTGTTTAACTGTACAAAAAGTTTAGTTTCAAAACTTGATTCTGATCTCAATAAAATATGTTATAAAAAAATAAAAATACTTTATACTGTATGTGGTGCCTTGCTGTGACAGAAACCCAGTTGCTATGACTGCATCTCTCCCTGCGTGACTTCTACATCATTTGTCGTCCAATGTCCACCCCCCCCTCCCCTTGCCACATAATCTGGTGCAATAATTTATAGTGTCTTCTGGTGCAATGTAATTTGTCATGTAAAGGCTTGAGTCAAATCATCTGTGGAAACAGATGCATCTGCAGGTGTCTGGTTTTATTAATTTGGTCTCCATACATAATTTCTGCTGTGCTCAAAATCGTAAACCTAATAATCTAATGAAAACACGCACACATGCACATACGCAATACTACACACACACACACAGAGTGCAGCTGACTGCCAATCTCTTTTTATCAGAGCTCCTTGCTCTCCGTTCTTTAGTAAGTGAGGTCTATATGACCGATAGTTAAACTACAATTGGTAACAGAAGAAATTAAATACAACTGACTGGCAGCACACACTGTGGAGCACATACTATTTATCTATTGTATGTCAGAGATCTTAATGCAATTCAGTGCTATTTGTTTTAAGGCTTTAGTTGTTCTTAAGCAAATATTCTGCTCTGTTATTCTAGTCTTTTCTAATTTTTTTCCGGAGCTTTCAACAGCATCTCATGGTCCTTATCAGCGATAGTTTTCTCCTCCAAACTATTTGCCTATAATTCTTGACACATTGTATCTGTAATAAAATATTCTACACTCGAGATTCACTCCCTAGCTTTTTTTTTTTTTTTTGGAGCTTTTGACTGCATCTTTTTCTGGGAGCTCTATCAAAATGTATATTCTTCACTTCAGAATTAGATCCTCACCTTCAGTAGAACCTTCACTCTTTATTCTCAGTGTTATGGTATGTGTTACAACATGATAGCTCAGACTAATTCGATGGCTCAATGACTGTTGTCAACCTGTGTTGCACAGCTACAAGAATGGTATAATTCTCCTTGCTAATGTCCTCTTAGCCTCCAGAGGTTAATGGTTGGAAACAATTAAGGAGTGGTGTCGGCTGAGAGAAAGCTTCTCTGTAGCGTGTTTGAATGCGTCTCCACTACAGCCCCTCCACATCCCTTCCCTTGACATTTTGCTTTATATACTGTATATCTACACAACACATTGTGCGTATTGCTGTTTATGCGCTGCATTTATATCACAGCAAAGTGTTATAAAGTTAAAGAATTGCGCAAAATTGTATAAAGGAATAGAAAGTAATCCTCCACACTGGTAAATGCTTCAGGGCAAAAAAATAAGGAGGAAAAAAAACTTTCATGCAGCAACAAAATTCTGAAGTCAGGTTCCACTTGTATATGCATATTGCTCGGATGTAATGGATTAATGTGCCAGAAAGGAGTGTTATGGTTTACTGGGCATCACACATAAACACGCACGCACGCACACACGCACACGCGCGCAATTGATTTTCTGCTATTTCACGTTCCATTCCACTGTGGCTTATATTTTCACAGGCCAATTAAAGTGACTAAAAAGAAAAGCTAGTACTATTAAAATCAATATGTACAAATGTCAAAACACGATTCAAAAATACACCACATTGTACACATTGATTGTCTAAAAACTTGTAATCAGAAACTAATCTTGTTTGGGATATGATCCTGAATAGAAACATATATTGTGTAGGCATTTACTCCTGAGCTGTCATGTATCCAATTTCAGATATATTTAAGAAAACTCACTTGGTCACTACAGATCGGGTGCTGCAGTGCAAATTTGGTATCAATGCTTGAACCTTCTCCAGTCATTGCTATTTGTGTTGCCTGAGTTGACAAACACATAGACCCTCAAACAGCACATAATAGTTTTCTATAGATTCTTTACCCTAAATGTACCTGAATTGTTAACATGTTTTCCAAACATTTTAGAAACATAATAGAAACATCGAATTATAATTATATTTAAATAAAAATAAGTATTCTAGTTTTAATCGATAAGCAGCCAAGCACACATTATGGGACAAAAGTGGAACCCAGTGATATTTATAGATATATTGGCTCATAGCAGTTACCACCCACAGTTGCCAAAATACAAAAAGAGGCTTGAATATGAAGGGGAAAAAAACATTAGAAGTGAACAGAATGATTCATGATGCATTCCTTCAGCAGGTGCACATCTTTATATGAGATGCAAGATTTCTGTAAAGTTCCTTCAGCCGCCAAGAATTCTTCATTGACTGAGCCATAGTGCTGTTCCTGGAAACAGTGATGTTAAAAATGAACATATTTGCAACTATTACTATTGTATAATTCGTAACTGCGCACATACTGGGCAAGAACATATGTTTTCTGTTAGGAGCAGCTGATCTGGACTGGTATTTAGTTACAAATGAGTTTTTATTGTTTGAAGCTAAAAATAGTTCAATTGTAGGATATGACTGATGTTACTGAAAGTTTAGGTATTCAAATATGGGGTAAAGCTATTAAAAATCGGGACAAATATAAGTTGAAGACATTCAGTCTATAGCACAGAAAGATTAGTCGGTGAGACTCCATAGTTTAAAATAATGATCCAGCTATGGTCAGTTTATCATCTGTTCTATTGGCACTGATGCAGTCTTCTGTTTTTAAAATACAGTAATACTTGGGGGAGAGAACGGATGGCACTTACAGAAAGAAATTAAGCTTCAAACTAGTTTTTGTCACATTAAAAATGAAAACCCAGGAGGAAAGATTTTCTCCCAGACTGTTACCAATTTGCGATGTTTTTGATGTATTCCAGGGTGTATTTGCTGATAAAGTGCTGCAATTTGGTCTTTCATTTTCCCTCAGATTGTCTCATTTTCTTTTACCACAGTTACTGATTTCCTAAGTTTCCCATAATGCCTTTGGAAAACCCCAACAGTACGTTCTGGGCATGTGTAGGTGGAGGGAGTATTAGTGATTCTGACAACATCAGTAACTACCTATTCACTGTATTGTTGTATTTAGTTTAATTTCCAAATTGCCACCTGCACCACGCAGACACCATGACCAAACTGTAGGAGTTGCTAGTGTAGAAACATGTTCCCTCACAGGCTTCCTACCTGAAAACTTTGCTAATTCTGCCAACTCACCAATGCTTTTTTAAAAGAAATGTTTTTACATTTTACATTTATCCATGTCAATGTGACTGCTGCTTTACTGCGCTTTAAAAAAAGAAAGAGCATAATGTTACATTTATCAAGTCAATTTCAATAACTTGAATCTTGTGGCAGGGTTTCTTTACAATCCTAATTTGGACAGGGACAAATACGAAAACCCTGAGAGGCAAGTGAGAAAAACTAAAATTCTGGTGATCCATTTTCTAAGATGGATCTAAATTGTTTTCTCTCCAGTGTCTTTGACTTAATAACGGATGGAAAAACAGGTTTGCCAGGATAATCTTATACAAGTTCCATAAAAACATCATCTGTGAAACAGGTGGGGAAAAAAACTTGGAACTTGGAAGGGTTATCCTGACACAACCTGTTCCTAATTCATAAACACAGGAAAGAAAACAATTCAAATGGATCACCAGATTGTTTTGTCACTTGCCTCTCAAGGCTTCTGTGGACAAAATTGGTGAAAGAAAAGAATATTCTTAAACTCAGTCTGACCCTTTTACTTCGAAAACACTTTCTCCCCCTCAGATTATGAGAGTTAATTAAC
Source organism: Perca flavescens (assembly GCF_004354835.1). Classification (NCBI taxonomy): domain Eukaryota; kingdom Metazoa; phylum Chordata; class Actinopteri; order Perciformes; family Percidae; genus Perca; species Perca flavescens. The sequence continues at coordinate 25,562,252 of NC_041343.1, read as the reverse complement.
ATATGAAAAGCCAGCACCTCCCGGCTGAAAGTAAACAGAGCTATTTTGATTAAAAAGAAATGTGACAATGTGGGATGAATATTGATTCATAGCTACACTAAGTAATGAATGATGAATGTGTTCCATGTCTGCATTTCTGTCTGCCAGCAAGGAGAGGTCAGCTGTAGTTGTGTAGCTCCTTCCAGCCCAGCTCCCAGTTGAATTTGTCATCTGTGCTGCAGGCAGGGGAGGTGAAGTGAAGCATGAAAGTAGTTACAATTTACATGTTCTTCAACTACAGTAGGAGCCCCTCTATCAGTCTCTGTTGTAGCTCTGCACGGCCTCATGTTGGTGGCATTCACAGGAAGCCGCGGCACTATTTCACTGATGCTTAAGTCAGACAGAAGATCAATGATGAGTCCAAGCAGCAGATTGACACTGACCAGCAGAGTTTCTTCACTAAACATTGGGGAGCACCCACTCATGCTAGTGCATATTACTTGCATCACACTACGTTATCTTCTCCCTATTTCACTCTATGCTTCTCTTCTCAAACCTTGCATTCAATAAATCATACTTCTACGGTTCAGCGCAACAGAACGTCAGTGGAAGATTTATTCATGCAAGGTGCAGATTTCATTGGTACATTGCGCTGTTTCCTGTAGCAGAAACACAGAAAGCAAGTAACCTCACACATCTACAGAAACTTACATGGCCCATTTTGAAGTGAACACCACTCAAAATAGATCTTGAAAATAATTTTTAACAGATAACAACTTTTTCTTTCACTGGAAAGCCCTATTTCACCATAGGTGCTAATGCATGGGTCTGCAGAAGGCAATTTAAACCTTCAGTTATACTTTATTAGACTAAAAGGAAGTCATGCTAGTTGAAAATTAAAGTTGAACTTGAGAGATTTCATGTTATTAGAAAAGAAATTAGAAAGTTGAGCAACAGTAAGAGTACGTCGTTCCCACTAATTGGGAAACTGGTGGAAAACTTATCAAAGAGACATTATACAGTATGAAGCCAGCATACTAAAGCACTCCACATTTTCTGAAATTCAAACAATTTTCTTGCTGCCACTTGGGACAGCCAGTGCAGAGGCGCATTGTGTAGGTTTTTCTTAGTTTTTAAGAAATATACACAAATCTTTATTGGAAATTATCTTGGTGTGTAAATAAGAAAACTGAAAAAAACACACTATTGTTGCACGTAATAAAATCAGAAGTGTTCCTTTTGAATTCTGTAAAAATAGATATTTTTCTATTTTGGAAGTTCAAATTAAGGTAAATTCAGAGCAGTACTATGTAATACTATATCATTAATTTAATATATTATATTGAATTTACCGTCACAGGTCAAACACTGTGACCAGTTTTCGTATTGATTTTAAAATTCTCTTATTAGTTTATAAGGCACTACACAGCCTCGCACCAGTCTACATCTCACAAATGCTTTTAGTTTACAAACCAGGAAGGCCCGTCAGATTCTCCAGCTCTTCTCTTTTAGATGTTTGTCTGCTTCCAGCCATTATGCACTGAGACGTTGGAAAATCCTGTCGGAGGATCTGAAAGGAGCTGGAAATATTGATACCTTTAAACGCAGACTAAAAACCTACTTATTCACTCTGAATTTCACGTAATGTACTTTTATGGTTTTAGTATTTATTCTTATTTTATTGTCTTATAATTTCTATGGCTTTAGTATTTGGGCTGATCGATGAATCGTTTTCAAATCGAAATCGAGATTTGAAAGAATGCCATTAGCTATTCGTGAGACCGCGATTTATCAAATGTGAAATATTTAGTTCAATGTTTGGTGTAACATTTGGTTTAACATTTTTTATTCCTGTTAATAGTTATAGGCTAGTTACTGTTATTTCATGAAATAAATGCTGGAATAATCCTACATATCACAGATTCAATGTTCCATCTTATTAAAAGAAAAACACTTATTGGTGGTAATTCATATCTATGTTCCAATCCTAGCATAAGAATATATGGCAGTTTTTGGTGGTTTTTCATGTAATAATGCTCCATGACGTGTTTTATCTGTTACACAGTTAATATTGAACTTTAGCTAAACTTAAAAAAAAATCACAAATCGAATGATAATCGCAATTCGATTTCCCCCCCAAAAAGTTTATTGTACCTATCCATATTTTGTCTTAATGTGCATTAGTCTCTAAATCTAAGTCTCTTTTATCTCTGTTTTTGTCTGCTGTTTTTCAATCGCTGCACGGCACTTAGAATTGCATTTTGTTATGTTAGAAAGATGCTATATAAATAAAGCTTGATTGATTGATTGAAACATATAAAATCAGTTCACCTGAACAGCTTTGCCGCTGGTTATTGTATAACCTTTTTGTTGTTTGCTATGATTAATTTATTTAATCAGTTAACAACATCAGACTGTATCCGTGTACAACATCAATAAAGAAATCTTCCAAAAAAATATGATTAACTATTCAGAAGAAGAAACTGAAACTTGATCCTTCTTAAGTGCGAGATCAGTTTAGTCTGGTTACGCTTTGACTTCTACAAGCGGAGACAAGACGATGCTTCCAAGACGCTGAACTGATGAAATACAAATGTAATGCTTCTTGAAATGCAGTAAAAAAAATGAAAACATGATCCTGGCTTTCAACGTTTACCGTCCTGTAAACTTTCAAGCAATTACACAGCTTACCACTCTGCAAAGTAAGTGGATGCAGCAAAATAAAACTCCCTCACCAAGAAAACTATGACTTTCTTGGGGGACATATTCAATGTCATTAGGCAGATCAAAGTATGGACAGAAATAGGAAGAATGACATGAGTTTGATAGATTATATAACTCTATTTTTTTAAAAGATATAATAATATTTGAAGCCTATACCGATCTAAATTATATCCCATTTGAGCATGGTACATCATTTAGATCGGCCTACATTGTGGGTGGAACTTGTACTTGCAGAATTTGCACAATAGACTTTATGCAAGTGACACAATTTCTCCATTTAATCCATTTAAACCATCCAATGAAGTTAATTATTTGAATAGGGATCACATTGTTGTGATACATACTACATACTGTTTCTGTGTCATATAGTAAATAGTGAACTATAATTTTCTGGTGACATTTAAGATGCTGTAGATTAGACTCAAATCTATTTCTGTTCTGCTGTGTCTCTTTGGACGAGTGGTTTGGTGTTTGCAGATATAATTAAATGATCTCTGATCAGAGGACCAATAGTGAATTCTGTTCATGTCTGGCTTTTCATTTTGAGAAGCAGCTATTGTTCAGTAATCCTCTGGATTAAACCCCCAAGTCCCACCAGGTTTGGTGAAATGTTAGAAAGTCATCATTCTGCCATGTAATCACAGGACATAAACATACCCTTTACAGCAGTGGTGGTTTCAATAATGTACCCCCCCCTTTGAAATATTTTTTTAGCCAAGTGCCCCCCGACGAGTGCAAAGTATTTTTGGTAGAAAAAAAGGCTATATAAAGAGAAAAAACATTAGAGCCCTGCACCATTATTGACTGATTTACTTAAGCTTGTAACTGAAACACACATAAATGTTACTTCAAATGTTTAGAATCCATAACTGAATTAATTTTATGAATTATGCATGACTGATATATTTGAAATTAACATTTCAAAAAGGAATCTCACGTACTCCCTGCAGTACTCCAAAGAACCCATAGGGGTACACAGACCCCCATTTGAGAAACACTGCTTTACAGAATAAGTAAGATCTCCTATCTTTATAGTTTTACCTTAAAACCTCACGCATTTTCTCTCTTGTGTCTTCAATTAAACAGACCTGTCAAATCTAACATAGAATCACTTAATTCATGCAATAAGCCTCAACCATCCTTCCAAAAAGAGAGAAATCAAATGACTCTCTGGAGTATTGCAAAGTGAACAAAAGCTGCTCCTTTTCTGTATTCATATTCATGAGCTGGTGGACAATTTGAATCAGACATCTAAGACTCAAAGACTAATTCAAATCCTCTGAAAGACCAGAAGGACCCTTGTTGAATTACACAGTGTTCATTTTCAGAAACTCTGCACAATAATTTCAGTGTTCTTTGTAAAACAGACTCTGCGAACTACAGATATTTTACTATAACTTCTTAGCTCTTCTTCAGCCTGCAGAGCTCCTATTTATGTTTCCTTCATTGTGTTTTATCATTAGAAGGATTTTTTAAGTTGCCTCACACATTCATTCATTCATTTATTCATTCATTCATTAATTCACACCTACAGGGGATGAGCTGCAGGTGCAGGAGGCAGCTGGAGTTTCAGTTTGGCCTCAGTGTCCCGTGTTCATTTGACTTACACGTAATGAAGTGATGCTGTGGCCGGAATTTTGACATATGGCTGAGTAAATGAGCAACGACAAGCACCTAAAATATGCATAAACTGTCCTTATTGTTATTAGCCATGTTAGCTGCATGGCTCGGTGGATGGTGATGTCGGTCATTCCACCACTTTGATCCAGATCCATCAACCATATCACTAATCTAAGAAATATTGGATTGAGTGCTATGAATTTTTGTACAGACATTCATGGTGAATTATACAATTTTTTTTTTTTACTTCTAGCGCCATCAGCAGGTTGTCATTTTGAGATTTGAGTAAAATGTCTTGACAACTTTTGTATAGCTTGCCATGACATTTTTGTACAGTCATGGTGCCCAGAGGATGAATCATAAAAAACTTTAGTGATTTGTTGACTTTTCATCTAGTGCCAACCAGAGGCATGTTAGCATGCCGACATTAGCATTAGCTAAGTGCAGCCTCACAGAGCCGCTAGCATGGCTGTAGACTCTTAAGCTGTGTTCGAAACCGTCCCCTATCAGAGAAATAGTGCACTATATAGTGTGTTCGCCATTTTGTAGTGGTGTTCGAATTCTCCGTTAATTTCATTCACTATGTAGTCCAATATAAAATACCCACAATGCACAGCTAATTTGAGTGTACATACGATGTACCCTACATTTTACTCCCGTATACCACAATGCAACATGGTCGTGTTTTCCCGTAAGAAAAGAAGAAGCAGAAGTAACCGCGAAAACTGAAAAGGAAAAATGGAGCGGACATTCGTTTCTAAACAGTGGAAATGTATCATGCAACATATACAGTATACAACCTTTTACTTTCCTCCTGGGTGCTCGGTTTGTTTCAGGGACGTATTAGAAGTATTTTTGTTTCGGTTTGTTTATATGAACAACGGGCGCCTGACGCAAGTCACGCCATGATGTGTTTTCAGTGAGGGTCCGAAATCTCGTTTGGTTGTTCCCTATATAGTTCACTATTTAATAAACACTATATAGGGCCATGTCAAGGAGGATCTATATTTTTATTTCTAGATCATAACATTTGAGTGATCAAATCCAGACCAACTCTAGCATGTTGTTCTGGACCAATCCAAGTTGTTTGAGGGATGAAATCATTTCTCAACACCTTATATATTTATTCATTTATTTATGTACAATTGCTATGAGGCAGTGTGGCAAGTTACGTCTGTTGGTGGTAAATTGATGTATAATTATTCATAACCTTCAACAGATTACAAATGATCCATTGCACATTTAAAATGATGGATTAGTGATTTATATCTTTCCTCCCTATTTCGCCATCATTGGACGCATCCATCAGGAAACCATTCTTTCTCCTGACAGGCTGAAACTGTGATCTGCCACGGTGATCAAAACTCTCCCTGACCGTTACTTCTCCCTGTACCCATAAATGACCAGAGAAGCATCGGTAAATCACTGGCCAGGAGTCATAACTTGTGGCGCGTTCTGTTTTAAGGACTTCTGAACCTGACTTGGCCGATGCATTTATATGCACGTTAAGTCAGGGAGCTCTCTTACTTGAGAGAAGTGGACATCAACAGCAGCACACACTTACAGAGAGACAGAGATGTTTTTGTTTATAACAGACGCAGACAAAAGATGAAAAAAAAATTAAAGTGATAAAACAAAATACTGTATGAACTTTAAGGAACAACTTCAGTGTTATATTCATAGTTTAGGCCATTATTCCCAATGGTACTTGTAACATTGTGGCAGTCAAGTTAATTTCAAAGATCTGGAAACATGGCAAAAAGAAGACAAACGAGCAGTGTCACCCTTTTCCAATGTTCAGCTATATATTTTGGTGAGTAAAATGTTATCATAACCAATAAAAATGACCAAAACTATGAAAATAGAGTTGTAATATCCTGCATTATCCTTTAATCAAGGCACCAAAAAGGTATATCTAAAAGAAACCAGCTTCTTTAGCTCCCAACAGCTGCTGTAAACTTTTAAATCTTGCTTTCTCATCTCTTTAACTCAACTTTCATTGTGTGTGTGTGTGTGTTAGCTGTGTTGGGCACATTCAAGGAACACCATGCCCTCTTTCACGCTTCTCACTCAGACGCATCATTTGTCATCACAAGACACTTAATTTTTCACTGCCGATTTATGTGAATTTTCAGCACTGAGGAATAAAAAGGCGGTCTGTTTACCTTGAGCACAGTGGATCCCAGCTCCAGTCCCACCAACACCGTCCTGTCCACCAACTCAGCTATTCTGGGGTTGGCCACCTTCAGGGAGTCCTGGACCAGGTCTGTGACATCCACCTGCCATTCGGGCCCCAGCATGGTGATGACCTGGTCGGTGCCCTCTGTGGAGGTGGTGTGGAACTGGGTCAGCACCTTGACCAGGGCCCGCTGGTACTGCAGGGTGCAGCCTCGACTCACCCGGCGCTCGTCGTCTTCATCGTCTGTGTCGCTGTCTCTGGTGCTCCTTGGATGGAGAAGAAAGGGGGAAAATAATTGAAATAGAGAATGAAAATTCATTAAACACTCCTCTATATGGTAGATAACGTTGTGGGTTCCAATGTTAGGCAGCAGCGTTTCCTGCAAAATGAGGCAATGAGTTGAAAAACTTGAGAAGCTTCGCTCAATGCCCAAAATCCGGCCAAATGTGTCTGGATTTGGGCACCGAAAAGATTGAAAACTTAAAGCCATCACCAATCATAACTAGTCACTTCTTTAAACCGAGCAGCTGCTGCCAAAATATGCTCCGCACTGTGGCATGATGCTACGTCTCAATGTGTGCCTTCTGTTCTTAAGGGTCTATAGTCATTTTATAATTTGACATCATAACACTGATGAGAAACTCGGCACCACTCCGCTCCAATCCATCACACTATCTGTTCTGATGTAGTGGCAATGAGGAAAGAAAATCCTCCAAGTCAGCAGGGAGGGATTGATAGGCACCATAAGCAGTGTTTTGAAGTGATGCGCCTCTTATTTCACAGGAGCCCTGGGCAGCAGGGTTAAACATGCCAGGTGTACCCCTACTGAGTGCAATCTGCTCTACAACAAGATGTATGAGTTACCCAACTTCGCTCAGCAGGCTTGATAGTCTGCCACTGCCTTCTTAAAAAGCACTATTCTGCTTAATCTTAGTTTTGATTTAACTATCTGAGCGACTTGAGATTCAGCAGAGGCAGCAGAGATGTCAGCCACTGACGAAGTATATATCCCTTGATTCAAGGAACAGGTCCAATTATTCGACTAAACATTTCTGTCCCGAGGTCTCATAAAAGCTTAGAATACACTCCCTTAAAGGCAAAATGCATTTTTTCTTGTACCTCTCCACCTGCCGTGTTGATTATTAATTCCTCTTAGCATGCTACCTCTCCACACTTCATCATCCCCCCCAATACTTCAGCACTCTGTTCTGCTTATACCTTTGCACTGGCAGGTTATATGATGTATAGGAATAAAATGGCCTCCAATATGGCTCTCATGGATCGTTGAAGGTACCTGCATGTAGTTGTTTATTCAAGCAACTTTAACTTCACCTCCTGAACCTCTTTAACTCTGATTAAGATCGGGTCATGGACTCATCACTTCTGTGTCTATGGTTGGTTGAATGTGTTGCTTTGTAATGAATAAAAAATGCAAAAGCTCTTTCACAGTCACGGTGTGATTTTGTAACTATGTGGCAAAGCCACTGTTAATTCAATACATTGGAAATGATTGCCCTGACAGGGAAAAAGCTATATGCATTAGTCAGTGGAATAATGGATAGCATTAGTACATCTGCATCAATGCAGTCAATAAAACAATAACACAAACATCATAAAAATAATAATGTAGCTAAAACAACAAGGTTTTACTGCAGCAGCTTAGTCATAATCTTGCATATGGATTCTGTGTCAAATATTAAGGGCTTACAAGCCTCGCATACCCGGAGTTTTTTTAGTTTTTACATTTGGTGAATTTTTATTCATGGGAAATCAAATTACAATTAAAAACTATCAGAAAAAAATGTTAATTTATCAAAAATCAGGATCAGCAGAACAAACCTGAAAAAATACACTTAAATCAAACTGTATTGAAAATAATAACCAATTTAATGCGCAGTCATTAGCAGTGGCAAGCAACAGCAAGCAGGGTGCAAAACTTTTTTGTCCACCAGCCAAATGGCTAGTGATGTTCAAAATTCCCAGCCACTCAATAGATTACCATTGTTTTTTTTTTTTGGTTGGTGAGTGAAGCAAATCTACCAGCAACTTGCATATTTTATCAGCATTTGGCTGGTGGATGGTGCTAATTTTGTACCCTAATAGCAAGGTTGCTATCTTGCTATCAGGGTGCTGTTTGTCTAAAACAAATAACAGAAAATTAAGCAGTTCTCAGGTCAGGCTTTGAGACTACAAATTTATAACAGAAAGCCTATGTTACAGACTATAGGTGAGGAGTTTGAAAGATGCAGGTCTTTATCAGTCAGGGAAGGTCTAACAAAAAGATGCAACTGGTTGCATTATAGGAAATGGAGGATCCAGTGTAAAGGATATTGACTCTTAGTAGGGACTAAAGCCATAATATCCAGTCCTCTGCTGCATATTTTTTTGTCTCATGTGTCCTCAAATTCAAAAAAAATAATATGATTAACTAAATGGTGAGTACCTAAATAACCCAATACCAGCTAACCTAATCAAAAGCAATTCCCTTTTTTTATCACCTTAAAAAGTAACGTAATACAAGAAGACACTGAATCGAAAAACTGGAAACCTAAAAACTGATTAGGTATAGTGTATTTGTCTTCCAGTTCATATTAACTCTTTGGCCTGGATGTCGTCTGGACATCTGTAGGCCTCTGTGTGTTTGAAGACTGACAGTGTAGCTTCAGGTTATGTAGTTGCTGTTGTTCTTAGGTAAGTGAGTTAACTCCACATCAGACTGCACACACAGTTACTCATTCAGTTAAAGATAGAGAAAAAAAACCAATGAGGCAGTAAGACTCTCTCTGTCTTTGTCAAGGAGTTCCACAACTCTTGGCTCAGGTCAGTGAAAGTTTACCTTCTTGAGTCAGTACCTTAAAATAAGGTTGATATTTTTTCTCCCTCAGAAGAATATTGTCTGTTCTTATTAGAGTCTTTGATACAACCGTACAAGCTGAAGCTTCAGTGCACGCGGTCTGACCGCCTGATTACACTTTCTTTCCTTTTTTAGAGCATGTTGCTGGATAATGCAGCCAGTGAGCAATTCTGTTGCACTGTAGCAAAGACCCACTGCAGGCCAAGAGACCTTGCTGCGCGTGAAGGTTCGGAATGTGTCACATTGCAGAAGTGAAGGAATGTAGAATGGAAAGAATGCAACAGAGAGGAAAATAAAAGAGCGAGGAGGGCAAGAGAGTGGGAGGTTAGAGGTTGTGTAAAGGAGTCAGAGCACTTGTGAGAGGAGGAAGATAAGCAAGAGAGAGACGATGGGAGGATTGAGAGGCGTTAATGAAAAGACAATAATTCAGTCTAACAATCACAAAATGAAGCAGCTTTAGCAAAGTGTGATGCAGATAATCATCACGATTTGGTGTAACTGGAGTGTGATTGAGATGACTAACGAGCAACATTATATGGTATTGGATTTCTTACTTTGCGGTATTATTTAAAGTGTATTGTGAAGGCTGTGCAAACATCATCTAATTCATTATCACAGCACTCTATAATGACTGTAAACAAACTGAACCAAGGCCAAGATGCAGTGCTATTGTAAGTGCTGGCGTTCCTCAGAATTAAGATGATTTCTCGTAAATCCTGTTGCCGTCTGTCCGTTCTCTGCCTGCCTGGAATCTTGGTACAGCGGAGTTTGCCAGACTTGTTGGCAGTTGTTGGTTGTTTGTAGTGTTGTTTTGTGAATGGCAGATGTCCATGTTGTTGATTTGCAAGTCAAGGAATGTCAAGTCTTGACACTCAAGTTCAAGTCAAGTCCCAAGTTCGAAACTTTGGGTTTGAGTCTTAAACAAGTCCAAGTTACGGAGGCCGACAGGGGCAAACATCATGCAACTTCAGAAAACACATGCAGATAGACAAAACACAAGCAAATTAAGAAAACAACTTCATTAATTTGACAACACATGTGCAGCATTCAGCAAACGCGCTGCAACACAACCAAATACATAAACGCGATGCAAATACAGACAACACAACCAAATACACCAACGCGCTGCGAATAAAAAAAACGATGCAAAAAGAAAAGCACACAAACCCTGAAAATGCAACAAAAAAACGCTGCATCCAGATTACACAACGGAAGTTCTCCAGACCTCTAGAGGGAGCAGCTGGATGTTTGACCCCATGGGGAAAGTGCCTTTTTATTAGAGTCGGGTATGGCTGCATAGTAAAAAGAGAACTCCCGTCTCATGCTTTCCCGGATGGTGCTGTGCCTGAGTTTCGACTTTTCAATATAAAAGCTTGCGTCTGGTCCGCTCTTCTTCCTTTGGTGTTTTGGATGTTTTTGAACTAAACAGTACGGCAATCATGCTAATGAATACAATCACTTTTTCAGCAGATGTCTTACTTACAACACGATGGAGCAAGCAAAGCAGTTTTGTGTTTATGTGCGGGCGGGATTTATTCAGTTTGATAAATCCCACGGTAAATTGGCTGGTTTACTAAACAGGGATGGACTATAAATCGTGTCTGTTTTTTGTATTTCAAGAGTGAATTGCTCCAGAATATATGAATACAGATTGGTCACTTATTTTGTTGTATAATCCCAATATTACACTTGAGGAGGCCTACACTTCAATGATGCGCCTTCGGACCTGGAAATTAAACCCTCTCATGTAATATGGCTTAAACAAACATTAACGTTAAATGCTGATGCGGTTTTAAATGTTTTATTACCAAGGGTTTACAGACGTCTCTGCTGATTGAGTATCACCTGTGACCTAAGCCGAGACACACCCACCAAACGAGAGAAAACATATCTCAAACATAGACTTAATATCTATAATCTCACCGTTGCACACCATTCTGAGATTGAACGTCTCTCTCTCTCGCACTTTTCTCTCTCTCTCTCTCTCTCTCTCTCTCTCTCTCCCTCCCTCCCTCTAGAGGTCTGGAGAACTTCCGTTGTGTAATCTGGATGCAGCATTTTTTTGTTGCATTTGATTTCAGTGTTTGTGTGCTTTTCTTTTTGCATCGTTTTTTATTTGCATCGCGTTTATGTATTTGGTTGTGTTGTGTGTATTTGCAGCGCATTTGCAGAATGCTGCACATGTGTTGTCAAATTAATGAAGTTGTTTTATTAATTTGCTTGTGTATTGTCTATTTGCATGTGTTTTCTGAAGTTGCAGGGCATTTGCCCATGTCAGCCACCGTACAAAGTGTAAACAAATTAACATTATACATGATCGGGAGTGTGATTAATAAAAACTATGCATATGAAACTCATGCTTTCAGGTGAAGTCACTGGGCCAAAGTCAAACTGGAGAAATTGTGATTGCATGGTCAGCATCTTAAACCCCTGGTTACCATTACATGTGGAATATTTGTTCCTCATAAAACCAAGTGAAATATGCCAAAACTAATTTCAAGGTCAAGAATTAACTGTCAAACTCCATTTTTAAGTCAACATGGAGGAGAAGTCCTCGAGGCGCTCAGAATCACGGAAACATTTCCATGGCAACTGAGCAATCTACTAATGAGGACCGTATGATACAGTCAAAAGCTCCAGAACAAGCGGGTGATTGATTGATTCGACCCTTACATTTGATTACGTACATTTGATAATACCTTGAAATGATCTTATATCATCTAGTTTATAGCTTGTCTTTATTGTTGCTATCTTGTTTCTATCTTGTTCTATTGCTGCTGGTCACTTAAAGCTACCAAATGTAATTTCATTGTATGCCTACAATGACAATAAAGTGTCTTATGTTGTATTGGGATTGTTTTGTCAACGTAAGAAATAGATGTTTTCACATGTGGCGTCTTACATTTAATGTGAAATATCTGAAAACCACACAATATGTGAAGGTATTACATGTGATAAATAGGGTTGGGCATCAAGAACCGATTCCTACTTGGAATCGTTTCAAAAATTACGATTCCATCGGAATCGTTTCTTTATTTGGAATCGTTTGAAGGATTTGGTTTCAAATCTGATCATGGGTTCCAAATTTAACATGCACAAGTTTTGGTTTCTGTAGCAGCCAGGCGCTTGTTGAGTTGCAGCCTTGGAGCACAGTAAGCAGTGGTCTAGTGTGGCTTTATTTTAAATTGAAAAAGCCCCGTCAAACTGCAACCCACCTTTGAATCAAAATAAAACTTTCCTCTTATTTGTGAAATAAGCACGTGACCCGTTTCAACTCCACCCGTCAAAGAATCGGAATCGAGAATCGATAAGAACCGGAATCGAAAGGAAGAATCGCAATTGGAATCAGAATCGTTAATATCCAAACGATGCCCAACCCTAATGATAAATGTGGTAAATATGTTGTTTTTTTGTGAGGGATTTATTACTTTTCTAGGCTTGCTCCATCATGATTAATGGATAACCTCAGCATCGACACTTTGACTACAAGTACAACAACCCTGTAATGAGATGTAGGCTGTTTCTAAAGCAATCAAGAGGTGCAAACATAAATAGTAATTAATCTATTTCCTGTGAAGTAAAATGTCTTTTCAAACATAAAGGAAATAAATGCAAGTGGTAATTAATTTATGATGTAAAAATACAACAGATTTCACATTAAAGTAGTACCAAGTGAATGTCAGCCTGCTGTGATACTGCTACAACTATGGATCAGGCAACAGAAAAACAGAAAATGCTATATTGCATACATCAAAAGATATGTCCAACACCACCACCAGAAATATCACTTAGAGTCCTGTGGGAAGGCCAGTCTAGTCAGTATCAGCAGCTACAATAGTCTGCATGTGGCACCATTGAGAATGGTGGAAGCTGTATTTCTCTGCAGTTACCTGATGCTGCAAAGAACTACAGGGAAAAGTAAAGGCAATTACCATACCTCAGTAAATCCAAATGACAGCATGCAAGAAAGAAATGCTTCACCTGCAGTGAAATGAATTATCTGGCCTGCCTGTGTGGCAATCATTGCAACCTAAAATAGCTCACAAGGGTTCTTTGATTATTGTTTTCATGAAGGCACAAGGGAAGTTATATGCATAGAAAATGGGTTGGAAGAATTGTAGAGGTGCATACTTTAGAGAAACATACTTTAAAACACACCAATTTGCTCGAAACAACCAGTCCAACTACTGATATTCGGGGAAAGTTGAATACCAAAGAACATATCGTTATATAAGAGTTATACCATATGAGGCTGCCGGCAGACCCTGGGGCCTGGTAAACACTGGACAAATGGCAAACACCATTCAAAATAACGAGGTCTGCACAACTAACAAATCTAATAAAAGCACATATACAATTCCTCATCTGCAGGGTTCTACTTTAATAGGCTGAGCCTTTTACAAAACAAATGAATGAATGGTGCTAAAGTGGGGATTTAAGACACATTTGACTCGTCAAAATAATATACCACATACAGCACATAATAGCCCATTGGGGAACTTTGAAAAATGAGGTTATGCAAGATGTTTTCCAAGCACTCTAAGCAATTTCAAATAACTTAATTCTTCAAACAGCTCCTTAAACACGCCATTTATATTCAGGTTGGGTAGAAATGGATTTGGTCTACTGTGATGTACTCCAGCAGCAATGACAGCAGCCACCTGCGTGAGTGTTAATGCTCCCATTAAACATTTCCTAAATGAAGGGTTGTGGGCCTGTTTGTTACTGCTCCATCCATGACATGAATGCTAGAATATTTTAATTAGCCCAGGTTCCTTAACCTAAGACCGTTGTTCATTGGGTCCCTGGCTCAAGCCCACATCTAAAGGTGTTATATTTCTAACTGCTCACTCATATTTTTTTGCCTGCTGGATTCCTTCTATCGTCAAAAGCTTGTCTTGTGTAATATTGACAAAAAGGCCAAGATGTCTGATTCCTTATTCCCTATCATAATCAAGGACGTAACTTTGGGTTCAACATCGGGGGGGCGTTGAGATCTTCACTTTTGAGCAAAATTGAAATTTTGAGTGTCAAACACTTCATTTTCCTTTTTGGGTGATTTTTTTCTGCAACAATTTGTGCCTTTCTGCATCAAGTTATTGTGAAAATATCTTCATTTATGGAAAGGAAATTATAATAGGTTGTTGGGGTGGGTTGCACTGGCCAGTTTTGATTATTGAGGGGGTTGTAACCCCCCCACACCCCTTGTAAATTACGCCTATGATCATAATGTTGAAAAAATGTATATTCAGTGACCATGTGCTGAATGAGACATTTAGTCTACTCTATATACTGTACTTCACTCACCATTTTGTAATGAAGCACATATAGACACAGTTCTATGTACTACATGGCCGTACTACTGCATCAACAGTGTGGCAGCGTCTTGAAATTACAGCTACAGCCCTGACTATCATTTTAAGTTCTAAGTAACATCCCAATGACCTGCTTGTTAGTCCAAAAAACATAATTATCTATCTGAAAGTACAACCAACATTCATTCTGAAAAGCTTTCAGTGTACCTACCCAAAGTCAAATCAAGTCTGTGTTTTGGACTTGTTGTATAAAATGGGTTCAGATAGGTATGACACAAACATGACAACCTTGTACATCTATTTGCACTTGAGAGCCTAGTTTTGCAGGGTACATTTCTGCCGTGTACTTGAGCCTGAGAATCTAATTGGAGCAAAACAAGCAGCTACACATAAAATCCTGGATAACAGAGATACATCTGGGCTGCTTTTTAGTTTCTAATGTATAAGACTGCAGGGTTTCATGCTCTTTGGATAATGAGTCCTCTTGTATTGTACAAAAATAATAAGAAAAAGAATTCTACACATTCTGGCTTGACTTTTACCATTGGGTATATTTAGGAAAATAATGCTTGAAAATAATCCTTGAACAAACTTTTGTATGAAATGTACAGTTCATCATAGTTTGTTTCAATCAAGGTTTACATGAAAGATTTTTTTGGGTTTATTACAGCTCAGGTTTTATTTTTGTACCACTTTATTTTGAGAAAAATGGAAGGTGAGCATTATAATCCCTTAGGAAAACGGTCTGCGCACTTCTACGGTTATTACAGTAGTTCAAAGTTGAGGCAGGAAGTCAGTTTGTAAGCTGTGATGAACAGACAGTTTGAGTAATTATTTTACAGTTCACATTTGTTTTTTCTTCTCAACGCCTAGTCCACTTTTTTTTGTGTGTCCACACTGAAACTGCTTTAGGTATATGAAAACAGACCTTTTGTAAGATGCTCATAAACTCCGTTTTGTTGTATAGACAGGCGAAAGTTTTTGGCTTGTGACCTCAGAGTGTGTGCCATTATCTCCGTTGTGATGCGTCACAAATAAGGCGACATTTTGCGCAATGGCAGACATGGCCAAAACAGTGCTATTTCCAATGACTAACAACTGCTTTTTACATGTTTGCGCATAAATATACAGTTTCTCTTTCACTTTATTGAGGAACAGAGGTGCCAGAATGCGCTACAGAGGTCACTGCTAGATAATTTAATACTCCCACGGCACAGACCTCCACAGTTTTGGACAAGACCCGGTCTGACGGTCAGCTTTTTTCAGGCATCTGATTGCCCAACATGTTATTCTTTGCATGACTAGCTAACATGCTCTATGCTCTTGACAGCACTTCAGTGTATTTAAGTTTTCATTTGGAAAGAGATTTTTTTTAAACTGTGCTTTTGTGGATGGGATCTTTTTGAGAGCGAAGGAGGAAAATCCCTGTTTTCAAAAGTACCTGTACACGTGTGGACCAAGCCTACATTTGGCTAATCTGGGGGTTTGTTTACAACCTGTCTGATTATGGTTCTTGCCCTTTCTTCAGTGATGTTGCCAAGTTCCCAAATCTCAGCAGTTACCATGGTGAGTACAATGCTATAAATACAGATGGGAATGATGGCCAAAGCTATAAAAATCAGAACCAAGTTGCATGAACCTGTAATTTCCCTATAACATTGCACGCATGCTAACTGTCCAACTCCCCATTTGGATTTGAGCCTCACCTTCGGTCAGGTAGAATGGGAACCCTCCAGCCTTTGATGAAGCTAAGGTTGTTGTCAGAAAGTTCCACCTGCAGGGGAAGTTTGGGCACCCAGACGGTCAGCTCCAGCGGTGCGCTCAGGTGCTCGTAGCTGAAGATCACCCTTGCATTCATGGATCCCCGCGTCTCCTTCCCATTGACGAACACGTAGTCGCAATTCATGGACACCTAGAACAGATCAGGGTCAGAAGTCAGAGACCATCTATATGGTAATGGACATGTCGGTGGCAGAGGATCTAAGTGTTATGCGATGATATACAGCACAGTATGGACGCAGCTGTCGGTGCCACAATTCATCACAGAGCAGTTCAAGGTTGACATTTTCAGCAGAGCAAACACCAAGGATCTCTTAGGTATTTGAATGTGATTTGAAAGTTCACAGCACGTAAACCCTCTTCGCCAATACTTTCAGTTTGTCTTAAAGAATCGGTTCGCCCAAATGAATTATTAAGAAATAGAGGTATCACTAGCTGCTCTACCTGCCAGGTAACAGGAACAGTAAGCAGTAACTTAGTACTTGGGTAGTCAGGATAACCCAGGAACTACTTTCTAGTGAAGAAATAGTTTCAGTGAAAATTGTGAACACTGATATATCTCAAAACCTACGCACATAAAACCAAAACTATCTGCATGACTGGATAACACTAGGGATAAGTGGGAATATGCTGTGCATTATCTTTGCAACTTTTAAAATGAGGCTCTACAGTATGTTCAAAATCAGCACATACAGCAGCTGATTTCAGCAGCTTAAACCCGAGACATGCAACAAATCAGTGAAAATCAGCTGCTGCTGTGTTTTGTCAGAATAAAAGTACAGTGTTGAGAACCACTGTTGTAAACAATGCTTACTAGCTGTGGGCTTACTAGCTGTGGGCAAATTAGTGCTTGCTTACCCAGTGTTTGTTAAGCATGAAAAGTGCAAATTAGGCATGCAAACCACATCCTAACCCCACCACCTCTCTTGCCCATACTCTGCATAATGATCTATGAACACTTATACAGACACATAATATGCCAACAAAAGCTTTTAGGCAAACATATAATTCATATAATATGAAGGCTGACAGCAGTGTGACATTTCACATGATCTTTAGTTCATAACACCTACATGGCACATTAATAAACACATTCACATAGTTCACCTTTCACAAGACATTCATGTAATGTGATATGTGACACAGCAATGACACAGAGTATGAATTCAATATATGGAAATTTCTAAATTGAAGTGCTAGCAAATGCCATTTTTAACTTAAACCATTCTTTAGCTTTCCCATCTAGTCAAAAATCTCCGGCTCCATTTGAATGATCATAAATAATTGTCCCCCTCTAAGACAAAATTATTAACTGCAATGGAACTGGAGGGTTTTGCTTTTGGGCTCCCATCGAAGATTTATCTTGTGGTGGGAGGTAGCTGGCATTGTAATCAGAGGATCTAATCTCCAGCAAATGGAGGTCGGCCTGGCCAGTCTTCTCAGGGCTGGGGATTCATCATAACTGGGAGGAGTTCTGGGTAATACAATTCCCCTTCTATGCAGACAGGCCACAGTGGGGGAAGAGGGTGGGTGGATGGACTTCTTAAGATGACAGTCTTTCCCTCTGGTTCAGTTAATGCAATTTTGCAGGGTTTGCCCTTATGGGCAATACACAGTATCCAGTCTGAGTGTTATTGTTCTGTCTGCTCATGGGCAGTCTTATCTGTATGAAGCGAGTTACAAAAGAAGACGAAGAAGTAACTCAACGCAATGACCGCAGCCACCTTGATTAATCACAGCATGGCTGGCTGTATGTAGAGCTGAGAACATCTGCCTAACACACACTCCCTTCTACCCTAAAGCCACACACACACACACACACACACACACACACACACACACACACACACAGAGAAAAGGTGCCCTAGCTGCAGTGCCGCTTCAGCTCCTGCAGCTATTGCTGCTGATAAACTTGGCCGGCTAATTGCAAGTCAAAAGCTGTTAGCAACTCTGGGTATCAGTGGCCCTGTGGGGGCTTGCTGAGGAGGGCTTTCACACACTGAGCAGCCACATGCCGTCACACTGCTGCTAATGTGCTGTGGCATCTTCCCTGGTGCCAACAGATTGCCTGGGTGGAGACAGATCACCAGGGCAAGTGCAAGCGCTTCTTGCATTTGGTCGTGTACTGGTCACATGAAGCAGAGTGAAAGAGTGGGCTAGGTTAATAAAGGTGAAGCCACCGAAGGAGCTGTCACACATTTATTGCATAACATTAACTGAATTAAGTTCCCAAATGGTTCCAGTAAAGGCAGCAGCTTCTGTCCTTCAAGCAAGCGATGCTTCAATGCCAATATATTATGATGTGACCATTCCACTCTGTTCATCCACATTCTGCAGTGATAGCAGTTAAACACATTTGTTCACATAATCCGGCGTGGAACTTGAGCCATCATTTTATTTCATACTGAGCAATTACAGTGCTTAAACAGATGTACTGCCATTACATCATAGACTCATTATTTACATATGACCCCTTGAAGGGGCGCTTCAGAAATTTTGTATTAAACTTTCACAAAGTTAGGAGACGATACAGATGGTCAAAAAAGATGCCGCCGAGGCAGCGATATCCTGACTTTTAGTTGATAGTGTGGGTCTAGATCCCAAAACACTGGATCCTACACTTCCCATAATGCAACTCCATGGCATATTTTGTTATACCCTTTCTGCCTTATAAATACCCACATCTTTCCAGCTCTCTACCCCCAGTCTGTAGCACAGACTTTATGTCAAACCTGCAATCACTGTTTTTTTTCAGCCACTTGAGGGGAGCAGAAACAAGTATCAACGTCCATCGCGATGGAGAGCCACCATCAAACATAACCGTGAATGTAGTTTAAACTCAGTAATGATGGTATGTTAGGTTATTACTGTTGCTCTGTCGAAGGCAAACGTCCCACTGTACTGTCGTTACGCAGATCACGGACATCTGATAGACTTTACTTAACCATACTTAAGTGAAAGTAGGTCAAGTTGTAAACCCCCCCCGCCCCGGCCCCGACGATGATATCATCGTCCATCACGATGTTTTACTGTAAACATCGTCAACTGCCAATTTAGGGGATATCACCCAACCCTAATTGATTTGGCAAAGTTGATACCAAACAGTTGCTTTTTCACATATACAGCAGTTATTGATCATAATTATCATTCATTTGAAGTCTTGTTTCTCCTCAATTATATAAAAAACAACCTTTAATCGCAAACCACCAATGAGTGAAAGAGCCTCAAGTGACCAGGGTGAACACAAAGTGAAGACTGACTGGTGCCGACATAACTGCACTGATTAAAACTTTTTAAGTATACTTGTACACTTATTTTATGTGACATTTTTTAACACTAATATATGAAATATACTGGAGATTTTGTATGTTTAAATTTTTAACTTTGGGCGTGTTTTTTATATAAACCATCACAGGTTTCTACCAAACACTCACACATACTTTATATGTCTTTCATGTGATTTGAATTTATGTGTGTAGACAAATAAACAAACATGTTTACTGATTATGAGGGTGAAAAATAGAAATACAAATAAATAAAATAATAAGGATGTAATTCATAATTCACAATCTCATTAATAAACCAGTAATCTGTCTGAATAAAATAAGAAAAAAAACTACAAAGAATCAAAGACTTGAGAATTACAATGACAATAACAATCTTGTGTTCCATTTTAATGTTTTCTCAAGGGGCAACTGCAGATGCTCTGACAGCAGAGTATATATATATATATATATATATATATATATATATTTTAAATTTATAGAGCATGTCGGATATTTAGCTTTTATTAGTCAGCAGGAAAGGTCAAGATAGAAAAGGGGATGACGTGCCGCTAAATGGACCGTAACGCCAGTTGCCACAGTTACATGGTATGATCTACAAGCAACGTTGCTCACCGCAAAGCAAAAATAGGTCTTTACAAAAAATGGTAAGGAATAAAAGAAAAATAAACAAAACCAGATGCAGGCAAAGGATTGAAAATATTTGCCATGTTGGAATTGAAATTATCCTTGAGGTGCTGAGAAATAAACACTCAACTGGGCTGCTTGAAAGCTAAAATATACACCGGGTGATTTCACAAACACTCTACAGTGTTGCGCCTACACTCTGATTTCCTTTTTAGTGTATCAAACAGACTACACCAGAAGACAAGTGATTTTCTCACCCACGTTTCAATGTCAAAGACACATAACAAAGAATAAACCGGTGCAGAAGAAAAAGGAAGCCATCTTGATGACATTCACATTTTCATGCTTCATGGCATGTGTTTCCAAACAGATACCGCAATTATTGCAGATTTTATTTTTTGAAATTTAAATAGCCACTGAATTTATTGTCACAATATTCTGCCAAATAGAGTTTCCATTTAGGGATAACATATGTGTTAAATGAACACTAAATGAAAGCTGACATATGGCTAGCATTACTGGGATTGTGTCTTGGAGCCGTTATGAAGCTTTTTTTCATGTGATGGATGTGTGCTGGCTTCAAGAGCAGTGCAACCAATGAGTTCATTTAGCTCTGTTTGCTAAATGAGCCAGCCCCCATTAGCCTGTTGTTTGTAGGATTAATGAACTTGAGGGTGAAAATGATCTGTTTTTCTGGAGACTAGGGACTTTTGGAAACAGTTTGGATATTATTTTAAAAGAAATTCTCATCTTTTGATGTATATCGTATTGCAAAGCAGTGATCTATTAAACAAATGTACCTTAGCCATTCATGTAGATATACAGCCACCTCCACTGTAAGATGGTAGAACTCTCAGAGACAGATATCTGCAAATCCCAGCTAATAAAACCAACTATATGACAAAAATATGTGGACAGCTGAACAGTACACCCCATATGTAATTGTTGAACATCTCATTCCAAAACCATATGCATTAATATGTTGCTATAAAAACCTCCAATCTTGTGGGAATGCTTTCCACAATGAAATGTAGATCACATACATTCTGCAATATAATGTATGTCTATATTAGTTTTTTGGTTTGAGCACCACTCAAAACAAGAGCTGTCCCTGAAGTTATTAGCATATTTCTTGTCTTTTACATGCTAAACTTGGAATTGCACTTAAGCTAAATGTGTCACACTAAAGGCCAGGACACACAAGGCCGAAAATTGGCCGTTGGACAGTCTGGCGAGGTCAGTGACTCAAGTCTGTTCGGTGTGTCCCGTGCCGTCGTCTGTCTGGGGGGCTGTCGGCCTTCATTTTGGCCGACCTGACATGTTCAGTCGGAGGCAGGGCAGTCAGGACTCACCTGGAAATGGCGAGCGGAATGAGCGTGACTAGAGTCTCTCAAAATCTGACGAAAATCTTTTAAACTGGCCTTTGTTGAGCTGAAATGAAGACAGATTCAGCAACTACATGGCCTATTTCTCGCTTAAAATGTTTTCAGAAACATGTTTCAATGAACTATTTTAGTACAATATGAGATTGTATTCTGAATGAGCCGCCATGACAGTCTGGCTTTGAATTTCCGTAGAAAACAAACCCATGTTACGTGTTCGTCCAATCCGCTGCCGGTTTTCATTTCTTGGGCAACAATACAGAGTAGCGCCGCCTGCTGCTATGGAGACGTATTACGTTTCTCAAGTCGGTGTCGCCTCACGGTGAGCCAGTTTTTTGGACCTCGGGGACCCGACTGATCATTTCGACTGGCTTTTCTGTCGACGGTCGGCCGTCTGGTTGGCGTGTACCATCTATAATATGCAAGTGTCGTAGGGAAAAAAAAGAGCATTCAGCCAGGTACAGTATGTGTGCAGGATGACCATGAGGCATGAGATGTAATGTACACACACAAGGCCTTATCTTTGCCTTCAGATGGGTTACTGTATATGAGTCACAATGCCAGGGAAGAGGATGATGAGTGGGGGTCTCTGTTCCTTATGATGGCCAGTCCTTATCACACACACACACAGTACACATATAGGATTGACTTATCTGCTATAGGCTCTTGATGCAGCTTAGTTATTTCCAAAGAAGAAATAACTAAATAAATAAAGAAAATATGCAGTAAAGAAAAATGACAGCCTCTCACCTATTTTTACTCTTAAAAAAAAAAACAGCCTGTGGGTTGGCAAATATTCTAATGAGAAAAAGACTGGGCTGAAAATAAAGCTTATTTCAGGGAAGAATTTAAAAAAAAATTTTTTTGTTTAAATGCAGTCTCAAGTCACGAGGCTAGCAGGAGATGTGACAGCCAGGTACTGGAAAGCTTTATGGGGAATTACTGTGCTCAGAATAAGAAAAAAAGAAAGAAAAAACACCCAGCATGCCACAACTGAAACAAGACAATCTGATTAGAATAGATCAGCGTGGCTATTGGCATGAAAGTAATGTGTATGGTATAAAAAAAGTAATGAAGTGTTCCACTTTTGTCTGTCTCAGTGTGAATCTTTTATTTCTGTGTTCTCTGGGACATTTTATTGAACTGTCGTGACTCGTGTATTTCCTGGGCCCGAAGGGCTCATTTTAAATTAGCTTTGAATGTTCAACGGCAGGGGTACTGAAGCAAGCCCACTCAATATCACATGGCTCAGCGAATTGTCTTTAATGGATAATGAAAAATGATAAACGACGTGCTGAGGCCAGCCATCCCGATGCAAAACCTGGTCTTTTCTATTGACAGCATAATACAATACACCACAACTGGAACCCCTCCCACCTTAAAGAAACACGTGTATATAGGAAACTCATTGATCTGAACTCTTTATATTCGTTTGTTCTCCCTCAGGTATCACAATCTATTTATTCAGACCAATTTGTATACAAGATAACATAGTGTGAGGCATAGAACATTTGGGTTAGTCCAGTATATCAAAGTGAAAGTGATATATTGGACATATACTGGTCTTTTAATAAGAACTCATACTGGTCAGACACAACTGATATGATTGAAGTCAGTGTCTGATTGGGCTTTATGGCTTCATGGCCGCAGTCTGTAAAATCTACAATCAAACCTGCCACACCTGACCTTGAGGAGCTGCTAAACCACTAAAAAGGATGTCATTAGTCTGACTTGATATAATAGTTTTACTATTCAATGAACAAAAGGCTTTTCGACACAGACTGGATTCGGTATTCATCAAATATAATCTATTCATTTGTAGAATTTTAAGGATTTCTATTATTGGGAGACAAGCCTGACAAGTCAAAGTTGATTATACTGCGAGTCACGTCTGTCCTCTCTCTCTCCCTGATGGCAGTTTCCCACTGAGTGCAGTGTATTAAGATGCAGCAGTTTCTGTATTCAGAATGGAGGTGAGGAGATAGAGATAGAGTCATTTGATAAGGTACTGTATAAACTGGTTTAAGAAAAATACTGCTGCCATTTGCCTGATTCCCTAGTTAAACCCATCTTGATTCAAAACACCCTGCAGTGGTTCTGATAGACAGAGTGAGATGGCTTACACTTTGGGACATCTTGCTTATGGCAGAATTTAAGGGTTCACAAAATACATGCTTGGACAATGAGCGTCAACCTCCTGGTAATTAGAAAGTGGATGTAAGACGGCAGAAACAAGTCACAATCAACATCCTCTTTCATCATCACGCTGCCATTGTCACCCTTTGTGTCCAACACCTACTTATTGTTAAATAGTGATGATGGAAACTTGTTTGGAAGTTTGTTAGACACCTTTGAGAAATCGTAAACAGTTGACCATCTCACAAAACCAAACTAAGAACAAAATACATTTCTCAAATTGGATTTGATTACATGTCCTTCCTCTGATCATAAAGACCATGTCACCTACATTCTGCAAACCTTTTGTTATACCTCTTCTCTTTTTAGGTGATCCCTTTATTGTTGTAATATCTTCTTGTAACCCATTTTTTTTTATAAAGTCTGCTTTTGTAAATGCTATGTAAAGAAAGGTTATTATAATTATAGGTTGCATAAGAGGAAACCTGAGAGGAGGAATGAGGAAGTCTGTTCCATTTTATATTTTAATATAATGACATACAGTATACAATGTTTACGTCATTTAAGGTCACGTCTCCCCTTACACAATCACTTTTAGTGTGATCAGTGAAGAATGTTAAATAACACAGCAACACTTCACTGTACTGCCCATACAATTATGCAATCTGCATATAGTGCAATATATTATGATTGCAATTGACTGGAGAAAATAATAACGGCGTAATCACAGCCTCTAATGTGCTCTGCAAGTTGTTGTGATCCCACTTTAATTTATTCAATCAACCAAGCAACAAGTCTTGATATTGTACTCTCAGCTTGGATTCCCTGTGAGCCTGGTTATTGTTTTCTGGAACCTGGGATACTGGTGTCATATCTGCCTGCATCGCACTCAAATGAGCAACAAGAGATGCTGGGCTTTGCCCTACAGCACAGCAGGTGAGCCATGTCGCTTCCTTCTACTAACCTTTGTCACCATATTGATTTATACGTAGAGTTTTATTAAGATCCATTGATTTGATCTGAGGCATAAGGAAATAATTAAATCATAAGTGCATAGGGAGCAGCCCAAAATGAAGGTTTTATGCTTTCCTGATATTGTCAGTGTGGTGCTGGGCCACTCTCCAGTATTAGTGGAAGAGTAAAGGGATTACATTTTCTAAATTGACATCTTCTCCCAGACACAGAGATTGAGGAAATCAGATTCACTGTACCTTAACAATGTATTCATTGGAGGACTTGCACTGCACAAAGGCTGAGACATCAGTGACCGCTCCATTCATCTCTATGGAAACCATTTTGACAGGAATAGCCACAGTGCGTCCGGTCAGAATGGCCGTGTTGATAATCTCAGTGTCCTACAGAGAGAGAGAAAAGAGACATGCTATTCATTAAACAGTGAAAGGTAGAAAGTGTTTTTTTCTTGATATTTCATCAGCATTAGCACATTTCACACCATTACCACCAGGGCTCCTGTGCCTCACATGTGAAACTCTCAGTGGCAGACCAGAACTCATTTTACTGAGACGTCAATTAACATTTTCATTTCAAGGAAGCTGTCAGCTGTATGCTGGTGAGCAACAGGAAGGAACTGAAATAAGTAAGAATCTTAGCCTTTATCATACTGGGAGACTCATTCCTAATATGGTCCTTCTGGGTAAATCAAAGCATCAAGCTTGAAGTTCAGGCCACATTTGAAAAATGGCATTTACTGTACCCATTCACAGGATCTGATGCAACTATTCATTGTGTTACTTTAAGTTGAGCACATAGGTGGAAATTGGACTTGGATGTTGGAAGAGATGGATTTTTGTCACAGCAGGAATCTCATTAGGGATGGATGCCTCTTCAATTCAATTCAATTTTATTTATAGTATCAAGTATCAAGTTATCTCAAGACACGGTGCCGGTTGGTGGTATGATTATAGTAACAATAAAGATAATGGAACTATGACTAGAAATAGTTGTAGTAATCTTATCTTATCAGAAATGTCTGCATTGACTCTGGTTACTCATTACAGTCACCATGATGTGTAAGAGCAAACTGTTCTGTTAATATGAGGAAGTATGATGAACACAAACACCCAAAATGTTTTTTTGTCATGTTTTCATGACTAAACCCATGTAGAAAGACTAATAAAGCGCCCAGCAGCCAGTGTTACAATGTATATTTGTAAACACTGTTGCAATGCCTCTTCTTATCGGTCTCGTTTTAACCAGTCCCTCCATTGTTGCAGCCCAAAATGCCTGATTTTGTGGGAGCCTTTTTTTTTAAAATTGCGATAAAAGGAAAGAGGAACCGCATTACTCGTCACACGGGACAACTTTGCTGACACCTGTGTGCAATTTCACAGTAGGCTTTCAGCCAATAAATTGATTCTTGAGCAAATTCACTCCTCTAACAAATATACGAATGAATGTTTCCAATAGGGAAGTTATCTGCTCTATCAAATGAGAGTACATTTGTGTGTGTTGTTGGTTAGAATAACACTGGTAACACTTTACAGTAAGGGTACATGAATTATCATGAATTCATGCATGAATTAATTGATGTATGTATTATTATGCATTATGTAATTAGTCTGTCATTTGTGACCTCATACATGAACAACACAACCAAAGCATTAGGTACGTGGGCACTAATGCATGGATACCCGTGTCATTAGTATGAGGAAAAAAAAATGAGATTTTAACTGTGTCGGGCTCGGACACAAATTTCTTAATGCCTGTCGGGCTCGGGCCGGGTTCGGTCACGGCTCTGTCGGACGCGGGCCGGCCTCGCACAGAAAAATTTGGCCCGATCCGGACTCTAGTGGGCACATCGTTATGAATTCTGATTTATTAAGTATGATCATGATTATTTATTTTTCTGTAAAACAATGTGGTCATTACTGAGCAAATTCTGATTTGAACACAACTTACACCTTACCTAATGCTTTAGTTGAGGTGTTGTTCATGCATGAGTTCATGAATGAGAAGCCATGAACTCAATGTCTTTTAATATTATTTCTTAGATATGTAGGCTACATACCAAGAAAATTCATGAATATTAACTGAGATACCCCATTATGTTGTGAGCAGCAGGCCTACGTGGGCTGTTAGCAAAATTGCGTCTAATCTGTCTGTGTCTACGTCTGACCTGGGCTGGCACATGTTCACGTTAAAAAGCGTGTGCGTGCACGAGCACTACGGTCACGCGCAAAGTGTCTCGGTTTTAGTTCCGGGAAATCTGGTCACCCTTAGCTAGCGCTAGCTAGTATCTAGCTAGTAGCATAACTCTTGATTACATGTCCTTGGTTGTCTAAATACATCCATTGTTGATTTTGATAAGCATTACTAATTTATACATGCCAAAGTGAAGTGTTATAATGAACATTGTCATTGACTGTTGATGTCAATGACTGCAGGCTAACCTTTGTAGCTAGCGCAAGTTTGTGTTGTCGTAGCAACCGGTAGCAACATGCGCGTTCATGAGCTTCTCTCTCGTGTCTCTTAAAAGTATAGTGCGAACTCGTGGACTCGCCGTTTCATTGTATAAAATATTCACTAATGTTAAACATTGTGTTTTCGTTGTTCCTGATCGTTTACGTGCTTATCTAAATAAATGATGGGTGTATTTAGAGAACCAAGGACATGTAATCATTATATTGTGCTACTTTGCTTTTTCATCAGCATATAGTTAAAACTTCTGAATATCAAGTGGGATCAAATGATGGATCTGGCTAGCTGTACCCACTAATAAATATAATCCTTAAATTGTGATAAACAAGGCCAACATTGTCATCCCATCTGCGTTTTTATTTTGAATGTACTGAAATACAAACAGCCAATTAAAATACACACTAGGCCTTCAGTTGAAGTTTGAATCAATTCATTATTTTTTTGCAGATCATGTAAGCTGCAAGAGGGTTTTCTCATGTGTGGTGCAAAATTAGCCCGGGAGAGAGACTGAGACCATGTAAATTTGTTCAAATCAAAAATAGCATTTTTAAATTTCTGCCCCGACACTTAAAGTCTTAATAAGAGTGTAGAGCATGGAGTATGGGACTTTCTTCCCCCACTAATTTCTCATGGCTCAAGGCCCAGAATTGTTTATGCATTGAGGGAATTATACACAGACTCTATTCTACTCTGTCTAGCCTTAAGCAAATAACAAAAGTAGTCAGTGCAGAAGTGTCCTTTGGCATGACCCTTTACCTCTGACAGTGACAAAACAGCAAAGCAAACTAAGGTGCAAAGATGTAGAGAGAATCTAAAGATTACATTTGAAACCTTTTCATTTATTTTATTTGACCAGGTAAGCTTGAGGTCAAACACATCTTTTACATGAAAGACCTGGCTGACAGCATATATACAAAAAGGAGAAAGATTACGCATAAGAGCATAGAGCAAATACATAAACCCACTAAAACCCACATGTGAAGCAAAATCTATGTCAATATGATTGGTAGTAACTGAGACTATTACCAGTAGAGTCATTTGCCATGGACCTCTGCAGCTTTTTCAAATGGCTGGAGCTGAAAACATTAAGGTTTTTTGTCCCATTTGAGCAGAACAATTTGCAATATGAAATGGTGGCTGAAACATTTTTATTTTAAAAAGGTGACAAAATTGTTAAAAAATATAGTGAAGAAGTGAAATGGGCAGCTACTTTCAGATAATAATAAATATGTAATGTAATCTAAATTGCCATGGCCAGGAGGTTTTTGGGTATCTAGTTTTGACAATGTTAAAAATTCAACATAGCAGGATCTGTCTGAAACATTACAACAAAAATATGATTTCTGCGGCTGAAGCTCCGACAGAGCTCCTTTCAGTAAGTCCAATCGGAGCATCACAAGTCCTCATTATTTGTTGCTAATAATCTATATTTTAAGAATCCTTTAAAAATGGTCTGAAACGTCAGTGTGTCTGATGCCAGTTACATCACCCAGAATATATATTATCATTTTTTTTTGTCAGAGTAGAAAATGTATTTATTCTGACTGAACTCCATCTAATTATATGAGTCTTTTATTTGCAATCATAAAGCAAACTCTGTTACAAAACAAAAAATCCAGTATTTCAGTTAAATTAGTGTTTGCTACTACAGATAGGCCGAGCAGCTTTGTTTGTATTTTTTAGGGTTTATGAAACGTGGTCAATTTATGGGAAGCAAAGCAAAGCAGACCTCTGTGGATAATTGACTGGACTCTAGGGCGAAATCCTAATTGAAAGACATCATCCCTAAGCTCTACTTGCTGTTTTGGCATCTGGTAAGCATTACACTACACAAGACACTTTACAATTACATGTGTGCTACTTTGGGAGCACTAATTATGCTTACCTGAATTCAGCTTGGAACAAAAATCAGTCAACACAGCACAGAGCTATCATTTCACTTAATTACTATGTTCTCTATGAAGCATCAACATCGTTATTAGATAGCAAGTTTAATGGCAATGCAAAAATGTTGTAATTTTACAAAAATAAATTGGTATATTTCGGCTGCATTGAATGTATTTTAACACGGCAGTATAAAATAAAGCACTTGCCAGAACTTTTAGTAGGGATACTGAGATATGAGCATTTTTTTCACTTTACATTAATTGTCTTTGACAAAAATCCTAGTAGATCCAACTAGGATAACATATAAGATACACAATGGGGAAATGTCCAAAGATTCAAACTTCCTTTGATTCATGTAAACAATACATTTTGCTGTATGTGTATCTACATGAACGCACAAAGATACACACGTAAACATGTGATGTATGACTTTAAGCTGTGGGGTTTGTGCCACACAAATCTTTTTTTATTTATTTAACATCTGGTAGCTACTGGGGCACAGAACAGCTAATGGAGTTTTGAAATCTGGCATAACACCTGCTGTGCATCATCCTTCCTGTTTTCTTGCCTCTTCAGCTCTATTCACTAAAAGTAATAAGAATGTCCTGGGAAAGAGGGCTTGGATGGCTTGATGTAAACAGTGGTCAAAATCTGTGTGACAAGTCTTAGGGTTGATTCAACTTTACCATTCTGGAATTGTTTCTCCTTCACATTGTAAACTCACTGGTAATTACACACCTTTCTCCCTCTTTCCTTCCCTTATCTGCAGCAGGTCAACTGTAGTTGGCGATCAATCTGTGGTCTGCCAACCATAGAAACCCTCTTCTTCATTCTCTTTATTGTCAATTTACCAGACGTTTTTCCTTATCTTTTATCTTTCCTTCTTTACACGTTCCTCAGTCAAAAGTTGCTGTAGGGGTCCATCCTAGACCTTCGTCTCTGCTGATTTGTTACATAAAATGCATCCTGTTTGTATTTTGGAGACAGAACCTCCCACCTGTTTCAGCGGATTTCTGAAAGTGCTCATCTGTTCTACAAGCTCTCAGTGGGTGTATGACACCAGCTGAAAAGTGTTGGACGGTTTGCATCCACTGCTCGCTTCCAGATCTGCAGGTCTGTCCAATTTAAGAAGTCTTTTGTTACACTGTTCTTTTTCCTAGGCCTCCTTTCCTTTAACCTGATTCATTTCTATTTGAAAGGCTTTAGTTCCTTGACCTGAGCAGCACAGCTCATTAAAAGGCCCTTGAGACAGATTGGTTGATTTATGAATACAGTGTGCCAATTACAGTACATTCGGAACATTAAAACATCACTTTTGTACTTCAGTGTCGTATTGTATTTTTTTTCCAGTGCTAAGAGATAAGCACCTGCTGCTGGGTCGAAATCCAGACTGGCAACTCAACTTTCATAGCCACAACAGCAGCTTTTGTGGTTCTTCCCTTTAACAATTTAACAATTGGATTATTCACATCACACAAAAATAGCCTTGAGGCCTCTTCAAAGCACAATATGCAGGAGAGGTTAAACATAACTGCAATAACAAACAACTGCAACTAAGGAAAGCACAAAAGCACCACTGTCAGTGTTCATTTTCTTCCCAGATATTGTAAAGACCGAAGTCACTCTTTCAATTTGGAAAATAAACGTTTTGAGTGTTAGTTATTAACTGTGACGTAATGTTATGTCAAGATGAACTCCAGTGGGTTATAATCAAAAGGCAAACAAATACCATTATAAACAATAATTAAAGCGGCTGTATTTGAAATATTCAAAATAATGAAAAAAAAAACAGGGGGCTGGGATTGCCTCCACACAGCTCTCACTAGACACAGTTCCCCAATATTTGAAATCCCTATGTTTTTTCACGGCCACATGCACTAACATGCATGCGTGGCCGGACTGGCTATCAAAACAAAGAACGGAGACGCTCGGGTTACAACACACACAGAGGGAGTCAGTGTGACTTCATTCTCTGCTCAGGATTTCTCCACTATATCTTTACATAGCAAATATGTGTATGCTTTGAATGTCAACCTGATCTTTACGCAACTTACATCACTTGGATAAAGCTCAATATGATTATAAATTATACATTTAAACCTATCTCAAGAGGGTGAGTTAAGTAATTTCTGAACTTTTTAATTGTACATCACACAACCTTGTCACTACACACCAAGCCATTAAGATTCTCAACTACCTGCCATAATGATAAAGCCAGACTGTTCTGTTTGCTCTGAAAAGACCAGCTGTTTGCTCTTCATCAATCATGTATGATGGGGTGTTACCATTGTTTAACTTCTGGAACGTCCACTTTTTCTATTGATATAATTTACAATCCAAATTAGTCACCAAAACTGAAATGATGGATTAAACCTCATCTTTCAAGGTGACCACAGGTGGCCGAGCTGCAGGATCAAACTCCTTGAAAATCATTGCCGGATGGTTAAAGTTTTTAGGGTTAGTCTGACTCAGAATTCCTCTCTTTTTCACCCTTCACTGTGCATTCTGACAATGTCAATCAATCAATTTATTTTGTCACATAAAATCGTAGGAGGTACAATTTCAGTGAAATGTTATCTCATCAATTGAAATGTTACCCCATCAGCTTCATCATCGTGCATTAATTTATTATAAAGCCAACCATTCCTCCAAACCATATGACGATATAGGTTGTTTATTCCTACCCTCTAATACAACTCACAGGAACGTTTCATTAATTAGCGTCCCTAGAAGTGGCAGGAAATACGACCCATGGGAACGGTAGCCGTTTTAAGTCGTTGACATTGTGAAACGGTCTCAGTTACCTTTAGGCACAAAAATGTATCCATAGATCTACCTACCAAGTAATATAGAGTGCAGAGGTGGCAGGCAGCTACAGAAAAAAGCACCAACAGTTCCTGCCATATTGCTTCAGAATGCACATTTTACAAGGGAAAGTCACATAGACAGAAATCAAATTTTGCTGCGGAGCTAAACACATCAGGGTACAAAACAAGGTAGGGCCGCTTTATTTATATAGAACATTTCAGCAACAAGGCATACACAAGATGCATGCTAATCCGAAAATTTCAAGGGAACCAGAGATGTGGAGTGAACCTTATGTTACAACAGATGTGCAGCACAGACAAACAAACTGAAGCTCAAGTATATTGGCACCTTAGGTGAAGAAAAGTTGCAACTATGCAAATAGATGTCAGTGAACGTGCTACTGACCGAACACCTCACTGTTCTTGTAGAGCCTCAGAGCTGCAATAACGACCTTTGCCCACCATGAACACTGCAATGCGCAGTAGAAACACCCACTCATTTGCATTCAGCAACTGCTGGACATCTACTCCTTCTCACCACCTGCATCCTTTCTTCTATGATATTTACCACGCACAGTACATTTGAATGAGCAAATACCATTAGGGTTTGGACTCGTTTCACTGCCCTTCACTTAAACAGGTGAGTGAAGCAAGATCACAAGAGCGGAAATAGTCAGGGAAGGCATTGCCAGAGGTACTCAGCAACTCTTGCTTGATTCATTTCCTTTTGTTACCATAATCTGTTTACTACCCTCACTAATGGCCCCTTTCCCAAGGCAAGAAGAAGAGCCCCAATTAAAAGAGCAATATGTGTCAGGATTGGTTGACTTTCTTAACAATCAGCAAGCCATTGCAGAGACTACAAATGTTGATTAGATTTACTTAATCTCTGACAATCTGTCAGTATTATTTCTGATAATCCATACATAATATCACCTATACATCATATTTTCTTAGATACAACTGCAGGCTATCATTATTAGATTAGGATATTTAAAGTGGCCATATTATGCTCATTTTCAGGTTCATAATTGTAATTTGAGATTGTATCAGAATAGGTTTACATGGTTTAATTGTCAAAAAACACCATATTTTTGTTGTACTGCACATTGCTGCTTTTCACCCTGTGTCAGGTCTCTGTTTTAGCTACAGAGTGAGACCTTTCACCTTCTGTAAGATCTTTGTTGTCAGTCGCACATGCGCAGTAGCTAGGTAAGGATTACATGAGCTAACTAGCTGTTTCTCCAACTTTGGCCTGTACAAGGCTGGATTAGCAGGGAGACTTCTTCTAAACGAGGGCACACTTCCAACTTTGCATGGAATACCTGCAGAACAGGGACATGTAAGTAGTTCTATACAATTTATTTTGTAGATTAGAGAATTTGTGTGTGTTGTAGCAGTGTTTTGCAATTGAGAACGAGCTAGCATGCTAACGGTTGTGACGTAGAAAGCCGTGCAGATTTTGAACAGCTCACCTGGAGACTAAAGGCAGGACACATTCAGAAACCCGTATCTCACTCAAAACAGCATGGATGTTTGTTTTTTTAAGTTTGTATGTGTGTGGAAGCACCAGAGACACAAAATAACACCCCAAATCCCAGAAAAAGTAATTTTTTCGTAATATGGGCACTATAAATTGGCCCTAATAACATTCCTGATGCAATGGGAAGTCCTGTGTTGAAGGAAAGGAAGCATTATTACTGTAAAAATCTCTGATTATGAAACATAGTTTGCAGGATAAAAAAAAAAAGTTTGCTTTACATTTACGCCGTCACAATCTACACAAACTCAAACAGGTTTTGGGGCTATTACGATGTCTTGAGCTGAGCCACAGGAACTGGATACAGCCCTATTCATTCATTCGGTTTTGAAGGACCAGTAACAGATGTTTGCTTTCCAACACACTCCAATACTTATTTTAGTTTCAGTCTGCAGTAGGAGTGTGCACTGTGCAGCTATTTAAGAAAACATTGTAGGAAAAACACTGTACATTTAAAGTAATAATTTCACATAAGCCTTGACTAACAGACTAACATTTCTCAGCTACAAAGTTTTAACCTTTAAAGAAACCGACCAGTATAACAAATCTTTGTGTGGCTGCTTGTTCTGTGTAGCCACACAATGGGTAGTGTAGTATTTCACAAAGAACAAGGCTTATATGAGATCAGACCTGCTGACGGCATAAGTCATTATGCCTTCTGAGAGCTCATTGATCATCTATCTTACATTTAAAAAGCTGTAGGCATTTCAGTTCTGGTGTTTGTTTGTTTTTTCAACAAGTCTTAACATGATTAATACGGAAGAGGATTAGGGCCACATGTGAAAAAAATGTATTGAGATCTGAGTTTAAAGTCAGAATTCTAAGAATAAAGTCAGAATTCTGAGATTACACTCAGAACTCAAATACATTTTTTCACATGTGGCCCTCATCCTCATCCGTAGACTAAGGACTAAAATCATTTAAATGAATGAGTTTAATACTTATCAAGTCTATATGAATCTGGCTATCCTGCCACTCACCATGGCCAGAGGGATGATGGCCTGAATATCTCGCTGCACCACCGTCAACTCCGTCACAACCTTCTCTGAATCGGGAGGCGGATTTTGGCCCTTGTAGTCGATGTTCCAGTTGATCCTTCTGGTCACCGAGAGGCTGGTGAAGTTCTCCATCTCGAAATCCAACTGCATCACCTCGACATTACCCAATACATCCCTGCCAGACCATAAAAACACAAAAAAAACTAATTTAATTAAAATTGAATTAAAAATTAATTTAAAAAAAAGCCCAAATGTCAGTTACAGCAACATATTCATGAAAAACACAGAATAACAACAAACACTGCCACTGAATACTGCATTCATTTTGGAAATTAAATTGTGGACTGCAAACGTTTTTTACTGATAAATAACAAATACATCATCTTTCAAGTATCTACTTGTCTCGAAAGCTTCTGGCTGCAGTGCTTTACATGTTGAAGCCTTAATGAATACATTATGTCTTTTTTCAACTATCAGTTTTTTAAATTATCAAACATGCCATTTAATGAGCTGTCGACACATTGCTCTGCAGTTATTTTTAAAGTTACCCCTAAGTTGAAAAAAGACATAATGTATTCATTAAGGCTTCAACATGTAAAGCACTGCAGCCAGAAGCTTTTGAGACAAGTAGATACTTGTCAGATTATGTATTTTAGTATTTTTTCTTTATTCAATTTATTCAATTTTTATATTCTACATCTGCATATCTGAAGGTGTGTCTTTTTTGTGGAACATGAAATACATAAACAGGAACAGGCAGCATATACATACGTAATTTGCACTTTCACAAAATAAAATCATAGCTTTATTGTCTTGTATTGAAATGACAGAAGAGCTGAATGTACTTTTAATGTATTTTTCCGATTGACCACAGTATTCTGGTTGGATCAATGAAATAATATAAAATGACTGTCCAGAGAAGATTTCAGAATAAAAGCCAGTATCTAGCAGTTGGCTTCCGGTGAAGTGTAATCAATGTTATGCATTCGGCAAAGCTCACGTATGATGTCAGTCAAATTCACTGATGAAATGAATGTCCTAATATTCCATTCAGCTCCTTCAGTCCGATCGGTGGATCTCAAACCGACAAACGCAAGGCAGTTAACATGGCTGTAGGATGCTAAAGGTCACAGTGTGCTGTATACAACCTGAAGTTCCATGCCTAGACAATTGACTGAAATTATACCATTCTTTACTCGCATAGATTTCATTACTTGATGTGAAAAATAAGCAGTAAAAGCAACCGTAGAGATATTCAGGTTTTAATGTAAACACTAAAGCTGTAAATTGACAATCCACCATTACTATTAGTGGGTTTTA
The DNA here is from genome assembly GCF_004354835.1 of Perca flavescens. Classification (NCBI taxonomy): domain Eukaryota; kingdom Metazoa; phylum Chordata; class Actinopteri; order Perciformes; family Percidae; genus Perca; species Perca flavescens. The sequence continues at coordinate 25,526,383 of NC_041343.1, read as the reverse complement.
TGATTTTGTTGTCCAGCCATTATGATAAGTGGTTTCCGTTTACACCCTTCTTGATTGAATGAGGTCAAGGTGAAGAAGCTGAAACTCTGCTAAAGCATATTACATGAATCATTCTCTCATGCTGCAATTTAATCCTTTAGTGCCATAATCCCTTTATAAACAGTTTTTTTTGTCTAGTCACAAACCCTGAATACAAAACATTCTTTCTATAAAACTAAAAGGATTTGTAGACACCTGAATGAACCTTACTTGAAGCTAACTAATGACTTATCAATGCACCAAGCTAATATGTCTCTACATCTCATTTTGCACAGCTGAGATCAAAGTTACATTTCGCTCCGCCCACTGTCTTCCACGGAGGTTTGTCTGAACCTCCATGCTTTTCACTACCCTTGGTGGTCGCCGTTTCCTATTAAGGCATTGGGCCAGTCATCTTAAACAGCCTAAAATGGAGCAAAATAACCCACCCAGGACCAACTGTTAAATATAATTTTCTCAACTCCTCAATAATGTTAATTTGCAATGAAATAACAAACGGGCATTGTTGTAAACGTAATTCCAACTCATTATGATGAGTATATTCTGTGTAGTGAACGTATATACCAATCGAGCATTAGAGTTCATTCCTGCCCTTAGAAATAGTGGTTTAAAAAAATCATTCACTCAAGTCCACTTTCTAGCTTTTGCTATGGCTTGAAGTTGAAAGCTCCAGAAAAAGCAAGCAAATGGATCTTGAGTTAAGATAATTTTTGTTTTTTGTTATTTGTCATGTTATTTTGTTTGGAACCTGGAAAAGTCCATCCATCCATCCATCCATCCATCTTCGTCCGCTTATCCGGTGTCGGGTCGCGGGGGGAGCAGTTCCAGCAGGGGACCCCAAACTTCCCTTTCCCGAGCAACATTAACCAGCTCCGACTGGGGATCGAGGCGTTCCCAGGCCAGGTTGGAGATATAATCCCTCCACCTAGTCCTGGGTCTTCCCGAGGCCTCCTCCCAGCTGGACGTGCCTGGAACACCTCCTAGGGAGGCGCCCAGGGGCATCCTTACCAGATGCCCGAACCACCTCAACTGGCTCCTTTCGACGCAAAGGAGCAGCGGCTCTACTCCGAGCTCCTCACGGATGACTGAGCTTCTCACCCTATCTCTAAGGGAGACGCCAGCCACCCTCCTGAGGAAACCCATTTCAGCCGCTTGTACCCTGGATCTCGTTCTTTCGGTCATGACCCAGCCTTCATGACCATAGGTGAGGGTAGGAACGAAAAACTGACCGGTAGATCGAGAGCTTTGCCTTCTGGCTAAGCTCTCTTTTCGCCACAACGGTGCGATAGATTGAATGCAATACCGCACCCGCTGCGCCCGATTCTCCGACCAATCTCCCGCTCCATTGTCCCCTCACTCGCGAACACAACCCCAAGGTACTTGAACTCCTTCACTTGGGGTAAGGACTCATTCCCTACCTGGAGAAGGCATTCCATCGGTTTCCTGCTGAGAACCATGGCCTCAGATTTAGAGGTGCTGATCCTCATCCCAACCGCTTTCACACTCGGTTGCGAACCGATCCAGTGAGTGCTGAAGGTCGCAGGCCGATGATGCCATCAGGACCACATCATCTGCAAAGAGCAGCGATGAGATCCCCAGCCCACCAAACTGCAACCCCTCCCCACCCCGACTACGCCTCGATATCCTGTCCATAAATACTACAAACAGGATTGGTGACAAAGCGCAGCCCTGGCGGAGGCCAACCCTCACCTGAAACGAGTCCGACTTACTACCGAGAACCCGGACACAGCTCTCGCTTTGGTTGTACAGAGATTGGATGGCCCTGAGAAGAGACCCCTCACCCCATACTCCCGCAGCACCTCCCACAGTATCTCCCGGGGACCCGGTCATACGCCTTCTCCAAATCCACAAAACACATGTAGACCGGTTGGGCATACTCCCAGGCTCCCTCCAGGATCCTTGCGAGTGAAGAGCTGGTCCGTTGTTCCACGACCAGGACGGAATCCGCATTGTTCCTCCTCAACCCGAGGTTCGACTATCGGCCGAACCCTCCTTTCCAGCACCTTGGAGTAGACTTTACCAGGGAGGCTGAGAAGTGTGATACCCCTATAATTGGCACACACCCTCTGGTCCCCCTTTTTAAAAAGGGGAACCACCACCCCAGTCTGCCACTCCTTTGGCACCGTCCCAGACTTCCACGCAATGTTGAAAAGGCGTGTCAACCAGGACAGCCCCTCCACACCCAGAGCCTTGAGCATTTCTGGACGGATCTCATCAATCCCCGGGGCTTTGCCACTGTGTAGTTGTTTGACTACATCAGTGACTTCCGCCTGGGAAATCGACGACAATCCCCCATTATCCTCCAGCTCTGCCTCTAACATAGAGGGCGTATTAGTCGGATTCAGGAGAAGTGGAAAAGTGTTCACCGTAAATGTAAAATTGACGTTACTAAAACCATCTGTAAAACATTCACTGTCAATGTGTTTTAATTAGTTTTCTTACATTATCCTGCCCTTGCAATTAAAGCATGATTGAGGTTAATATATATTACCATTTTTACAGACTTTTCTAACATATCTAGCTTAAACTATATGTATGTTGCTTATATGTTTAATGTATGAAAACATTGTAAGATTTATGTTAAATTGACATTTTTGACATTGTATCATTTTGTAATCCTTTTCTTATATTTAGTCTAATGCTTTTTTTACTCACTAACCCGGATAGCAATGTGTGTGTTAGTGTGTTCGCTCAAAAATGAATAAATATTCCAGCAGTAAGCGCGACTGTGTGCAGTGTTTTGCCATTCTTATTCAAGTTATGGTTACGTTTAGAAATCTCAAAGCACTTGGTTAAAGTTAGGGAAAGATGGTGATCTTGGTAAAATTTTGGAAAAGTCAACGGTGACTCAAAGCACCGGACAGAATGCATTGACTTATTCAATATTTAACCAAAACCAACATCTTTCACTAACCTTGACCTTACCCAAGTGTTGTAAGTGTTACAAAGCCTAAACCTAACAACACATAGGACGCAGTACACAGCTTCAAAGTCCTGTGCTTTGTGCGCCCGACCATCCAGCCCAGCCTCCTCACTATGGCTTCCTGGTTTGGAAGACAGCAATCCAATTAAAAGCATTTGGCTAAACAAGTTAGTCATATACAAATGTATTCTGTAGGTGACTGGGTTGGATTGTCTTGCTAATGCAACAGATAAAGCTTCATGTCAGACATCTCCCCCAATAATGAAGTTATTTGTGTTTTAATGAGAAAAAATCTAATCTGACGTGAGACTTATTTATTTTCCTGAACTTTTTATACTTATGCACGGGTCTAAACGCTAAAACTGATGAGAAGTAACAGTTTTCTAATGGCATCCCTGCCTACTTAGATGGAGTTATTACATGCAAGGGATTAGTCAGTGATTGCCTCTGAATGAAAGCAGTGTGCAGGTCTTGTCAATAAAACAATCACTGCACCTCAGTGTTGCTAGCTAGCATTCATCTTCTTTCTTAAGGCCAGGGTGTAGAGCTTGTGCAAGGGGATTGCAAATTTGGTTCTGCCTCTCACTTTCAAATAACCGTAATTGCAGTGGCTGCAGATTCGCTTCTGACCAATCAATAGCTTTTGGTAGGTAACCTGATTGCTCTGATGGCCGTGCACATGAAATATTTGAGCATTCTCTCTTTTCTCTTCTCGGCAGTGCAAAGATACCAAAGACTTTGGCCAGGATCTCTGCTTTACTATCGCAAACATGCCAGTGATGTAGAAGCGATAACAGCCCTCCTGTTGCGAAAATCCTGCTTGTTGGGTTTGTAATCCTCAGGTTCAACAAGCCTCACATGAAACCGTCTCACTGGTGGCGAAGGGGCAAATTAAATCTCTCTCCACCCGTGACGAGAAGCATCCCGCCCAAAACTTCACGTTCAGCTGAGAGTGAAGCGCTCGCTGTCTGTCCTTCACAAAAGCAGAGAGCCATCCTACCATTCAGTCTGAGAGCCTTTTAATGAAAGCTGGATCAAACTATCTGTAAGAGCCTTCACCCACAAAAGGTTCCTCTCAGGAACATCATGATGAGATCTCAGCCTATTTGTCTCGACATCACTCACTGAAAACAAACACCCCCGTCTGTCTGTGACACACTTAAGCTGTCATCAATATGGCCCACTGGAGTGAGTACATGTACAGCCGCTCAATACAGTGTCTACTGCCACCACGCTGGGGGGGAAAGAAAAATTATGTTCACAATGCACTGATTTGGGTTAGAGGGTATGCTTTTTTTTATTGTAAAAAAATGTAGGCTAAAGCAGCAAAAAAAAGGAGAAAAAATTAATTTCTCTTTCACATGTCATGCAATTAGCCAGTTACATTTGACATTTTGACATGATTTTTGAGATCTGACTCAGAAGAACATATTTTTAGAAAATACCATATCACTGTCTGTTTGCACAAGCTCTTAGCAGAATCCCTAATGATTGCGGTTTTAGATTTCTATCTCTTACCATTGCCTATAATAACAATAACCAAACAATAAGCAAAACCATTTCACTCAAATTAGTGAGTGTCTTCCTCTCCACAGCTCTAGTAGCTACTGTGTTACAGTATGTCTGATTACATTTCCTTAGGGCATGTCCATGGGATTATAGGGTGACCTTTTCATCAAAATACTAAATGATGCATGTGTTAGCTAATTAATGTCATTTGAGTCCAGTTCTTAAGGTTTCAGAGAAAAAAAGGAATTACCCCTCCACAAGGAAATGTTTTGGTGATTGGTTCTTCATTATCTTCCATTATTAAAGTGGACAAGCAACTAACATAACAATATTGTTGTTGATATTGATGTTGGAAATAAAGCCATTTTCAAAAAGTAGTGGGCGGTAATATAAAATGGCTCAAGAAAGTCCGGCCTTGTTTCCATCAAGTTAATGATGTAGGCTCATGTCTGTATAACACAAAGTATATATTTTAAAAGCTGTAGCTTGGGGCTTTTTCAGAGCTCGGGAGGATTTCATTCTTTGATCAGAGGTCTGTTTGAACTGATTAACAGGGGAGAGTTCATTGGATCAAAGCACTGCAAGGCAAAGTTGCAACAACTGAAGAACAGAGATGGTGAACAGAGGGCTCAGAATGGTCCATGCTTAAGTCTATGACAGAAAGTCTAGAGCACTTGAGTCTATAACACTGATTTAAAAAAAAGAAAAGCATTTGAAGCTATTTTCCAATATACAATAAATAACTTATGGGCTCTGAAAAAGGAATGAAATATGTCCGTCATCTTTAGCTGCTCTAATCCTGTAAAAACTCCCTCCAATCACTGCTCTATAGTCCTCCAGGTAACAGGGGTTTTCCTGCATTGAGGAATTGTTGGCGCCCCCCAAAGAGGTTTTAGTCAGCCCCAAAGGAAAGTCCCCAGTGCCAAAATGATAAGAATTGAGGGGAAAAATAGCACTTCAAATCCTCTCCAACTGTGTTTAATAGCAATTTACCTAACAACAGTTGAAAAAGCAGAACATAAACTTAATAGGAGCACTTATCTCAGTTTTACTGTCCAGAGTCAGGCTGTGCCGGACTCTCCCGGTGATTTTAATGGTGGTATTTTAATATTAATATTATTTTTTTAAGCAGTTTTGTTGATTGGGGTTTCATTTACTCAAGGATAATATACATTTTTGTTTATCAAATTGTCAGAAATAACAGGCAAATGCATATAGATTTCTGTCAAATAAGGTAACAGACTCATTGGCTTTACCGTACGCAAACTGTCGTGCGTTGTCAACCCTCCAAATCTTGCAAGCTTTTCAACATTACCAACCCTGCCTTAAAAGCAAAAGTTCAAAATTCAAGAGTGAGATCCACAACCAACCAAAACTCATCTTATAAATGATCGGTTATTACTCTTGTCCCAACTGTGACAATGGTAATGCCACAGCCATTTCAAGAACATTATTCATTTGGAATCCATTGGCCGTGATCAATAATGCATTGGTTCATGTGGCGTTATCAACGAGCTGCCGTTAGAATGGGACTGTTCCAGATGGAGGGTTACAGAAAAATAAATACGTTGAATAATTCCAACACTGACTAAAAAGTGATCTGAGGAAGAGAAACTCCAATATAAGAAGAGAATAATAAAGAGAGGAGAGTGATGAAGAGATCACCCTGAAGGGAAAACATCAGCTTCAAGTAATTTGGAGCAAACAAAGCCAGATGTTCAAACAGAAATGGTACTATGATGTATTCACCAATGAGATGCGAAATGATGCACGTGTGTGTGTAATTTGTCTTTTTTGGGGGAGAGGTGAGTATGTGTGAGGAGGGGAGGGGCTTTAAATAGTGAGCAGTTACTTCTTTTTTGCTGCTTAAATCTTCCATAAAAAACATATGAATGAGAACATTTATTAAACTTAGAAAGCATATCAGATTTCTGATTATTACTGAATTGAATTGGGTAATTAGGGGAAGAACTGTCTTGAGAATGCATGTATTTTTGGGCTCATTACTGTAAAGTCTCAGAGTCTTATTAGGCTGCGGCAACTAGTTCAGTCCTGCAGTAAACGCTCATCCACTCAAAAAAGAAAGACAAAAGGGTTGGGTATATTTTTTTTTGATAAAACAAAGAAGGTGCTGAAAATGTGATAATAACTATCCACAAGAACTCAGTGGATTCATTGTGAACCATTACAACACATGTAACATGAATTGCAGGTCTATATTTGTCAGTTTATTTTTGAAGAATTAAAGAAGCAATAGACCTTTGATTACCTTGTTTGATTAAATTGGTAGGAAGTACATTTATTTGGGATATAATAGCCTGAAATATATGCCAAACACTATATTCTAAGTTACACAGAAATTTAGGAGAGGTTGTTATGCATAGGATAGGATAATATTGTTCTTACACTTCCCACAGACAACAAGTCCTCGTTAAACTAAATAGGTTATGTGTCACTGCCGCCCAAAATAACTCTTAGGGTAAGGATTTTCTGCTCCTCCGCCTCTATGGTTAAAATCTGGTTAAAACCACTGTGTGTAGGACTGCAAAAAGTCCTGCTTTGGCGCCTCATAATAGTATCAGAATAAACACTGTGGCAGAATGCAATGCAATGCATGAAAAGAAACATTTGGAGAACCCAGATTTTCACTAGCACTTATTTCTCTACAAATACCAACTTATAATTTTAAAGACGCAACAATCACATAGAAATGTACACAGTGCGGCTTTAAGTTTAAGCATCTGATACTACATTAGGTTAGGAAAAGAAATCAGCTTTATTTCACCCTTGTTATTTATCTGGTGATGTCAGTTCCCACAGCAAAGAATAGCATTACATGTTTCCACACATCACAAATTACTGGGGTGATATTTTGTTGGAAATTCATTACTTAAACCTTGAAATTCTGCTCCATTTTGATACGAATAAAGACTTCATGCAGACATTCAAACAACCTTAAATACAAGTACCGAACCAAGTTCACAACTTTACACTTCTTCAGAGGCATGAGTTGCTTTTTATATATAAAAAGATTTTATATAATAATATATAACTCATTTTCAATCAATATGATGGCGATGAAGAATCAAAACATGAATTATTTTGTGACTTTATAACTTCAGATGCGTATTGTTTGTCTTTTTGGCTTTAGGTGGCCACAGAATTTACTGGGTTTTTGACAAAATCCAGCATGACACATCTCTCTTTCCAAGTGACCCCCTAGTCAAGCGACCCCCTACTGAACATATCACACATGGTGACAGGGTGGCAAAGATTACATGACATGGGTCACTAAATATAGCAAGAAAGGCTGCCATGAAGGCGCTAAGAAGTAAATAAGAGAGGAAGGGTGGATTTCTTTTTCAGGTAAGGCCACTCTGTCCTCCCTGTTCTCTTTCTCCCATCATAAGGGAGTCCATAGGGATGCCAATATCTGGACCGGCAGTTGCTAATGTCTCCGAGGCTTGGTGATACCCAGCCTAACTCCCATTGCTTCAGTTCTTAATAAATTAAACGCATCACATATTGTGATTTATTATTGTACCTTTTAGGTTGCTTTTCCTCAGTGGGACTAGTTTAAAGGCAGGCCAAGCTGCACCATTTTAGTCCCTAAAAAACTGTGGATAAAGACTATGGAAAGAAATGTTGCTGTACTTTTAAAATATAACTTTTCACTTTCCAATTTCCAATTCACCTTTATTGTATCAGAGTTTAGGAAGATATTCAAAATCAAAAATCTATCTCCCTGTCTTCATACCACTAGCTGACTCTACATGTCCATGCTGGTATTCCTTAACAAATAGGCTCTACAGCATTTACTGTAGACTACTTTAAGCTTGCAAATCACTTAGCAACTCTAGTTTTACTATTACCATAAAGTTGCATTTACCGTAGAATCTGCCCAGACAGAGTCCATTACAGTCCCGTCAGACACTACAGGACTGTGATTAGGTGTTTTACTCCTTGATGAACTTCGCATAATTACTGCTCTTAGACAAGATCTCATCTCAAAGGTATTTTAATGCCCGCAGTCAAAACCATCTACCTCAACACTCCAAGTAGGCTGAATTAACAGCAGATGTAGTGAGACTAAGCAGATAACATCTCCACTCATTTAACTTTGCTACACAGCGTAGGGTGCTTTAGTCACTGCTGTGGGCCAAAGCTGTATTTTATCTTCTGAGGCTCCTGGGGCATTTACAAAGTATGGTGTATGTATGCTTTTATAAGCTGCCTTTGATCAGAGAGTGAACTATGACTGTTACAGGCAAGGAAAGCTTTTTGGAGAACTTTTGTCCAGTGTTAAGGAAGACAGATATCATTGTCTTCGTGTGGCAGCAGCGGGGGCAGGAATCAACAGCTGTAGCTGCAGAAGCTGGTTAGAGAGAAACAATTGTTTAGGCACAGGGATGTTGACTTACCCCTGTTTGACTGCTTTATTCTTGTTTACATCGATGGTGGTGATGGAGTGCTTGGCGCCGGACTGCACCTCCCAGTCCACCTTCCACTGGGCGTTCTTCGACTTGGTCTCGAGCAGGTTCACCCCTTTCTTTGCTTTGACCCTGCAGGAAATAGCGAGGGAAAAAGAATGGGACAGGTCAATTTTATTAGAGGGGATGATTTATGTGCAGGGTCAGAGGTGAGCGCCCTCTGTGAGAAGCAGTCCTCCTACTTGTATTGCGTCATGGCAAAAGCAATTCCACAGATGAATCAATAACAGAGATGGATGAATATGACAGTACAATGATATATGAGCCAGAAGGCTAGGACTACTTCAGGTCAGAGTGTTCACTAACACTTCCTGTAAATATCTAATATATACCGTGCTTTATACTGCACCCACTGGGCATTTATAGTTGTATGAACCACTGACATCTGAAAGCTTCCAAATTCAGTTCACATGCTTTTTGAAAAAATGTACTAACTAACTAATGAGGCATTTGAACAGATTAAATAATGTTGGATTTCCCAAAGACACAATCCAAAAGACACAATATCAGGATACTTGGTTGATTGTGAGGTGAAATCCTCCTTTCACAACCCTCAGCTCATCAGGGAGAACATACTGCACCGAGCTGGTTGGGATTCACATTTTTTGCTCAAGGACACTTCAGCAGGGAGGGTGTTTGAACCTGGAAACCACTCATACTCCCTGAAGTCTCTTAATATTTCACTGTTCACATTAAATATTCCAGAAATACACTGCATGGAACATTAGAAGTGGTGCAATGTCAAATTGCTACATGCATGTTTTTAAAATGTAATGTATTTATTTTATTTCACCCATTTTCCCATGAATAAATATACATGATCCACATGTCACTTGATAGATATGGAAGAAATACATCCCAATGTAAATATGAATCAAATTCTTCTCTGGCATAAATAAACCATAAATAATAACAATGAACCTTATATACATATGTGTAATCTTCCAAACATGTACATTCTCATGTGGCCGGTGCACATATAGCCACAATTTACATACATACTGTACATTAGTGCATGCAGAGATTTTGCACATTCACATACTGAACATGCATGTGTGTATACAATGCACATACTAAACAAACGCGTAGATGCATACATCTGCCGCATCTGCATACATCTGCCCATATACTGTATATTCCACACAGACAAAAACGTATGTGTACGTGTTTCCAAACCCGTCTGCTGAGAGAAGAGAAAACCAAAATACTAAATACAGTAAATATATAAATAAATAGCTTCAAAAGAAGTAGAAAAAAGTAGCTATACAAGAGTGCAAAACAAGATAAATTGGCTGCAAGATAGATGCAGCAAGTACCTTCTTGAAGAATGGTCAGGTCTTGATTTATAATTTTGAACATCTAAATTTTTTAATATTTAGCTGCAATTGAGTTAAATATTGAAAAGATGTTAAAGGCGATTTTCTGGTTCACAACTGCTAAAATGCATATTAGTCTGGAACCTTTCAGTTCATTTTCGATTTCCAAGGGGGCGTTATCAAAGGCACATACTACAATACCTCTGGACGCTAGTAGATACACCGTCAACCAATCAAAGCAATGAAACGGTGTAGCGCCAAGCAACACATGCAAGTTGGGTGGGTTCTTAATCCCTTTTGAAGAAGGGGTCACAAACTTTCTCAAATTACAGCAAAGCAGTACACTAGTTTGACAGTTTGAGCTGAGTTTTGTGAGCCTGGTGCATTGCGCTGTACGGAGAATGCCAGTTACAATCAGTAACTACGTACGGTAACTACATTCAAGCATGAAGCTTCTATATTATTTATCCTCTTAAACCCGAAGAGCTGGCAGATTCGTCTGGTTTCCAGGCTACCTAAAACTAATATAATTTAGAAGTAAGACCATTTGTGAGGTCTGTTCAATCTGCTTTGCTTTTAAAGTGTATCCTGATGACAGTGCTGGTTTCCACCTTAAACCAAGAGGCTGTTCAAGTCAGTGAAGAATACATTTTAATTTTCTGTCAGCTGGGTATCAAACCAGTTCTGGCAGCTGTCCTTTGTGACTTTACCTTGACGTGCTATTCAGGTGTCCACTGACAGAATACTCAATAGCAGAGAAAAAAAACAAAAGCATTCTCTTCCCAGTTATTGTGATTCTGGTTATTCAACCACAAAGCCACGCCTGACTCCTGCACTGAAGCATGATGGAGACAAGCAGCCCATCCACAGACATTCAGAGCCAATCAAGATTATTGAGCTGATGGTCTCATTTTCATGAAATACAAGACAGAGATGAATTATTAACATGCTTGGCTTTTGTTTGTCTGCCTTTTGCCTTCAAGACTATTCATTAGTAAACACACTGGAAGCTAAGTTAACCTTAGCTTCAACATTGTGGCCACAGACGCGAGGAAAATATTTTAAATTCTGTATTAAACACTAAATGATAATAATATTAGTATTGGGATAGGATAAGTATCAGACAGTGTTGTCCAGAAGGTTGTCACGTTGCTTGTGAAAATATGAGTGCCAATTTCGGCTTCACTGCGGAAAATTAATGATTTTGCCTCGTTTACAGGAAAACACATTGTCACTTTTCCTCTTCCCGCCACAACATCACTGCATTTCCACTCTGAATCACAACAGCTTTCTCTGGACAAACTCACTGAAAGCATTACCTAAATCATATTTTTCTCTCAAGTGTGTCATTAACGTTCGGCTGAAAATTTTGAGGCCCCTGCGACATCTTCCAGATCGTTCCATTTATTTCTCTGACAGATAAAAATTCTGAAGCCCAGCTGAGGTGTTTCCATTTGTTACGCTAACCTGCGCTCAGTGCATCGACCACTCATCCATGATTTGTGAAAGCAATTGACTTTCAGCTGAAACCGTCTCTCCCTTTCTTCATCCAGAATAGGCACACAGCTCAAGCACAATCTGTGTTTTAACGTAATCGGCAACATTACATTACATTACATGTCATTTAGCTGACGCTTTTATCCAAAGCGACTTACAATTAAGTGCTTTCAACTGTAAAGGTTCAAACTGGAGACAACTAGTAAGTGCAAGTACATTAGCTTTAAATAAGCAAAACTACAAAGAGACATATGAAAGTGCAGGTTCAAGACATTTTTTTTGGTGTAGTCGGAAGAGATGTGTTTTTAGCCTTTGGCGGAAGATGTGTAGTCTTTCAGCCATCCTGATGTTGCTGGGGAGCTCGTTCCACCATTTGGGAGCCAGGACATTCTCAGTTTGCTGCTGACAGTATTTAACAAGCTATTAATGGAAACGTTGCACGCTCATGCATAGTTACCATGCATTAACCTATCCTTAGCCATCAAGTTCAAAGTCATTAACAATTTAAAAAAAGTTTACATTTGGCTTTTCTCATGAGTTGAACCTACTGTATACACAGCTCATGGAATTGAAGTCTTCCAAACTGAACGACAAAATTATACGTATGAACGTGACCTGAGAGAATTATGATTCATGACCATGTGAAACTAACTACAACATTGCAGACTTAACCTATAAAAACTGAACTTTGTAAAAGCTTTGCTTTTGCATTTGCTGTCCTAAACGTGCCATCCCATCAGTCTTTTATTTTTTTGTCTGATATAAAACAGGTTGCAGCTTCTAAAACATTGTTTCTTGTTATTGCATCGCTTATTGTCTTCTTTCATCAAATCCTGAACATCAGAGAAAATACAGTAATTATCTGATACAGCAGCGTCAAGGGGAGATGAAACAGAAAAATGTAATGTTTAAGAAATCACCCTGATCAAGCATGTTGCCTTTGATGTGAGTTGAAAAGGGGAAACGTAATACCCTCAGACTCTCACTAAATGAGGTGACCCAGTTGCTACTTGATCACTGTATCTTGTAAAAAAAATACTGATCTAAGAGATGATCATTACACATCATTGTCGGGCACAACCATACCCAGTGCATTTCCTGGTAAGGGTGCAACCCTGGTGAGTAATACTTGTATTTATATTCATTACCTACACTCACCAGCAGCTTATACAAGCCACTACATATTCATCATAATCTTCTTTAGAGAGCCTGCATACTGCACAGAACCAATGCTTTTAATCAGATGGCCCTTTTCACAGGCTCTGGTTCATTTTTGCACCACAAATGAGAGGGGATGAATCATTACCCATGGGAGCACCACATGAATCGGGCTCCCATTGAACAGTGTTAATGCTGATTAATGAAAGAGCATTGCAAATGGGAAAGCTGTACAGCAGTAACCTGCAAATACTACACGCCCAAATTCTCAGAATCTCTGTGTTGCTACACAGGAAAAGTGGAGAGGCAGCGTGAGCTACTTTAGCTAAGACAGAGCTATTACTTACTCATTCCACACAGATGCCTTCTGCCATGGCAACATCTATTAGACTCCGAGTTGGCTGACAGACTGCTAAACAGGAGAGCTTTTGGTCAATACATTTCAGGCCAGATTTCTGATCTGCCTGTTTCTGAGCTCCCTGGGGTAATCAAATTTAGTCTTGCATTTAGTGGTAAAACAGGCACTGACCCACAGAATGAAATGACCACAACACAGTGTGATCAATCAGTGATTAATTCCAAAATTACGCCATCAGCTAGTGCCATTTTGTAGTCTACTATCAATACCTATTTTTCAGCCAGTGCAGAGTTTTGGAAGAAAAACTCATCACATGCTGGAGCTGTAAGACACTTTTAAACATCTGTCCAATAAATGCATTGTAACTGCCTAGCACAGACATACAACTGGTGTTAAAGACATGACATATACACATGTACTCAAGAAAACTTCAAAGAATCCTTCTCTTCATTTTTTTGAATGATGTTCGCTCCAATTACAGCTTCCTTGTCTCGTCTTTGCAGCTTGCTGTGTCTCCATGGTGTGCTTGTACTCGAGAGTTTGGATTGCTCTCCACTGGGCACAGAGGCCCATGTCCTCATGACCCACTTATGACATTTGCTGCCAGAAATTATGGCAACTGCCATGCTACACACTGTAATTTAATCTGTCTGCTCTTAATAAATAAAATATGCAAACCAGGATAAAATCAAATAATAGCTCCCAAGTCTTTAATTTGCTTCTTAATGGCCCTTTAAAAGAGTATTTATTGAACACATTTGAAGAGAACGTCCCCACAGGCAGAGCAGTCACAAAACTGGAATTTTTCCACGACATAATGAGGCTGACTAAAAAATGTGTTTCTAGACTTAAATCACTTTAAATCTCGACAATGAAATACATTTTTAATAATGCGTACTGTATAGTATTAATCTGAATATGTATTACCAACGGGCCGTTTAACAAGCTTAGGGTAGAAGTCAGGGTACAGTGGCTGGGATGTGCCAATACAAAGAGCAAACATGGTAAAACTGCTGCTTTTCTTGGAGAACTGATTGAATGGATGCTGGGATATAGGTCAGTGCTGTCAGGGTGTGAACTACACAGGAGCCAGGAGGAGGATTCTCTAAAATATTGACAATGTGCTATGTTTGCTATGTATTTCTATTTTGTGTATCTTCATTGTTGTGGATCATGCAGAAAATTAGGCTATTAATGATGTATGATTTATGCTTAAGGGGGATACATCACTAATATGATCACTTTAATAAAGATCAATCAATCAATCAATCAATCAATCAATCAATCAATCAATCAATTTTATTTATCACATGAAATCGTAGGAGACACAATTCCAGTGAAATGTAATCCCATCAACTCCTTCAACTTGTGCATGATTCATGTTTTTCAGTGATTTTTCAGTTTTAGATTAGGGTATTTAGCGAGGGTCTGAGGCAATGTCAGGGGATCATGCTAAACATGTGAAATGTTTGGAGTTTTGATTTCCTTGTTTATTATTCATCTAACCGGATTGGTTTATTGATGTTTGTTGATCTCCATCAGTGAAGATGAGCATTACACTCTACAAATAAATTCTAATGTGTTCAAATATGTATGTGTAAAATGGCCAGTTTGAGACTAAAAAGAAACCTGCTGTCTGACCTGAGGAGTCTTTGTCTCACATTGCCAGACCTATCTCCGCAGCGCTGCGGAGGAAGGTCTGGCAACAGGAGCATACACTCCTGGATAGGAGAAAAAACAGTCAAAGTTTGTTTGCATTTCTTTTAAAGCAACACCAAAGATTCTTTTGTACCTTAAAATAATGTTTCCAAAATTGTTTCAGTGGTTCATCAACTCGTAACAGGGTGAACGGCACTTGTGCATTTGCTTTGCGGCCCTCTATCGGCTATAACCACACTATGCAAGTTTGCCAGATCGGGTAGCGGATCTGTAATTCAAATGAGACATACGACAGCGATAATGGACAATTCCGCTTCCAACCTGTAGGGGGACCGAAGAGGAAAAGTGCTTTGGTGTTTGCTTTAACCAATCACAATCGTCTTGGGCGGTGCTAAACTCCGGACACAGTGCGTGGCTCTGCAAAATGGTCTCGGGAAGGATTGCGTTTAGGTGGAACATTTGCACCCCGCAAAAGAAAACACCGCTTTCCGACCAGAGGGATTTTTGCAGTTCCTAGAACATAACGTTCCTTGAACCCTTTTTTTCTCGCGTTCCAACTGGACCAATTTGGGGATTATTAAGTTCCTCTGGCCGCAGTTCCCGTAAAGGCCCAGACGGCCGACCCTCTGCAGAAAAGGCAGAAAAGGACTGCTCAGTCTCCTCAAGTTGGTCAAAAAGTGCCTCGGAACACGAGATGTAATACATCTCCATAACAGCAGGCGGCACTAATCTGTATTGTCGCCCAAAAATGAAAACCGGCAGCTGATTGGACGAACGCGTCACGTGGGTCTGGCTTCTCCAGAAATTCAAAGACAGACTGTCATGGCAGCTTGTCCAGAATACGATCTCATATTGTACTAAAATAGTTCACCAAAACGTGTTTCTGAAAACATTTTAAGCGAGAAATAGGCCATGCAGTTGCTGAATCTGTCTTCATTTCAGATCGACAAAGGTCAGTTTAAAAGATTTTTGTCAGATTTTGAGAGACTCTAGTTATGCTCATCCCACTCCTCATTTCCGGGTTAGCACTCTACCAATCAGATGGGTCATTTGAATCGGACTGCCGGCAGACGGACGACGGCACGGAACACACTGAACAGACTCGAGTCACTGACCTCGCCAGACTGTCAGACGGCTGATTATTGGCTTGGTGTGTCTCGGGCTCAACTCTTTCAGCTCCTACTTCAGGGCAGGGTCTTTTCCCTTTCCTGCATAGTGGTGGTTAGATGGCTGTGTTATAATAACAAAAGGTCAGTCTCTATGGCCACTTGGCCAGTGCGAATGCAAATTGCAAAAACGGTTTTGGGGGAGAAAGAGGCTGTGGTCTGCTGCTGGGTCTTTCATCTAACTTGTTCTCCCTACAAAACGTCACCAACCAGTCTACACAAATTTTCCTGGCAGTGATTTGGTTTCCTCGCAATAGTCGGCAGCTCTTGAGTGACAACCATATCCTCACCCTTGGATCGCAAGGAGCAATCTTATCAATCGTCTCAAGCACTTTGATATCTATGATGTTTATCTTCACAAGTAAACAGCTCTGAGGTTTTCTCGACAGCAGCACAGAGACGTGCAGCTGGAAAGACAGACGGGAGGGTGAACCTGCCAGGGACAGACTTTTTTAATGGGAGGCTCCAAAAATTAGAATATGAGAAGCTGGGGAAATATCACAGAACAGATTACACATTTGAAACTGCAGCTGCTTGTTTGCACATGCTGAAACGGATTTGTATCTTGTAGGTGAAAATGAGCAATGCAGTACAGTGATAAATATGTCTTCTAAAAGGTATGCCATAGTAAACAGCACATTCCTAGTTATTAACACTCCACATTGCCTACAAAACAACCAGACTAAGTACCAACCATAACTGCTTGAATTTAAAGTAACATCAGCAGCACTTCCAGCTTCCAGTGCTCGGTAATTAATACAAACAATAAAGTCACATTCTAACAGAAGAGATGAGTAAGCCAGATAATTGTTGCAGAGATCCACAAAAAAACATATAATGCTGAGGTAAGACATTACCATGCTAAACACTGCAATTATAAAACTTTTCCTTTAATCTGGAGACTGATGCTTTCTACCCTCAAGGTTGGAAGTTTTTGTGACGCTAGTTGCTCCTGGATAGCTCTGTTCTCCATTTCTGAGCATTTGAAAATGCTCACAGTTATGCTTTAAGTCTTTGTTAAAAAAAACAAGACAATGAAACAGAGTTTTTAAGGGTAAGGCTGACGTTATTCTAATTTTTTTTACATTGGTTCCTTAAAAAAAAAAAAAAAAAAAAAAGGCTACAAATATACGTTTCATTTTCTAAAAAGGCTCAATCATTTCTTGAAACAGGGTTTCTATAGGTTTTAATAAACAATACTCAAACTGGAAATAGAGATTTTTTTGGGACTGTTTTCAGACGCAGATTAATTAACATCCGATACCCTACTGAGTTAGATTTTCAGCAGCATGTGTGGGAGTGCCTCAAAATTAACTACAATGCCCATGTTTATTGTAATGAAGGACCATGTCACCCCACTCACCATGTAACAGAGTGGCTCATTTTGTGCTTTTAACAGTTTTTGAACAACACTGGAGCTCTATGGCACTGAGGAAAAAGCTACTGGCATTGGCAACACAAGCAATACTTGTTTGTAGGACCAATTCATTGATGCTTCTGTTCAGATTTCCATGGGATTTGTTGACAATAAGAAAAATATAGACTTATATAATATAGACCAGAAATGTGAGCATCTGATGAATTCATCTTAGAATCACTGGCATTGATCAATAAACCCCATCAAAGCTAGCCCAGCAGACACTGTATAATCATGATAAGCTGGTAAAAGCCGTACTACTGCCCTTCCCCTTTGTTAAGGAAGTATTTAACAGCTGGTGGTATGGCTTGCTGAAAGCGAATATCTTCAGGAGGCCGTAGGGAGTGCAGAAGCAGAAAATTAAGTAAATTGTGTCGCTACATGCCTGAACACGAGAATTATCTCTCCGTTTCTTCACCACATTCAAAGGCTGCCCAAACATGTGTGACAGAAATGCACTGGGGGAGGATTTTTTTTTCTGTCTTCGCCTTTGAACTACAGAGATGCTCCCACTGCTCTCACCATATAAAGCTCAGGCCTTCTTACTCTGAGGACCAAGTCCTCATGATGAATAGCTGCAGTGCCTCTTAAAGTAGGCCTTAGTTTACAGTTATGCTCTCCCTACCTACTGTATCTATGTACCAAAAAAGACACAAATAAAAATAAATCATTGTTGATGTGTGATACTGTCATTTCTTGAATATAAAAAATAGTAAGTCAGGGAATGTTTTATCAGTTACTGAGAGCGTTTTTCTCAGAAAAAAGAAGGAATTCCAAGGTTGGTGGGCAGAAAACAGTGCAAGCTCCATCCTAAGCTGCTTTACTTTGCATCATCTTTTCTAACTCTCTCACTTTTTCAGTAGCTTTGTAAATAACTCTACAATGTTGCAACATTTTCTAAATACCAAACATTAAGTGCTTTTTAACCCTAATGCTTTCATCATACCAAATTAAAAACTAAAAAATATTGCAAGATCTTTCAAAAAATGTAATGACACATTATGACACATCATGCCTGATGGACAGTATTATTTTAGATTTCCTATGTGGCTAATGTATAAAAATTGGAACTGAAATAGAAAGTGAACTCTTAATGTGTTAATGTGATAATGACAATGTAATAAACCAAAAAATATCCACTAAAAAGGACTACAGCTCTGTCATAAATTAACACCACTGATGGCATAAAGACATAACTTCAAGCTGTAAAATGGCAGATTTTTTAGGATAGGAGAAAGTGTTTTTGTCATTGTTGCCAATTAACTGAGGACATTTTTACAACGCTTATACATAAGAAACTAATGCCAGAATCATTAAAAATGTCCTTCCCTTTGGTGTGAATATCAGATAATTACAACCCTTCCCTTCCCTCACCATGGAAGGTCAAACTAGATCGAGGGCATTTCCTACAAAAGTGATTTTGATGAGAACTTGATTTCTGCCGGACCATTCCCTCAATTTCCATCTCTTTTCTAAAATACAACTCCCCTCTCTGGTTTGTGCATTTCAGCAGGGCCTGACTACAATACCCTTGTGAAATTATCAAATGAACAACCAAGACCTTAGTCTCTGTCTGCCAACCCCAGACGGTTTGGTCTCTGGTATTAGCATTCAAAAGTGGCATGTTATGCTGCCGAGTGGGACGTCGGATGGCGGTGACAACAACCCACAGAACACTTGTAGTGCTACCACTGGTGAGCGAAACCCTGACGGATGGAGCCGGGGTTTCACGGTTGTCCCTTTAGTGATGCAGAGATGAAGGCAGAAAAGTAAATAAACAACTAAAATGTCAGCACTTGAATGTCTCAGAGGCATTAGTTGCACTACCTTTTGCATTACAGCAGAAACGGGGCCTCGTCCCATCAGCTAAATTTGGCCGGCAAAGCCTTTTTTTTTTCCTGTAGGCAGAAGCTCCATTAGTTCCTCTGAGGGGGCACTTTACAGACAACTTTGCCGCTTGTGCTACTGCAGACACAACAAATTCCATTCCATGAAGATATGCATAATTCAAAGTGCACATTTTTATTTGTCCTTGGCCATTTGTGGATATGGTGCTTTTATGTGTCCAATGACATGTGATTCAATCACATACTTCGCTGTGCACAATGTTTCAGCTTCAGCATATCATGCTATGTTTAAAGGGACCACTTTAAAAGCAGAAAAAGGTTTGCTGTTGGTTTTTAGAACTTCACTGAACTGTTCAATCGACCTCACGTTCAAAACAAATTCTAAATCATTTCTTAACCCGACGTCAAAACAGGGAATACTTAAAATGACACCGTAAACATGCAATCTATAAACGCTGCCAATGTCATGGCTGTTGTTTTTTGACCATTCTTGTTTTACTGAAGAACTGTAAAGATACATGAAAGATATGCTGTACCTGTAGTATGCTCTACCTGTAGTACAGTAGTAGTACCTGACTAGCTACACTCTTTTCATTGTATTACTTCTTTCCAGTGGTGGAGAGGAGCCATAGCTGGCTACCAAGAAAGACTGACAAAGTTTTGTGTTTCCTGGTCTGCCAGTCAAAGGTTGTTGGTGTGTATGTGTGTGTATGTGTGTGTCTGTGTGTGTGTGTGTGTGGCTGAGGGTGGGGGGTATGTCAATAATCTGGGGGATTGCACACCCTCCCAGCACTGTGCTAGATCCAGGCCCGTTTTCTATTTACAGTGTGTTTGGAATGAAGAGAAAAAAAAACTGTGTAGTAGTTAGAGTGAAAATAGTCACCGTGGCTCAACAGAAGACCCCCATACTACTGTATGGAAACCAAAGATGATCAATCGAAAATGCCAAAATAAAGATGTTGCAATAATTGCAACAGTGTTGTGACATTTTGACAAGTTTGACACTCGACAGTGTCTGGAAATGCAGTGCAGAGACGCTGCTGTAATGAGCGCTTAGCACAAATGACAGACTTCGCAGCCGCAGAAGTTCACTTGGCAGAGTGATGCAAAAAAGAACCAACGCTCATTATGACAGTCAGACAAAAGAACGCCCATCTGATAGTAAACAGAGCAGCCAGGCCATGCGAGAGGACCCGGCCAACGGGGACATTATCAGCAGACTCAGTAATACAGTCATTTCTGACTGCAATGAAAAAAGGCAACAATGTGCCCCACAGTATGGTCCAGTAGTCAGGATTTGGCCTAATCTGACAATTCACTGGAGGAGAAAAAAAGGAGTGGAAAACAAGAAAATCATTTAGTTGTTTTGATGAGAGGCTTTTCTGGAGCTTCCTGGATAGATACAGTATATGGATAGAACTACGGATCTAATAAGGCCACATCTAGACACTGTTTTCTTTAGTTATGCAGTGATGATAACAGACAGGAATATTCAATGTTTTATAAATGAAAAAGAAAAGCAGAATGTTTTTGGTAGGCTAAACAAGTATTTGCAGCCATGGGAAAGATCTATCTGTAACGAGTCGAGTGATGTCTGTTACTATGGACAATATCGAGACAATATAATTACTGTGTACTAGAGAGGCTTTTAAGAGGCTCAGCATTTTCGTCTTAAATTAAGGTATCTTAGAAGTAAATGTCAGTTGTGTTCCTACTAGCTTTGACTGGATTCTTGTTTCTTACTGTACTAGAAAACGCAATTACAGGCCTTAAAACAGAGGCTGTTTGTCTCTGCAGCAGATGAAAAGGGTCTTGTGGGTCTTGTGGTGGGTTTGAGCTTAAACGGTTGTTACCACCAGCATGTGTATATTGAAAAAGAACAGACATGTGTGTATTTTACACACTTTTTCCTCCAATAAACAAATGCTAATGGGAGAGACAGGTAAAACCAGGACAAGACACAACGCCAAGACAATACACCACAAGCTGCTGTGCATCCAAGAGCACAGTACCACCAACATACCTCAGCTAAAAATAATTTTTAATCCAAAAGAAGACACAGACACATAAAACACAGAGAACATCTAGTTCTGCCTCAGAGAGAGAGAAATGTGTTTGGAGTGATTACAACCTGCGTGATTCAGGATTTTTGCTAAACTATTCAAGTGACCAAAATTGACTTTTATACTTTTCCAACATATGGGTTGTTACATGATGGAGCAGAACGGCTGGAATTGCGTGACCTGCTGTATGTGACCTGATATCACAACATTACTGTACTGCTACTATGCAGCCATATCTTGCTGCTTCTGGCCAACATGTTGCTTCAAGCTGTGTGTAATATCACCAATGTTCATGTTGTGACTAGATGTGACCTTAGTGTTCATGCTGTCTGGAAGTAAACACATTAGTCTTAAACCATTTGCCACATTTAATTAAATTAATTGACAAGCTCCTATTGCATTGTAAAGACCTTTGCTATTTGCTTCTAGTTCCATCACAATGTTGTAAGAACTGTCTGTCAGGGCTACAACTAACAATTATTTTCTTTATCAATGAATGTGTTGATTCTTTTTTTGACCGGATTACTTTGCAGTGTGGGGCAGTAGATAACATCAGAGCAGATCTTCAGATTTACTCGCAACATTGGAGCCATAATGTTTAAAATATAAAGCCATAAACACTCTGAGGGCTCATGAACTGATCACCAGACATCAATTTACTGCAGATAATCAACAATCAGTGGATTGTTGTCAAGAGGCATCAGCCATACATATTGCATGAACCTCTCCACATTCCCTACCTTCTGATGTATAGATCAAAGTGAAGACAATTACATTTTGTTACTGCCAAAAAATGTTTCACTTGCTGCACTACATATAAACCTGACCTGGCCTTTCAGTGTTCCCATAACAAGGCAGTCCTGAAAGTGAACACGTTGAACACAAATCCTGACATAACCTTAGCAACCTATGCACCTTTTTTTCCTCCTTTTGTGCGCACGCACACACACACACACACACACACACACACACACACACAGACAGACAGACAGACAGACAGACAGACAGACAGACAGACAGACACAGACACACACACACACACACACACACACACACACACAACGCACATCCAGCAGCATGGCGGCAACAGCATTAGAGGCGTCCTTTGGGAGGACAATTATTCTAAGTAGTTTTCCCATCAACCAAAGCCATGGGCAGAAGACCCTCGGGTGAGCCAGAACCTTTCTGAGGAGGCAATCGGGGAAGTAGCCGCTGTCCAATTTATTTGATAAGGCGAGTAGAGCTCAGACCTGCCATTAGAGGGGGAGGAAATCGGGGCTGTGTTGCAACCTAGCTGCTGACATTTTCAGAGTTCAAATCACTATGCAAACATAGTGATTATAATAATATTTCAGCCATGGTTCAGGGTTGATATTCAAAGTTCAGGGTGCAATGGACGACTGTTAGCTTCCAGTATACTGCACCGACTAAGTGATCAAGCAAAGGTATATACTACTAGTCATTGGAGCATGAGATAGCAGGCCTGCTGCTTGTGAGGAGCAGTGATTACAGTATAGTGAAAGTTGGCAACTAAGCTTTCCTTCAAGGTACCGACAATAGGAGATTAAATTCAAAGATCTTTTCAAGCAGGGGGTGGTGTCAGCGCTCCTGATGTTCTCAACTTTTCCCTGGAGGAACTTGTATTTCAAATTGGACAGCTTCGAGTAAAACTAGCTCCCTCTGGGGATCCTCACCCACACAGAAGCCAGTGTAAAAGAAATGCTATCCCTCTCTGGGGAAAAACACACACACACACACACACACACACACACACACACACACACACACATACACCACTCACCCAGTAACAGAAATGATGAATAAATAAATCACAGACAGCATTGTGTCATACAAAAGCTTTGAAATGATCATACCGTGCGTGGATTTAAGTTGTTTAAATAAATACAAATGCATATGTTACAGGTTTGCCACATTAACTTTGAGAAATACAGAATGATCACTGCAAAACAAATGAAACGAGTGTACTGAAATGATTAATGAATTATTAGATCAAAAGAAAAATTAATTGAGGACAATTTTAGTGATCAATTATGAAGGTTCCAGCTTCTGTAATGTGAGGATTGCAGTGTTTTCTGTCTCATATTATTAGTACCTGAAATAACTAAAGGTTATATGTTGTTTGGACAAAATAAGCATTTGCAAGATGACATAATGGGTTCTGAGAACTTACAATGGGCATGTCTGATTATATTATTATTTGTTCTCATATTTTATTAAGAAAACAATTAACTGTTCCAAAAATAATTGATATATTAATACATATTCAAAATAATCATTAGCTACGGCCTTAAATGATGTAAAGAGGGTACCAACACACTGCATTTTACGTGGCATGGTTCTTGATTAGATATATTCCAAAACATGTTTGCTTAACGGCACAAAACAGGAAATTTATGCTAATCTTTAAAGTCACTTAGTATCATAGACAGTATATAAAGTGGACCAACAGATCCCGTTGGACGGAGACCAGTGAAGGATATTAGAAGCACTTTTCCGGTGAGGGCTGAGCGTTACTGCGCAGCTACAAACTGAGAGAGACGCCATAAATGTGACGTGAGCAACCTGTCTGAAAGTTGTAAGTCTTCTGGTAGCTGTGCCAAGAGAAATCTCAATCATTCCCAATCTTGCAGAGACAGAGAGCGTAGGTATATGTAAGGAGATAACATAGGCACAGGCTAATTATTGCTAACTAACATGCTAGTTAACATTAGTAATTAAACTTAAACAGCTAATGTAAGTCGAAACTGCCTGCAAGCTTCTCCTGTACTGTACGGTAATTCCTCTATATGCGACAGTAAGTTGCGTGGTTATGACACAATCGTTAGCTTATTTTAACCAAAACATCTGCTACGGAGCCATAACGTGAGATACAAGGTAATGGATCCTTTTATACAATGTCATGTTTCTTTAGAAATAATCAATGGACAAAAAAGTCTTTAAACTCTTCAGATGTAGAGTTATTCGCTGTGAAAGTGACGTCAAAATGAATGGCAGTCAGTGGAATGCTAACGGGAGGTGATCGTTTGGTAGCATCAAAATGGCGCCATAGGAGGTTCAAGTTCTGAAGCGAAGCTTAACCCCTTGCTTAGTATAGTGGTTGGAAATATCTAACTTTGATACCACCTGGTGGTGGTATCAAGAAAAGGCACAGTGGCAAACCTCAATGGAGGCTGCAACCACCCTCAATGTTTCAAAATTATATATTCTCATACAAATTCTACACAAAAAGCAATGAATCAATAATACAGCTGTTAAGAGAAAAAGGCAACAGATCCCCCCCATTTCTCATTTGTATGTTCATAATAATTATGTCAAGAATTAATGCAACAGGATATTGCAAAAGATCAAACATTCTGGAACCTCTTGTAAATGATGAGTCAGCTCAAGGGGCATATCTTATAGGTAACTTGATAAAATAATCATGCTTCCCTTTGCCTTTTTGATATTGCATAATTCACAATAGGCAAAATGTGCAAAGAATACACATTCAAAGTTTGTTGAAGTCACAATAAAGGACATCCAGCACCAAAAGTTAACTACCTGTAATAATTTACATTACATTTAAAATGTAAAATGTCTCTTGAACTGAAGACATTAGGAGGACATGACGAAAAGTGAACTGTAGCTGCATTCTCAATAAGTATACTATCTGAAAGGTGTTATAGTGTTCTGGACTCTAAAGGTAAGGCATTCTCAGTCTATGAAAGAGAATTCGGTTCCTGAATACTGTTAACAACAGTCCACGCCATCTCTTAAGTAAAGGTTGATACCATGCACAGTAAATGACAATGTACAATACACATTCTTTGTATGGAGCCCACGAAGAAAAATGCTGGTGAGAAAGAAGCTGAAGATTTTAATAAACCAAGAAACAAACAAACACGATGTGCTTGTTGGTGCTGAGAGGGTGCTGTAAATCAATTGTGGACTAAAGTTACCTCACACTCTATGGCACTCTTTCAAGTGGTGAATCTCAGAGAAACCCAACTCTGTTAGATGATCAATGTCCCAGACAGGTCATGTTGCTGACAGGATGAAAGCAGACAGAGCAAGAAGAACCCCCGCAGATTCCTACTGGACTTGCAGCTCAACCTTCAGCCAAGAAATAAACATCCATCTTTGATTCACACAGCAACATGCAGCCAGCTTTCTTGTGCCTCTCCTACAATCAATTTAAAATGCGATTTGGTAATGCGAGGCAAACAGAAATCCTCCGACACAGTGCTGGCAGCAGCCTTCTGAATGATGTCAATTATCCGGGAACAAATGACAGCAATACACCTGAGAATAGCTCTGAGCTATCTGACATACCCTTACCTTGCAGATCTAGTTCTTTCAAATGCAAATCTGCCTTTATTTCCCCTAGGCACAGGAATTCGTCCCTGCACATCTACTGTTTTTCAAATTGGTAGAGCAAGAGAAACATCCTCAAGAAAGAAGCGTGCATACAGTCTGAAGTAGCCAATAATCCGCCAAAGTGGGATAGAGCCTCCACCTGAACGTCACCGAGAATTCTTTGAGTATATTGCAGAGCTGCCTGTGCTCTGAACAGAACTAAGAAGGGGAATGCTCAAGGAGATGAGTGAAACCTTCTAGGCGTCTCTCCACATGGAGTTTAAAATGAAAATGGGAGACACCTTGAAGAGGTGTTTCGAGAAAGATGACATACAAAGAAATCACATGCCCGTATAGCTGTCATTTTCTGCCAAAAAGTATATGCTGGCCTGCATCCCGGTAGACTGGTAGTCTGAGGAAGTAGTTTCCTGGCAGAGAATACATCTGCGTCTTTTAATTTCCTTTAAAGCCTTGTACATTTCTCATCTCTTCCATAACATTCCACAGACTGCATAAAGGTCTTGCACCATCTCAGATTCTAAACTCTACATGTTCTTTATGCCCTTGACTACAACTTCACCAAAGGTTTATCCAGTCCCCAGCACTGCACTTTCTACTTGCCCTTACTGAATGGACATCTCTCTATTTGGAACCTTTATTACTTCAAAGAAATTTTTTATTTCGATGGGACTGAGATGTCATTCAGTTTGCCCACTGCACTAACAGGACTACATTCCTAATACTGAACATAACTCCTTCCATTTTTTTAAACCAAAGGGTACATGTGAGTAATTTTTACTTGTTCTTCTTTACAAACAGTACATACAATCCTTGGCTTTTGCAATATGTTGTCAACCATGTATAGAGGTTGCAGGACATTTTTGATGTGGAACAACATTTGTTATTCCACATCATAACAGACTGGTGTCTGACCTTCACAGAAAATCCAGTTCTTTGTTTACTTTTCCTCGTGGTCAAAGCTACCAGTTACTGCCCCAAAATGCACTCCTGGTCAGGCAGTTTAATCAGGCTTTCCATTTATTCAGTTGAAAAGCATGCCTAAAAGAACACAAGCGTTGGGAAATTGATCGAGGCAAATGTTAGGTGAGGTGTGGAATGGATGAAAACTACCCTGCGGCATTTTAGAGACATGATTCAGAATACCTGAAAAATCAAAAGAGAAAAGAAATTTACCAGACAACTGACTACTAACAGTGTGAAACATCGTTTCATCCCATATTGCCTTCTTGACATGCAGTTCAACTACATCATTAGTAAACAGCCGGCATGTACTCTTAACAGACTGCTACCTGAACTATCTTTGCTCTTTTTCTTCAGGTAATGTGCAACTTTAAACTTAAATAATAAGCAAAATATTGAATCTAAATATCCTACACTTTCATTAGGTAGTGCAGTGCAATTCACCTGCCATGACATAGTTGCGTCCCCTAGCAAAGCGAGAGTATACCCTTCATTTGATACCAGCTAGCAATACACCCGGCAAGTGTGAAGTTGATTGGATAAACGGTTGTCAAGAAATTTGAAAGGCAAACATACAGACAGACAGAGACTCCTTCTATTGTAGTTAGATACACTGCAAACTAACAGACTCTCATGGGCAGTGGCATATGGATCAGAAGATAAATAAGAGAAAAATAACAGAGTTCAGAGAGTTCACATGGACTGCAGCAATTAAATCAAATAATTGAAAACATACAAACACAGAACCCAACTATCCATCCAACCTAGAACTGAATCAATGTGACAGTTGTAATTGCCTGTCACGTGGCCGCTACTGCCAAAGAAATAGCTGTTAAACCAAAAGGATATTTTCCTGAGTGCATTCAAAAATGTGTGTTTTACATTTAAAAGTCTGCCAGGCACAGCCGGAGAAATACTATAAATCTCTTGGGTTATTGAAGCCCACCGTAGGAAGTTACAGCAGAAATGGGATAAACTTTCTCAGCCACCATGCTTGGGTTAATCATCAATTGTTTCATACAACCATGTCGATATTATGTAATGTTCAATTATTACATGCTGAGGTTAAAGTTCTGAGAGTGATAGCACAGGCAATGTAACCCAATACTGTCCTCTAACATATCTACTATTAAAAAAAACCCAACCATGATTCAATTCACACATGAAACAATAATTTGGCAAAAAATCAACATGAAAACCTTTTTAAAGCCAAAGCCCAGACCCTCTACCCCTCCCATTGTGCCTTTATATGCCACCAACTCTGTTTACTCTACTTCTAATAACTCAGTAAAATTAGCTAATATTTAAATTGTGTTGTATTTAAATGCACCTAAACTGTTTGCTAATCAGATGAATGAAAATTACCCTCCCTAATTACATTTTCAAAATGTTCACTTAGTGAACTTACTTACTTATATATAATGATACAGACTTGTACAAATGGGATAATAAGGTTGGAGGAACACATTCTACACTTACTAAATATCAAAAGTAAATATAAATACTACTAAGCACTTGGAGAAAGAACTTTTTGAATGGAGGCCTGGCTATACAAGACCCCCAGGAAATCAGTTTCTTGGGATGTTGGAAGGTCAACAGTAATCCATATATTCTAAGTAAATTAGGGACAAAGCAGTTCCCACATAAAGTACACAGGCTGCTTTGGATAACTCCCTGTGGGCATCTCATTATAATGCGAACGTGTGATCGTGTACTCTATCTCTAAAAAAAGACACCATTCTCTCCTCTCCTATGCATTTCGTTATCAGGAATCATGCATAATGATAAAATTATCTAGATGCTAGATCCATGCAATGAAGATATGGCAAGGATTCATTCTACAAAGCTAAAAAGAGACTGTCTGTTCCAGAGGCCCGTCTGAAAACTAAAGGGGACAGAGCATTTGCAGTCAGGGCCCCCGAGGCTCTGGTACAATCTGCCCGAGGAAATCAGGTCAGCTGAGTCAGTGGTCTCCTTTAAGTCCCTTCTTAAAACACACTTTTATCAAAGAGCCTTCCCTGATTTTTTTTTTTTTTTTTTTTTTTTAGCTTGAACCTCCTTTGAACTGTCTGCCTATCTTTTATTTCATGTACAATTGTTTTTCATATTCTTACCTCACTGTACAGGTTTTTATACACCAAATAGTTTATTTGTATTCTTTAAAACCTGATCATTGTGTGACTGGTCTGTTTTATTTAGCTGTTTTGTGAAGCACTTTGTAATGTTGAGTTTGAAAAGTGCTCTAACTTACTGTACATTCACACAAGCAGTTGCTCAGTACAATCAGTCCTGGTAGCCACTAGCATCTTCCAAGTATAACCACGGACAGCTCTGCTGATGTAGTTGAGTCTTATTGCTTTCCTCAAGGGCAACTCAACTTATTTACTTCCCACCAAGCACCAACCTTCAAATGGTAAATCAACTGCATTTATATAGTGCTTTTTTAGTCTTAGTGACCACTCAAAGTGCTCTACTACAGGCACAATTCACCCCATTAACACAGATGTATACATTTGGTGGCTGAGGCTATGTTACAAAGTCCTCCTCCTCATCAGACAAACATTCATGCACATTCAGCAATTTTGGGGTTCAATCTTGCCACAGGACACTTTGACATGTAGACTGCAAGGGCCGGGGATCGTACCACCAACCTTGCGATTGGTAGATGACCGCCTCACCAATCACAGCCGTCCATAAATCCACCAGTTTATTCTTTGTTATTTTGGCCCCACAATTTAGGAATTTGTTCACAACAGTGTCCTTAACTAATGAATGTCCTAAATGTAAGAGCATTTGGTAATACATTTTAAACTGATCCAAGAACAAGAGTAACATTGATAAGTTAAAATTAAGATAGAAAAGAACTATATCAATTTCAAATAAAACAAAAATAAAATAAAAAGGGAGGCACAAACTACAACTACAACTTACAAAAATTAAAAAAACAGGGCACTGGTTACGTTCTTAATTACAAACAATGAAACAAATGCACAGAATGGTGCATCTATGTTACTTTTTTTTTTTACAATATTGATGATGATGATGATGATGAATAATTTTATTATGGTTAACATACATGAAAGAAACGATTATTTACCACAATTTGCCACTGTATCTAACCGAAAAAGGAATAGGCTGAACTTATTTTTGCCTATCCTATCCCATAATCCCTATAGAACCACCCAGAAATTTAACAAAACTAAACGAAACCAAATACTTTAGTACAATCCTAGAAATACATTTTATAATTTACATTTTATTCAAATTACTTCATAACCGTTAATAAATTTAGATTTTAAAGCTTTTTTGAAACTCAATAGAGACGTACACATTTTCAACTCATCATTAAGTTCATTCCATAATTTAACACCCAAAACGGAAACACATCTATATTTTACATTAATCCTTACTTTTTCTACCAGTTTCAAAGATAGAAAAACATCTTAAACTATAATTACCTTTGCTTAATAATAATAAAAAATGAAAACAGACAGGAAGGCCATTGTTCACAACGTGAAACATTATTTCCAAGGTTTTTCAAATATACAAGATCCGGAAATGTCAAGATTCTGGAACTTATAAAAATTTAGTTAGTTGATTCATAATAACCAGCTTCATGTATTATTCTAATCACTCTCTTCTGAAGTTTAATTATAGGATCTATATTAGTTTTATATGCATTTCACCATATTCCTGCACAGTATGACATATATGGCATTACAAGTGAATAATACAATATATGCAGACATCTCTTACTCAACAAATCCCTTACTTTATAAAGAACAGCAATAGATTTAGATAATTTCCTTTTAATATAATCTATATGTGGCTTCCAACATAGTTTATAATCTATATTCACTCCCAAAATGTTTGTTTTATATACTCCTTCAATTTCTACTCCATTTAAGTTCATTTTTATATCCCAATTGGCCCAGATACCACCAAACACCAAACATTTAGTTTTTTTTTCATTTAGAGATAACTTATTTACATCAAACCATTTTTTTAAATGACAAATTCTCTATTGTATTTAATAATTCTTTCATATCCACCCCTGAACAAAATAAATTTGTGTCATCTACAAACATTACACATTTCAAGATTTTAGATACCGTACAAATATAATTTAAATAAAATATAAATAACATAGGTCCCAATACTGACCCCTGTGGAACACCACAGGTTACTCAGTATTATTCTTTTATTTACATACTGGTCATTTAAATAACTTCTTATCCAATTTTTTTTGCGACACCTCTTATACCGTAATGTTTACATTTCTGAAGAAATAAAGTAGGATTGATTGTATCAAAAGCTTGACGTAAATCAATAAACACACCGATAGAGTGTTGTTTCTTATTTACTGCTGTTGCTATATTTTCAATAAATTCCATCACTGCTAAATATGTTGATCTATTGCTCCTAAATCCATATTGGTGATCTCTCAGTAACTCATATTTCTCGACTAAGTCATTAAGTCTAGTTACAAATAATTGTTCAAGTATTTTAGAAAATTTAGGTTGTAAAGACACAGGTCTATAATTTGCAACAATGTGCTTTTCACCATCTATCTATCTATCTATCTATCTATCTATCTATCTATCTATCTATCTATCTATAATTGCAGAAACGTCTGTCTGTCTGTCTGTGTGGGTGTTAAGCGCATATCTCTCAAACCGTTAGTCCGATGGATTTCAAACTTGATAGGTGTCTTGCTATGGGCACGTGTAAGGGTACTCTGTATCCAATGGACAGTCACCTATTCTGGGTTAACTAGACCACCAACTACCGCTGACCTGACGGAGCACCACGACCGGTCGCTCGCGGTGCTCTGTATCCAGCGCACAGTAACCGATTCTGGGGTATCAACCGCGATCAGCTTAGTGGGAAATTAAGAACTCTCTGCACTGGTGGTGGATGTCGTTGATGCACTTGCATCATTAGGTTTGCTTTTTAATAACAAATCTGTCCATTTAATTCTCACTCTGATTACCTAACGCACATGCACGCACTGTGGGGGGGATAGAGGCGTTTTCATCCAAGAGACGCTGTGATAGACATTTTTTCACGGCAGACATGTTGACATATCATAGTAGGAAAAGCACAGGTGTATTCAAAAACATTAGTGATGGCTGCATTCTACTTAGGAGAGGCCCTGGTATTGTGCATGCTGACTCACTGAAATAGCTTACTGGGACACTTGGAGTTTATAAATTTCAGATGTGCTTTTCCTACTATGACAAGTCTAAATGTCTGCTGTGAAAAAGGTCCATTGGTGGACAGGATATGGAGCAGAGGACTGACAGCGACATAACCAATTACATTATGACAGACGCTTCCCTTAGCACCAATTGCAATGTTTAATTTTAAATGAATTTAGCCTACTGGCAGTCTGGCACAAGTGGGTGCTCAGTGGGTGCTCGGTATTTTTCGTGGGTGCCTATGTCTTCCTCTGATGTAGAAGTAGCCTACACTAAGTCAATAGATAGGCTATAAAGTGGAGTTGCATATTAAGTGGTTCAGGGTCCTTCTGTAAGTCATTTTGGGGTACACTTTGGTTTTGATAAATTCTACAAGCAGCAACACCACAGGCCAAGTAATCAGCCTGTTCCAAACAGGCACATTTTCAACGGGCACTGCACTAGTTTTTATAAATTTGAACCACTTTAGCCATTTTCATCTTATTAGGAAAAGTACCAGTTTCAAAAGATTGGAAATTAACAGGAAAAAAAGACTGTTGATCCTCAAAATGAAATTTCCATTTTACGTTTCTTCCTTTCACAGACGTGTCTCTCTCCCTCTTTGGCTTTACTGCCCTGAAGCTTTTTCTTTTTCTTCACTGAAGAGGCTAAATGTTGGAAGTGGTTGCTCCATTGGCCTTTTGCTCCGTCTACCTCTTGGCATTGTGGAAAACTGATATATTTAGCTCAGTTTGCTGTGAAAGAACAGCAGCATTTCCCTAAGTGCATCAAATCAATCTCTCTCTCTCTCTCTCTCTCTCTCTCTCAAAGCAGTCCAGCAAACTTCCCACCAGGCCTGACCTGGTGGTACAAAAGCACAAAATAAAGAGTAGAAGCTGGCAATATACTCAACAATGGATGTGCTTGCAATAATTGCACAGATGTCTCAACTAAATATTGCCATTTATTTTTTTATGTTCTACACCTATATGTAGCTCAAGTACCCGCATACATTTTTTCTTCCATATGGACGCCTTTCTGAGCTTCCACTTAATCTGCATGTTCCGTCTCAGTTTCTCATGTAGCTATCTTAGCTGAGTAGAATGATAGCTGCTGTTGAGAGCTGAGGACATGAGGGGGCTGCTTCCCTGTGGCAGTTAGTGCTGATGAAAATTGAATTATTTTTGTGCAATTTATATAATTTCTCCATCCATCTCTCATTTCTCTGCTCTTTCACCCAAGAGCAGAAACAATGAAGCCAGATTTATTTCAAGATATTAATGTCAGGTTGAGCAAGCATTTCTGACAGCACCAGAATATTGATGTATTCTTGCTGACATTCATCTTGGTATTTACACGCACAAATAAAGATTAAATTCTTGAGTTTATAATGTAGGTATAGGAAGAAAATCTGTAAACTCACTTCCATAAATTTTTTTAGTCACAGTGCAAACTCACTTTTACTCTCCATTTACCTTCTTGCTTCAGTGAATATCTTATTCCAACATGCAACAGTCTTTAATTGAACCTTTACCAGATATGGCTGACGGCTTCTTCATGTAATCAGCACATGGTTGGAATAGTTAGTACAGATCACCAGGCTGCTAAAACATGGCCTTTGAAATAAATGTTGCACGAAATGGCATACTTGTTCACAGCTTGTACGCACTGGTTCCTACAACAACATTAATGCCTCATTCAAACTCCATGAAATGCTAGGCTATCTTTCTAAAAGATAGCAAATATTGCAACTGTTGTGGCTGACAAACTAAATGTCAACTTAGATAAAATATCATCTTGGCTGGCTTCATCTTGTTTAACTTTAAACACTAAAAAAACAAACTCTCTGCTTTTCCATTAAAAAACTACCTTTAACACAGCTCTTAAATGTTCAAATTAATGGGGAGCCTATTGTACAAGTACCTGAAGTGAAGTATCTGGGAATAATTATAGACTATCAGTTGAACTTTAAAAGTCATATCAAGAAAATCTGTAAAACTGTTAAGGCCAACTTGGGTTGCTTTAGGATGATAAGAAACTGCCTGACTCTTGACTGTGCTTTTATTTATTTTTTATTCTATGATTCTCTCACATATATCGTATGGCTTGACCACATGGTCCCAAGCTCACCAGACATCAGTTAAGACCATAGAGTGTCTATATAACCGAGCTTTGAAAGTCCAAGACAAGAAGAGAATAAGGTATCATCACTGCCACATTTTAAGCAAACATAAGATTTTAAGCTTTGCTAATTTTATCTCCCTGCATTTTCTTAAATTGGTCTTCAAATGCATAAATAATGCTGCTCTCCTTCCCCTTTGCAGAACAATAATAAAACAGCAAAGTGGTACCAGAACCATTACCCAAGCAGCGTTAAAAGGCAATTGTAGCATCCCTTTCCGTAGAACATCATTTGCCCAAACTGCATTTTCAGTAAAAGGGGCAAAATTATGGAACTTTCTGCCAGACCACTTGAAATGTATCCCAACATTAGTCACTTTAAAAAAAAAAAAAATACCCAATTATGGCTAATTCGGGAACAATCTTGCTCTCATATTTAGTTTTTACACTGTGCTCTCATTGTATACTTTCCTTCCATTTTCATTTCATTTTATTGCATCTTCATTGTATTTTTAATAATAACGTAAATCTGTATTTTTATTTGGGACCAAAAGCCCTACTAGGGACAAGTGTCAAGAATTAGCTTTGGCTAAAAACACTATGATACATACATCAGATGACTGTTGAAGTTTATCCATGTTTTTTTGTATCAGTCCCTATCTAAATAAACCTTAAAGAAAGAAAGTCCCTTAAAAGACAAATCTGGCACAAAATGAACCTAGGTTAATAACACATGTGTACCGAGTTTGACCGTTCAGTCACGACCAGTTGAACCACGGACCATGGACCATGGGAGATTTCAAGTGACAGTTCAGCTCACGTTGCACGGTGTTTGTCGTTCGACTGGTCGTGACCGTTTTCCCAAGATGGCACCCGCCTGTATAGGTGAACGGTACGGTCTTTCTAAACTAATCTTTTTAATAAACTGTCTGTACACTTACAAAGTTCTCAATGCTTCGGTTTACATGTAGGGACCCCCATTATGCTACCGTGGAAGTGTGGTGCTATTTTGAGCCTTGTTAGTGGTATAGAAATAGTGATTTCTTTTTACTTTGCCCGTTCCCCAACGACTAGCATTATAAGGTAATTAGCGGTTTGCGATAAAACTGGTCAAATTCGATTAGCATGAAAACAAATCCCAGAGAACGGTCAAACTCGGTACATGTGTTATTAACCCCTAGGTTCATTTCGCGCCAGATTTGTCCTTTAATGTAGGCTCCATAACATAAAGACCACCTGTAGATAAGCAGCCTTCCACTCACTGGTAGGCATCTTAAAAAAGCATAAAGGGAGATGTTTTGCCATTAGTTCTATGCAATAAAGTCAGTATTTTAGCCAGGATTGAATAAATTGGGCTTATGTTCATAAGTGTTTGGTACTGTTACTGTAATGCAGGTCTGTACATTACAGTAGGTCCAAATTGATACCAGAGTGACTTCAGTCCAAAGTCTAAGAACAAAATACAGTAAACAGTGGCATCGTGATTTTTCTTGTTTTTCTGATGTATGAACAGATATCTAATATAAAGGTTTTCAGGCAGACTTAAGAGTTAGACTCAAGTCAGTCTTAAGCCAAAACAATTGTACTTGTAATTTGATTGTGAAGACTTGTAACCTGATCTAGACTTGGCCTCAAGGACATTAAACATGACCTGAGATTTGACTTTTCTCAACTGACTTGAAACTTGGCAGCTCTGCTTCATACAGCAAAAATTATATAATAATATATAAAAATATGCATTCTCTTATGCAACATCCAATTCCTGCAACAAGTGAAGCAGAGAAAGAAAGCTTAAAATAACACAAGGCACTGTGTAATATTACGCCAAACTCTTAAGCCATATCAAAATAATTAATCTTGACTTTATACCATTATAAGCCACCTGCCTGCATACCAAACACACAAAGAATTCAAAGAATAGACTTTACATTACTTACTGGTGTGGCATTTGAAAAGAGCAATACAAAATTTGAGGCATGTTTGGTGCAAACTATTTTGTCTGACCAGAATGAGTGTTAAGAACGGAAAAAAAAGACCTACAGATGGACTGAGAGTAGTGTGGCGGACACTGGCCTGAACAGAAAAATGCAACATAGACACATAGTAAAACAGTGAGATAGAGACAGAACTGGAGGTACTGCCAATATAATGGCACAAAAGAAATAGAAATGATTTTCATTCATTGCTTTTATACTAAGTGTTCTTAGTATAAAAGGACAGGAGGAAGTATTATCAAGGCAGCTGCTCAACAGGTAGCCTGCTGTCACAGCAAGGACGGTCAGTGGGACATCGACTAAACCATACAGGACCAAAGAGAGGCATAGGAAAATACCGTGTGAGAGAAAATAGCTATGCATATAATGCTTTATTATTTTACCACGTAACAAACCACGACCTTCATTTTTCAACTTGCTTTAGCAACACATGTCAAATGGCTTCCTAATGAAGCCCACTAAAGTGAACCAAACACAAAAGGTCAGGAGTGAAGTCAATCATCTCACGTCACACTGAGCATGTAATCATTACAAACCTACTACTTTCACCTCTTCACGCCCGGCTCTAATACTTGCCGACCTGTCCTCGTGTCAACCCCACCTTAATGTACTTCCCCAGGCTCCATTTAAATCACTCCGCTCCAGTTCCCTCCATCCTCCAGACTCTTCCCTCCACTCCTCTTGGTCTTCTTCCTGTTCGCTCGCTCTTCCTTTTCGGTCTCCTCACTCGGCCACTCTAATTGCCTTGCTCTGCCAAATGAGCCAACCAATTGCGCCTCCAGTTAAAAGCTGATGAGGAGTCTGCCCTATCCAGCCCTCCAACTCGTGGGGCTTGGCAAGCTAAATAAAGAGGGGAGAGATGAATGAACTCTCTCCTGAATGCAGATGCCATCTCATCTGCACTGACAGCCATTGCCTGTGACAGGCAGCATGCAATCGTATTCCAGCGTCCCACGAGAGTCAGGTTTCTGGCACCACATCTTTGCAGTTTCGAACCTCATGTCAATGTTGTTTTCATGGATCAAGTGATGTGCATATTGGGTTACTGATACCTAGGGGGAATAGAAGTTCTTTCTCTATGTTTGCCTTTTACACAAGTCAAAGATGTACAATAAATGCAACTGTCTCAAACGGTATTGGAAACTTTGCTGAAGGGTAAACAGTGAAAAAGGAATGGAAAAGAGAAGGATACAGTTTGACACTGTTAAAGGTGCCTAACTGAAAGTCATATGATAAACAACCCTGTGCCCCTATTATTTTCCAGGTTCAACCGCAATCCTAAAGTCTTAAAGTAAAAAAAGATGCCATTTCACACATTTAGTTATGTCTGGCAGGAAGTAATAATAAAATGCAGTTCAATGCAGGCCGTTTATTCATAGTTTCTTCAGTATCACATAACTGCTTGCAGCGGCAGAATGAAAAGGTAAACATGAGTGCCAGGCTTCTAAAGTAGTTAATTTACTGATGAAAGTCATCCTCACTTTTACCACCAAATGTTGGCTGACTTGGCCTCTGTTCTCGCCCATTTGCTGTGCTGCCTAAATGTCACGGTTTGCACAGAGTCTCACAGGAAATAATATCGATGAACAGTTCATGTGTACTAAAAAAAATTGGCAAGAGGTGCCAATTAAGCACATTTGAACTGTTTTCTGTATTACTGCTGCTCTTGTTGCTGCAGAATTGAGGTAAAGAAATGAGCTAATAATGATTTCATTAACCAACATAATGTCAGCAAAATGTGATGAATCAAAAGGTGGGTGAACTTTGATTTCCAGTCAGGGATCACTTTATGAACAACAATCACTTTCAGCAAGGCATTTATTTATAAATTCACACCCACTGAAACAAAAGGACTACCTGACTAACCACTGGTCACTTTCTATGGGTCTCTTAAAACAGAAACCTAATGCTTTAGTATTGCAATTTCATAATGGGGGGTCAGGGGAGGGGGTATGAAAGACAGATTAATGGTATAAACTGAAGCAGCAGAGGGCGAGATATCCTGACCTTTAATCCCCCCAAAGGTGTTTTTCTACAGTAGTTTAGTTTGCAAATTGCAGTTGCCCCTCTGTGGGTTTATTCAATGTTTTCATGAGTAACTTGAGTACATTTCCCTGATTTCACCTACCTAAAGAAAAAACAATTTCATAGTATATTCAAATATTAATTTCTTATATCTCCTTTAAATATGACTTGTTGTACGTTTTAGGCTTGGTGAATGTGATTTTGCAGTGACCAAGCTGGTCTATATTTTTTATGGTCTATTTTAGACACACAAGCTGCATCTGTAGCTGTGTTGTTTACCCATTTCACCCTGCAAAGGTGACCTCCTTTATGGAGTCATGCTGGTGGCAACCCTAAAGCTCCAGAGTAGCTACTGCGCAGGTGGCAACTGAACACAGAATCTTAAGAAGTAACTATCACAAAGAATAGGAGGATACCTCAAAAGTACGATTTGACCAACTTACACAGTGAGAATACTTCAACTAGTATTGACTTGCCTCTGAGCTCAGATCAGTCATAGACAAACAGTTGATACTGATCTAACTCTGAAGTGAAGCTTTAAAGATCCTACTACACTGATCTTTTAACAGTGCACCATAGATGTAGTGCTGCTGAACGCTCCCCCACTTTTCTTTTCTCCAAGTAAGATATTATTCACAGTTTGCATAATCCTGTTGAAATTCATATACATTTTATTAAACACCTAAAGATCCAATCACAACTGGAGTGTATGTTATGCAATAGAGTGTCATTCATTGAGTAAAATGCAAGAAAACATTCCACGCTTAAAGTTACCAGTAGCTGCCAATAGCTGTTAAGCGGCTCAGTAAATTAAATTATTTTTTTTCTCAGTCTACGAATGCGGCTTTATTTGCTGGGGAAGAGTAAATGAAACTGCTATATCCCATGCTAATTACAATCTACTACATCCATGGTTCCGCCTAATACTCTGATGTTTGGCTGACTACCATGTAATATTATTGAAATGATGAAACTA
This sequence comes from Perca flavescens, assembly GCF_004354835.1. Classification (NCBI taxonomy): domain Eukaryota; kingdom Metazoa; phylum Chordata; class Actinopteri; order Perciformes; family Percidae; genus Perca; species Perca flavescens. The sequence goes on along the minus strand of NC_041343.1, from coordinate 25,487,287 downwards.
TTCATAAAGCCTGTCTAACATTTGATCGTGTGGCTAGTTATGGTTGACTAATTTATGTGAACTTAGGAACACTGGTTGCATAACCTTCGAAATGAGCCACAACTTGTGCATGTGCACGCATGCGCGTGTGTCATAGGTGCAAATTAAACTAACTACACTCCTGCATTGCACTAATATAAATACTGTACACCTACTCCTTTCCCTGCAACTCCTGATTTAAAAAAATCAACAAACTGCTATGTAGCCTACAAAAAAATGTTCAAATGGATCAAAATAGAAAGATACATGGTATGATTTCCTACAGTATACAACTCATACAAAGACCCTGCCCTGCCTTATGTAGCGAAAACTTCTCGAGCCCTGCGTGCGCACATGCACACACACGCACACACACACACACACACACACACACACACACACACACACACACACACACACACACATACAGTGAGATGGTTTATAAAAGAACTGGGGGAGGCGAGCACTACAGGAAGCTTTTAAAAGAGGAAACCTATTGGATGTACTGTCTTACTCCCCTCATGTATATCCTGTATCTCACAATTCCAACACACAGAGTTGAAATTGATATTGATTTCCCCATCCGATTCTGGGTAAAAAGAGGTGAGTTAAAAAAATGTTGGACTGTTACTTTAAATGAAAATTATGTTGAAACTCTATTCAGAAACCTTAACAGTGGTGCAAATATAGTTTAACTCAGGTTGCATGCTGTACCATATGCATGGCTGTGCTGTGTTACAGAAGTCTATCAAGGGGTAATGTGTGCACCCTCATGCTGTGAGTGTGAGAGTGTTTGATTATGTGGCAGTGAGAATTTGGCTTGTGGAGTAAATTATACAAAGCAATGTGTTTCTACAACTTTGTGCTTGGCTTTCGCAGCAGAAAAACAGGGCCAACTAGGGCCAGCTAATAATTCATGTTCCATGTTTTCTTCCCAAACCAAATAAACATGAATGTGTTAGAATGTTGCTGCTAAAATAACAAAATAACTTTAGTGTGTGTTTTCTGCCATGTGAAGAGGAGAGGAGGTGATTACTGGATAGATTACAGGAGAGGAGAGGAGACAGGAGAAATGATAGAGGTGTAGACGAGTGGAGACCAGATATGGTGAAGGTGAGATAGGTGAGGAGTGATGAGCAGTATGATGATATATCAAAAAAACCTTTTTAGTTTTGGACAAGTCTTTTCTACTGGAAGAGGGTAAGCAATTTGGGCTGATAAATGTTTGTGTTTCTGTGTGTGTCTGTGTGTGTGTTTGAGAGAGTGACAGAGACTGAGGGAGTACCACATACCTTCAGGAAAAATACTTTTCAGAATATCCTTTAAAAAAATGTATTTAATAATTTAATAACATACTCAAGATTAATTTGTTCATTTACTAAAATACACCCACACTAGCTGCCTTTTCCCCAATTTTGTGCCGACTGTAGGCTAAAGGCCCTGACACACCAACCCGATTATTGGCTGTCTGACAGTCTGGCGAGGTCCGTGACTCGAGTCTGTTCGGTGTGTTCTGTGCCGTCGTCAGTCGGAGGAGCCGTTGGCCTTTTTTTTGACATGTTGAATCGGAAGGAGGGCAGTCGGACTCATTGGTGGAGTGCTAACCCGGAAATGACAAGTGGGATGAGCGTGAAATCTGACGAATATTTTTAAACTGACCTTTGTCGATCTGAAATGAAGACAGATTCAGGCCTATTTCTCGCTTAAAATGTTTTTAGAAACACGTTTCGGTGAACAATTTTTGTAAAATATGAGATCGTATTCTGAACAAGCCGGCATTATGGTCTGGCTTTGAAATTCCAGAGAAGCCAGACCCATGTGATGCGTTCGTCCAATCAGCCGGTTTTCATTTTTTGGGCCACAATACAGATTAGTGCCGCCTGCAATTATGGAGACGTATTACGTCTTGCGCATGCGCAGAACGTACACTCAAGTCGGCGTCACTTCGGTGTGTTCCGAGGCACTTTTTTGACCAACTCAGGGAGGCTGTCAGTCCGACTGCCTTTTCTGCCGAAGGTCAGAGCCATAAGAGGAAACTTTAAACTATTAATACAAAGCCATGATCATTGAAAAAAGTCATTAAATTGAGAGAGAGAGGACAGAGTGTTGCCATACATGCACTGTTTAATTCATAGAGGATGGCGATGTGGGACCTTTGATATTTTACAGCTGATCCTGCTGTTTTGTTGCAACTGTAAATATCATCCAGTGGTGAGTTTAAGTGCCTCGTTTAGAAATCCAAAGCCAAATCCAGAGAGCACAAGCAGGGTAGCTGGATGAAATGTCCAAGGGGGCTCAAATATGTGGATTTTAATCTTTCTTTATAATTTCTAATCTATAGTCATAGCACATTTAGCAGTGCTCTGGAATTCTAAACCAAAAGGATCCCAGAGGCAGCAAACTAAGTTGCATTTGCTTGAGCAGAGGCAAAGCTGATGTAATTGTAACTGACCCTGATGATGGGAGCGATTGCTGGTCATTAAACCATAAAATACCAGCCAGGGTAAGAGATAATAAATCTCAGACAGGAACATGAAACTCAGCAAAATCAGCCAAGGACAGGACTGTAACGGCTGGGCGGTGTTAGTGAAGGGCCAGGTCTGAATCTCAATTCAGTCCCCAAACTGATCCACATGTACACATGCAAAATCGCTTGCGTGGGAACACATGCGCACCTACACACATAGTTGTAGAGTGGATCTGTTCCTCGTTCAATTATGTGTGCATAAAGCATGTCGATATTAACAGTGACAGTGACAATGACGGCGAGCCTCCTCACTTCAAGCATGAAAACATGAGATCAGTGAGCTGAAAGAACATCCCAAAAACATCAACCATCATCGCATTCACTGCCAGGACAATTTGAGGTCTATGTTGCATCGAGCACTCACTAACCAGCTTTTGAAGGTCTGCAGCTAGTGGCCCGACATTTACTTCTCACACAACAAGCTGTGTTTTTTTGGCATTCAGAGGTAGGAAGCAAAAATAGAACATCATATTCTTTTGTGTACCCAGACCTCTATCAAAGTCAAGTTCACATCTCCTTTTCCTCTCAGGCCTACAAAGCACAGCTGAGGCGAAGGCAGTTAAAGATAAAATTGGATGTGTAGTTTCCTGGCTGGGAGCCACACTCTGCATATGGCACAAATATGGACGTGTTCATTGTTCACCTGGACACTTATGTCTGAGGTGTTGTACGCCGTGAATGATGGTACAGCAATGCAACACAGGCATTTTAACTCATTAAAGGGCTGCTGCTCTCCCGAATGCATGCAAGGTGATGCAGCACTGTGGATGGCTAAAAAGGTTAGGCTTGGCAAAAACACACATTACATGTGCAAGTTTCCCAACCATTAATTTAGTTTCATGAACTACAATGAGCCGAGTGTCCATAAGCAAAGCTTGGTCTGGGAATCATTTCAAATTGTTCAAATACCAATGCCAGAACAGTACCTGAGTTTTGGCACTGATACCAAAAGAATACTGTTTTTTTGATACTTTGAGGAACATAAACATGTTAATTTTCATTTACCAAACCAAGTCAAAGTTGTCCAATGTTAAATGTTGATGAAACACAAGCAGCCATACAAGAAGGAATGATGGCCGAGTTTAAACGCAGCGGCTTGTGACTAATTATGCTCGCTTTTAAACATGTGACCTTGTACGTTAGCGCACCAAATCAGATGTCAGTGGTAGTTAGCTGATACCAAGGCAGGCGAGCTAACGAGCTGGCTTTAACTAAACACACAATCAATATGATGGAACTGTGTTGAAGTGATCAATTCAAAGTCAAATGATAAAACGTTCGGTAAATCTACAGCAATTAGTAGAGATAATAGGTTCCTTCTTTTTTCTGTCCCACTTTAGCTGACGGGTGTATTTCTTTCCACATAAAAATCTTGCCCAGTGAAGCTTTAACGCTGTAAAACATGATAGGTGGTGGACACACTGTGCCCAGGTGTTTGAGCTCTGTAATCACAAACTATTGCCCTCGCCTTCCTCCACACCAGATAACGCCAGGCCCTGAGGGAGGCAACACACAACAGCTGCGAGTCCCCAAGAGGTGGCCAGAGAAGGTGTTGGGGACCTGTTGTCAGTTCCAATTGGCTTGCTCTCCCACACCGAGCTCTCTGAGGTCCACCATGGTAGTCGAATCAAGCGCCTGCTTGGTTGGGGACAGATAGGGAGGGTAACTGAAACTGAGAGATGAAAAAAAGTGGTTGAGGGCTGAGCCGCTTCCACATCCTCAGGCCTACTGCTACCTCGGTCTGCTGGTTTCATTAGGCTTCAATTAACTGTAGCACATGATAAGGGGAGCATTGATTCTGCTTAACAAGTTAATGCACATGCTGTGTACTTAAGAGGGCTTCAGTTAGAGTTACAGATGATGCTGCTTTTGCACTTTGTCTTCACACTGTTGCAGTACTAAGCTGTTATTCAGTCGTTTTTACATCACAGGACAGTACAATTCTGTGTACAGATCATGTTTCCAATACTCCGTTGTGACAGTAAATGAGCATCAAAATGGCATCTGTTGAACAAAGGGACTCTGTGATGTTCTGGGAGCTGAATTAGTACATGAGCCATTCACTGTGGCTGAAGCCAAACCTATGCCACTCACTAGGAATTCAATCTCAATGCCTGTGTCTATCTCAGGTTTCAGCAGGAGAGAATAATTAACCCCCCTTTGGGTGACATGTAGCAATTTCCTTAAGTAAATGAAGTGCTAATATTCTGAGCAAATGCATTCAGACACCTTGCGAGGCTTAGGCTTGTTGCCTGGTAACAGTGTTTTATAAAAGAATGGTAAATCCTGATTTGATCCGAAGGAGATATGTTTTTGAATTTAAAATCCCATATCATCCGATAACAGGAAAGCAAAATGGCTCCACTCTTTGTGTGACCCGATGATAAATTATCTATGTAGAATTATTCGGCTTATTTTAATGGTATTTTACGCAGATGCTGGGAAACGTTTCAGGAAAATGTCACTTTCGGAGCACTTTACGTTTCTAAATATAGGCCTGTAAATACTGTACATTGTAAAGCAGCAATTAAAGTATTCCCGGCTGTGCAATTGTGTATTATACCTAAATCTTTTCCAAAAATGGAAAGGAAATGAACATAAAATACTTAAACATTAAGATAACACAGGTTTAGAGTTATAAAACATAACACACAGCAGAGCATACAGTTAAAACATGGTTTTACTTTTACAATTGTGTACGATTAGCACAATGTTTTTTGGTTGGTACATTTGCTGATTTCTTTAGTGCTCGTATTCCAAGACCATCACACATATACTTCTTTACAGTCTACAACCTCTATAAGTTTTAAAAGTAAAAAAAATAAAAGCTGTGATTCCTCCTGCTGTGTGCTGTAATACTCAGCTGTTTCACTCTTTTTTATTATACTGCCTCACTTACACAGCAGACCTCGTTAAAAAGACTTTTACTGAAACAGGAGTATCAGTCGCTTTTTTGCCAAATGGATGATTTTCTTGTCAAAATGATTTTGCACCGCAATAAATAAGATGCTGTCTGATCTCCAAACCTGGTTCTCAAAGGATTCAAGTGTTGATTTAAATAGGGTTAGGTTATCAGGTTTCCGAGGCGATGGCAAAGATTGTATAAGTGAATGACAAATCGCGCGTCAGGTTGGTGGTGTGATGGGGTTAGAGTGGAGTTGGGAACGGTGACGGTGGATCATCCCAGAGGGGTGTTTCCCTGTAGGGATTTATGTCATATCTCATATCAATGATAACTGCCATTATATACATTTTATAGCAATTATAAAATGTATAAGATTAATACATTCAATACAATTTGATTTTATTTATAGTATCAAATCATAACAAGAGTTATCTCAAGACACTTTACAGATAGAGTAGGTCTAGACCACACTCTATAATTTACAAAGACCCAACAATTCCAGTAATTCCCCCAAGAGCAAGCATTCAGTGCAACAGTGGCGAGGAAAACTTCCTTTAAGGGAGAAACCTCGGACAGACCCAGGCTCTTAGTAGGCAGTGTCTGACGGTGCCGGTCGGGGATATGATGAACAGTGGCGTAATAGTCACACTAATATATGTGCTTTGTTGAGAGTCAAAGTACAGGTGCTGTACATGTAATTAGTACAAGGAAATACAGGCCTGTGTTCAACATATTGATACTGAGAATTGTTTTAATTTTATTGGCTGTCAGGTTTCCAATCATTTCTAGTAACTAGACCCTTCTGACGCTCTTATTTGTTACCTATACTGACACACTTAATGGACTTTAAGAAACCAACAGCTTATGATCCAAGGGGTTAGCTAAAGAGCCTGGGGGTCTGTGTTGTTTAGTTTGTGTGACCACTAAAATGAGATAAGTAGCTTAATGAGAACCAAATTAATTTGATCAGAAAACCTGTTTTATATTTGCAAGAATCTGAACATCAAAATGAAAGGATGCTAAGGGAGAACAAAAACATTAGCGTTGCTGGGGCTGCTAGCCTGTGGATTAGAGGAACAGCTGCAATGGACATTCAAGAGCAGATGTGGCAAAAACCGCATAGAAAATGAAGAGATAAAAATCACTTTTGTTGGGTATTATCCATTATGTTGAAATAATGCATGATCAGGGGTTCAGAAACAGGGAAATAATGGACACTGTGGAGGAAAAAGGTACTTAACATCATTACACTAATACCACGGCACAAAGCAAAAAATTGCAAACTGCTTACATTATCACAATGTATACACACACACACACACACACACACACACACACACACCTACAAACACCTACCTACAACTGGCCCACTCTTTCTTTGTGTCATACAGTACATTGATGATAACAAGCAGAACATGAGTGTTTGAGCAGTGTGTTGATTATGCCGTATTTATTAATTTTTTATTTCAGGAAAAAAAAAAAACATTCTCTGACTTCTACGGTCTAGATTTCTTTAAATATGCAATAACCTTTCAAGTTATAAATCTTGGGTAGGTGTCAAATTAATTTCAAAGAGCCTCCACTCTGTGGGCTGTAATGCTCAGTGATTATTGTAGTTCCTAAGTGTTGCTTTGTGGGTGGGTAGCAAGTTAATGGAGGCTATCTTGATGGAGAAGTAATTAACTCAATACAAATACTAATACATCCTACAGCATTCAGTTTTTATGCTCCACACATCTGGAACAAACTCCCAGAAAACTGCAGGTCCGCCGCAACTCTCAGTTGCCTTTCTTTAAATAATGCATTTTCTAGTTTATAAATGATCCCTTTATAAGGATAATAAAAATATAATTTATACTGTATTAATCAAGGGAAGCAAGGGAAATTACAACGTTTTCACTCTGTTGTTATTACACACTACACACAGGCCTGGAATACACACACATGCTCAGTACCTATACATACCCTAACACAACATTTTAGTAGTTAACTGCTGATATGGGTTGTGGCACCATCACCCACTACAGTTCACTTTAGCCATATCTATTGGAGGAGAAACCAAACATCTGCACACCGAAAATGATGGTTATATCTACATAATAAAACACAACTCACTAAGTAAAGTAGGACAAAGTTGAACCAGACCACAAATTTGACCCTGTTCCTATCAATGGGACTGATAATGGTCAGAACTGGGAAATCAAGATCCAGTTTGTAAAAAAAAAAAAAAAACAGAATTTTCCTTTAAGACCAACAAAACATTAGAGAAGAGCTTTCAAGCCTGATCCTGAAATAACAACACTGTTCTCTGTCTCAGGTCCCTCTGCTGCAGGATGCTTTCTAGTGTGACAACAAAAAGAATTGCTTTCTTAAACAAAACACTTCCCACAGAGGAGTAAACAAAGACAACCACAGTCCTTAAAAACTCACCACCGAGGAGAATTATGTTTCTTGGATATGGTTGCCAATTCACTTCATACAGACTACTTTAAAAAGGAATCTATAACCGTTTGAATGTGGGTTGTTCAATGCTACCAAATCTACCAAATGGTTTGAGGATCCACTGCCCACTCACCTTAAAATGTAAAAGAAAATCCAATAAATGTGAGAGTTCACGACTCGGGGCAGAGCTATGAGGCTGGAGTGCTAAACAGCCATTAAAGAGCATGGGAGGGCATAGCAAATGGCCATAACAAATCTGTCCTAGTTTGCTGGGAGGCATCAATTTTGAGGAGTGTGTTCAACATTATTCTAATTCAAATAAGCCTAACATAACAACCTTCCAGCAGCAGGAGCCTCCACTCTGGAGCCCACTCTTCCCCCGAAAAGAACAAAGAAATAAGATAAAAGAAAAACGGTTTCACACGTGTTGGTGTGAAGAGCTGGGCTTCACTGCGTAGGGGGAGGATGAAGGTGGGTGGGGGGTGGGTGCAGTCAGTCCTGCTGCATGCAGCTTGGGAAGCTGTTGCAGATAATACTGACAACATATCAATGCAATTTGCAGTTGTAAAGACGTCACCCTGCTGTTTAAGAGACACAGCGGAAATAGCCGGGGGCCAAATATACCTTACTGGGAAACTCTCTTTGAACTCCCTTTAACACCTTCCACTACAGAATACATAATGTTTAGAAAAGGAATGGCCCCTGCAGGAAAAAAGCCCATACTACACTGCATACGTCTTAACATTGAGGTTGCAGGGTATATAGATGAGGTCACAAAATATTTCGAAAGCCTGATACATAAAAAAAAATTAATATATAATATAATATTAATTAATATTTCTGTTTAAGATATTTTAATCTTCCTCAATGTTCCCAACCTGTCTTAACTGAAATGTCAAAAAAAGCAAAGAACGACCAATAATAATCTTTTGAAAATGATTTATGCAAAAGATAAATTCTCTATTCTCAAAACTACAATTTAACCGCTCTAATGCAGCGGCGACAAGTTGCCACCTATATGTCTCAAATTGTAAAAAGTGACATTGCCATGTCTTTTTTGATTAAAAAGCAGGTTGTGGTGCTATATAAATACTTTGAAAGTATAAAAACGCTCAATCTACAGAGAAATGCACACAGTCCATATTCAGAAATTGTGCCTTTAAACGAGCTGTCAAGACTTCCATACAGCTGTGATGTCACAACTATACTATATATTGGTATAAAGTGCTGCTACAATGCCATTACAGTCATTCCCTGGCTATGAAACAGTCTGTATAGATATGATTTTATCAGTGCAGCACAGCAGAGGAGTGATATGTACCCACAGCTGGCATTCACAGAAGCAGAGGACAGGCCTATCTCATAGCTGTGAATTATTTCACCTGAAAAATACTGTAGCGGGATGGGTGGAGTCCAGTTGTGTCTTGGCCATCCAAAGGTTGCCTTACTGTGGACCTTCATTTTAAATTCTCTTTGAAAAGACCCAGTGTTGATCCAAGTGTCTATATGTCAACTGGACTTCAAGGTTTCTGGGCTGAAACACAACTTGATGTCAAATTCCACCAGGCAAAAAGTAATGTGACTTTTTCAATTATGTGATACGAAAGTGAAAACAAACTATTGTCCTTCATTGTGGGGGGACGTTTGAATTTCAGGCGATAGGACCGCTCTGATGACTGTTTGCCAAAACACTTGAACAATATGCTACATTGGCAGGCAGGGAGTGCCGTGCACTGAGTTAAAGCTCTCTGCCACTGGAGTACAACACTTCAGATGCTAAAATGATTTTAGCACTGTTGCAAATGAAAACATGATCATGTAAAAATGTGACGGGGTATATCGTGCATATTGTGCCATCAGAGGGAAGTTGAAAAACCATCTCATGCATTTACAATCATCAGACTAGCAGTCCTGGATGGCTGCCATGTTTTATGAATATGTATTAACCTAATCATGTCTTTATCAGAATTTCTTCCATTGAGATTGGCTAGTTTGCCAGGTGCTTGCAATGCATTATCTTCCCCATTTTTCATTGACCATTACTCCCATAGTGCTGCATAAAAGGCAGAGAAATGCTGCCAAGGTGCATTTATATCGGCATAGAGCAGCATGGCTCTGCCCTCAATACGCCATCATGAATACAGCCTTATGACTTCTGTTTCCCTCATCCTTCTTAGCTCTGTTGGGACTTCCAGCCACCCAGTGTTTACAGAAAATAGAAGGTTGTGACTATTTGTGGAATTGCAAATGGTCCATGTTAACATCTTAAAAGCCTCAAAAATACAAATTGCTTTTGTTTCTGGATCAATACAAAGCAAAAGCTGAAACGCTGAACGCTGTTCTCCTTGTCAAATAAACAATTACTTAAAGTCCCAAGAATTGAATGCTACTGTATATGACCCGAAGAGGCTTGCTCTCAGGACAGAAGTAAACAGTGCATCTCTTGATCTTTGTGTACAGGATTTGAAGTTCAGCTTTGCAAATAACAGCAGCAAAGAAGACTCAGTCAAAGCAAAGAGTACATCATTAAAATCAAACACTAGTTGTGGTGGGAAGACAACTTCTCCACACCACTGCTTCCTTTGAAACTGTAGCCTACCGGGTAGGACAATCCTTCACACTGGGCAGAGCCCTGTCTGTTACTACAGATTGGTTCAGCAAATCTCTTGGCAGGCATCATAAAAAAAGCAGAAAGAAGAAGGGAGGGAGGGAGCGAGGGAGAGAAAGTAATAAAACCTCGCCAACTTCTGTCTGTGACAACATGAAAGAGGGAGGGACAGGTAAATGGAGGCTGCCTGCAGTGGAAAATATAGCTTATCTTAGTCTTGCCGCCTAAACCCCTAAAGGTTTTGACGATAACCACATAAGGCTGTGTGTTGGAGGAGGGCTACTTTGTGCAGGTAGGACATGATCTAATGGGGGAGGAAGGGGGACAAAAATGTGATGCTGACTGAGAAATATGATAAACACAGGGTAGATGCCTCACTACCTGCCTATCAACCACAAATTCCCCTCGTCTGATTTCCCACATTATTGCATTTCCCTCACTAAATGTCATCCAATCATGAACCAAAATCTGCAATGAGATAAAAAAGCAATAGAGAGTCCACATTTATTTCTTATTAATAAAGTTACACAACATCCATTTCAGTAGTGTATAAAAGCAACATTTCCTTGATCTCAATAACTGATTATAGCACATTTTGCAGCAGTGTCTGCAGCCAAACATCCTGATAAATTAATCATTCTCTCTGACGTGTGGGGTAATTTGATCCACTGTTAATAGATAACTGCTGTTAATCAGGGTTTTAGGAAAAAAAAATAGTTCCTAGTTAGTAAATTTACCTTCTGATCTGATGAAGATGTTAATCATTCAAAAAAGTAAAATAACATTTGTAACTTCTATGGAGCCATGTAGTAAGTAACTGTCAAAAAAGTGCTCACTTTTTTTTTTTTTTTTTTGTGATTTTATGGCAAGATCATCAAGCCATTAAGATGCACCTTTTATTGTAGAGTCACAAATGATAATTTAGAGGATTAGGAGCATAATTTCCCCAATATGTCTATCCATCATCATCCTCAGGACTAATCAATAATGTGCAAACATGTCTTGCAGACAAAAATGCCAAAGACTACATAGACTAAACTACAGGCATAAATACAGTATGTTGTGAGACTGCAGAAAGGACCAGCAAATAAAATAACATCTGCATTGCTGGAGAGATGTCAAAATATTTCACAACTTGAGCGGCAGCACAAAACATTTTCTGGGAGGCTAAAAGACTAAACATTAAAGCTGTCAAGATGAAAACAAAAAAATTTATTTGGAAAGAGAACAAAAACTTGATGATTGAAAGATTTGCAGTTTCATTCAGAGCACAGGAAAATGAATTTGCAAAGATAAAACAGTTAACGTAAGCTTGTGCAGTCACATTTTTTATACCTGAGGACTGCTGGTTTTGATTACCTTGGAAATGAGCAGCTCTGAGCTTTTGTCAATTTGTCTCTCAGGCTCCCTCTATAAACTACCACACAGTCTGCAGGAGGGTTTGCTTATATTTAAATATGCTTTGGAAAAAGCGTACAGAAAGTACAGAAAATCCTCAAGTCTGTCTGTGTTTATCCATCTGTCAGACAAACAGACATTTGATCAACTGATTTCCCAAAGCATGAAACATACACGCTCATATAAGTTGAATGTTAAAGCAAAGTAGTTAATATAATGAAATGAATGTGAAATGAAGATTTGCATGCGTCACCAATCACTGACACAAACATATAGCAGCTATAAGATTACAGCTTTCATCAGACCAAGGCAATCTAATGGACAAAATAATACGTACATTTCTGCAGAGGCAGAGCTTCCATTGCCAATCTGTAGATTAACTCTTGATGAAAGAACCAAACCGATGCAAAAGAAGTGAGCAGAGAGCTTAAATGAACAGCACACGGTAGTAATTTACATTATATTAATTAAAAAAAGATTAATGAAAGCCATTTAGACAACAAAAAGGCCTGTGCACTGATACTTCTAGCAGTGGGAAGAGATGACAGGGATGAAACTGCAATTTTCTGCCTAACCATACGGTTTTAAAATTGTGAAAAATGTATGTGAAATGATTTGGCCACAAAGCCTGAGCACATCACAAAGGTCCAGCTTTCACTCAAGAGTCCACTCAAGTTTAATTAAGTGGTTAATGGGGAAAATAGGCCACCATCTTCTGCAGCACTTTGATAACATTGTAGATGTCATTATTACACATTTTTATATGATTTAACCTGATATTTGGTTTTGGTTTCTTTGGAAATTCTGCGATCTTAAACAGTTCTGTGTCTCTGAACAAAGTTTGTCTACACAACATGTTTACTTAGCCCACCGACAGGTCCAGCAGAGTTGAAGAGGTTAATGAATAAGAGCTGAATTGTAAGCCACTGGTCATGGTAGTAGCGCACAAATTTGTGGGCCCTGATGATAATGTGATACGTCTGCTGATTAAACGGAGGCTGTTCTGGCTGGCTATGTTAAGAAATGTGAAAATTAACAGGCTGTAGCGATAGGGTGGAAAAAAGGATGAATATGCAGAAATAGTATGTGTAAATGCCTAATGAGTTTACTGCTGTATACTTGACCCAGATGAACTTTGTGGGTTTGAGTTGAGTTAGATATAATGTCTAAATTAATTGGTTGTGCTTGGGTTTGTTTTTCTGAAAACCAAAACAACACTCAATGACATGCTGAGCATACTAAAAAGCCCTAAAAAAGAATCTGTCAAGCGTATAATCTAGAATTACCTAAACAAAGTTACTCCGCTTGCCTATTCAAGGTTAGAAAAGGGCTGAATTAGTAGCCAAGCAATGGAATAAACTTGCATAACTATCTGCATTTTGCCTGGCGTAGAGAGCTGACACATGCAAATTTCTGTAAGCATTTATAAACTAACTTGAGCTCAAAACAGCCCATTTCATTAAAATCTTGGCACATACAGCATATCCTCCTTTTGTGACTTGTGCCAACGGCCTTTAAGAGGGGATCCACACACATTAAAGTTCACAATGGTAAATACTTTCCCCCTGCTGCTTGACCTCAAATAACTTGTTTACAGTTGAGAAAGAAAGGTTGAAAGAAAGAAAGGAAGGAAGGAAGGAAGGATGGAGTAGAGAAGGTAGTAGTGGTGGTGCAATCTAATATGGTCTAATAAAGAGGCTTCATTTCACTTCATCGTGAAAGTTGGAGCCCTTTGAGACTATCAAGACTCTCCTCTCCGAGAGGAGTGCTGATAAACAGCGGTTCTACGTGTCACCCGATGTGTCGTGACAAGACGCTCCACGGCAGAGGCATCACTTCCCGAGTCACATGATCTGAACGCGTGCACACTCCGCGGCGAGAGGTGCTGACATTTCCCATCAAGGCATAGAGAAAAGACGAGCAGACACTGACAGCGACAATGAGACGTGGGAGGCGGAGCAAGGCCGCGGAGCTGGCAGGAAGCAGAGGCTGAGGTCAGGAAGTTGCGGTGTTCCATACGAGGCGAAAGCAACCATCTAGCCGCCAGGGATGAAGCCACTACTGCTGAATGTGGGTCACCCTCCATGGCTTCCACTGCACTTTCTCTCCTCAAGCCTTTATTTTTTTTAGCCAGGGCATTTGAATACTGCATGTTGTACCCAGGGCTCTGGAGTACTACACTGTTTCCAAGATCCTTGTACCGTGCACATAGATGAGGATAACATTAATGTAGTTCATGTGTGTGTACTGCAACAAGGCTGTGTTTACTTCAGTGAAAATGTCAACGAGTGACCAAAATCTAAATTGGCAGCTCATCAGTGACCTTGATGCTGTTTAAAGTCATATTCAGGTTAAGCTACTTGACCTACATGACCATTTGATATCCTGCATCTAAGTCTCCATATGAATAAACCAACAAACAATAATTCTGGCTCCCAACCAGCAGCAGCTATTTGGCACAGCAAGGTTAGTTCTAGTACAGTGGAAATAATTATCATTTCATTAGCGATAGTAACAGTTGCTTGCTTTTGGCTTGTGTTATATTAAATATTAATGGTGTATGAGTGTTCACAGATGGCAAACAGATACAGGGATACAAGCTCATGTTGTGCCGCATGACATGATAACACACATGCTTTACCAAATAACTTTTCAATGATCTGTCAGGTTTGGCTCATTAAAATGACCTACTGTGTCAATCGTGCCATTAAAATCACTATCAAACCACACTGTATGAGTATATGCCCAGAACGCCTTAAGATGGACTTTACAGTTGCACATTTCCTCCAGCTGAGCTTCCAGCCAATCAGATATCTTTTGACAGTACATGGGAAGGAACTGAGTTATTACACACAGTATAGACTTCATCTGGAAACAGATTTTAAGGAGAACGGATGCTTTGCGATGAGGAAATACTATAAAGACATCACAAGGCATTAGAATGATTCATTGGCCAAAGCTTTGTATTTAGTTGGGAAATTGCTTATGTGTCCTTGAAGCTGTGAAAGATAGTCCCAGGAGACATGCTTATGTTTAGAAAATGTAGTGAGATTTATCACAGCTTTTTTTGTTAAAGAAATCTGTCTGCTGCATGTGGAAATGAAGAGCTGAGTTTGTGGGGAGTTAAAGGGAGCTAACTGGTCATTCTCTGTGGGTTCATATATAAGAGCCACATTTCACATTTATATCTAGTCATTTGAGCAATGTTTGATATAAAAAAAATACAAATTAGTGTAGCGCTGTGTAGTGTAGCGGCGATGTGGAGAAAATCAAATATCACAATATTTTTGACCAAATACCTTGATATCGATATCCCAACAATACTGTAGGTTTGACTATTGGTGCTTTCACAAAATATTTACACAATGAGATTTTTGATAAATAATCATCACTAAATGCAAATAATAGAAAGGCTAGAACAGTCTGGTCTGCATCATTTTACTTCAATGCAGCCTTTAAAACCAGGACAAGGTTGAACATTTTAAGATATTATGAGATCCAAAATCTAAGACGATATCTAGTCTCATATCACAATATCGATATAATATCGATATATTGCCCAGCTCTAGTGTAGCGTCACAAAAACACAAGTGAATCAGGATCTAAAGCTGATGAGCGGTTAAAATGAAATAAACACCAATGACTTTAGGCCATTTCCCACCAAGAATGATACAGTTTAAGTGGAACCTAGTGTATCCAGTGTTGTGAAATTGCAATTCTCTATTAACTCCAAACAAACCCAAAATGCATGATGAAAAATTACACTTTCTGTGCAACACAATACACTTCACTTCTTTTCTGCAAAACAAGTACACGATGGTGAGTAGAGCACCTTTCATTCACCGCTTATTGATGGAGATACTATTGTGGTGATATATAATTCTGTAATGGTGAGTGGAAAATATTGCACATGATTAAAGATGTGATTTTGAAATGACATTTACACTGCAAAAAGTAGCACAATCATTCTGCGCCATGACAAGACAAGCATGCTAGACTAAATACAGCAACGCATATTATAATCACATTGCCTTGGTAACCAAATTTGACACCCCACTACTCCCTATCCTACTGCATGTCATGTACTCATGCAGGCACATGCAACACACATTTCTGACAGCGCTGCTGTGGCCGCTGGAAAATCAGGGCATATTCCACAAGTAGCCAGACCCTGCCCTCTGTCTGCCTGGCACGCCATCATCTGCAATAACAAGTCAAAAATCTTCAAAGCTGGACGACTGAAAAGAAGGAAAATTTATAGAGGCAAAGGGAAAGTCAGAGGAGGCCTTCTGATTCATCTTTCAAGACGCTCCTTATTGCATCTTTAATCTTCTTCCTCGATGCGCAGGGGCGACTCGACAGAACTATTGAAGTCCCACCCTATTGAGTCGAGTCACTCAGGAGGTTCCAACTGGGCTTTCTTCTCCCTGCCCCATCTCTTTTTTAACTCTCCTGTTTTATCACTCCTCATTTCCATCCCTGCGAGGGGCTCAGAGAGGCAGCCTGCTGAAGAATTGCAGTGACGACTGGATGCTAACACGGTCAGCTAAATGTTTCAAGAGGCAGGGGATATGACAAAGCCTTCGGCTTGTACTACAAAGCCTTGCTGTAACTTTGTCACACCACGCCTTGATGGAGAGACTCCCACAGCAACTCTTTTCTCTGAATTAATGAAATATTTTGTAATCTAGAGCTAGATCTATAGATGTAAAAGTGAAGAACAATAATATGCAGAGACTCTGTGTTATGTAGCTTCGTGAGAACAGAATATTATGACTGACACTAGATCATACATTTTACAGAGGGAAAGTCTTGCTCTGAAGTGTAAATGTTGCTCTGACGGTGTGAAGACAAATGCTCGGGATTCCTGGGGGTTGGGACTTTGATAATGAATGGTTAGCACTCTGGTCTGGCTACAAAAAGAAAAACTGAGAAAATATCTTTAAATGTACAGACAAAAAAAAACAAATCCATAGCATTTATTCACAATTTAATTTGAGATTTCAGCTACCCTCAAGACCAAAAATCACATTAACTAGTGAGAAATGGGCTAGTGTGGGCTTTACTTCGGCTTTTCAAAAGCTATTTGTATTTTTTTTATTTTTTTTTATTGATAAATACTGAATACACTGTAAATGTCCATCATCTGAATTCTGTTTGGTCTATGAATGCATTATGATGTTGTTTTATATGCTAATAACAAATGTAATCAATCCACAATCAAGAAGTCTGCTTCATGTTGGTGATTATTCAGAAAATTACACAGAATTGCCTATAAAAAAGTAGGTAAATTATTCTAATAAATAAAAATAAAAAAATCCTGATCAATGTTTCATATCAAATGAATAGTTTTATCTGTTTGACACAGGGCAGGTTTCACTGCCATTTCTGCAAAAGTCCAAAACGTTTTGTCATTTGTAAGCTATTGCATTTCCCTAGTCTCGCTTTGCCAGACCTTTCTACACAGTGCTGCAGAGGAGGGTCTGGCTAGTCCACACAGCATTCCAGGTTTTGGGAGGAAAACGTGCTCTGGTTTATTGGCATTTCTTTAAACCAATCACAATCGTCTTGAGCGGTGCGTGTACGTGCAAAGTTTTTTTTTAGTTGTGCAACAGAAAACTCAGGTTGGACAGATAGTCTAGCTAGCTGTCTGGATTTAACCTGCAGAGATCTGAGAAAAGGTTAACCATAGTCCTCATAAATCGACCAGAGTTTAAAATGCCAACACAAAGGAAGCCCAAGGCAACGGATATCCGGCCTAAATGAGTCAAATCTGGCAGTATTCCCATCGGCAACGGAGCAATCCTGGAAGTGGAACGTCAAGGATATAGACTAGTATTTCCCTAGGGATATGGTAGTGAAATATGAAGTGTCATTGGCTGGAACTGTTACAGAATCTTTCAGGTGGTAATACACAAACTGTTTCGCTGCTAAATAATGTTTTTTTTTTTAGGCAACCTGCTGTGCAAAAAGCACAGTATATAAAATCAAACCTAATCAGAGCTTACGTAAATAAGTTTACTTTTGCTGTATGAGGAAGGTATCAACTGTGAATCAAAGGTGTCCAACACATATTTTTGAATCATTTTTGAATACAAATTCCAAAAGTGAACAGGTGCCACCATGTTTTTGATTTGTTTGGGTCATAACCTTTAACCATAGGTTAGAGGTTTAAGGTTAATTAATAGTGATTCCTCCAACTGAAATGTAAGGAATCACTATTAATAAACCATTTCTGCAGGGATAATTTCTTGTTTCCCTTGGAGCTTATTGAGTTAGTTAGGCTTAATTTATACCCTACTAATCTCTAAATTTCAGCCTGTAAGATATTCAGTTAACATTACAACGATCATATTTACAGTGTGTTTCATCATTGTTGCTGAGTTAGTCGGTGGTTTCGGGTTCCTTGCGTTTCTCTTCTTCCTGCTGCCTTAATGCCTACGAGCAGAGAAAAATTGACTTACCTCAAGCTTTGTAAAGTGCAAATAATCATTTATTCTCTAACCCTGAATATTGTGTTCACAACCGAGGAGAGGAAAGAAGTGCAGGGACCGGAGAGCAGAGTTGCCCCTTATGCTCCCTCAGCTCGATTTCCATAGGCAGAGGGCCAAACTCAGAAATTTCACATTGGCAAATATTATTTACTCTAACAGCCACCATGGTCCTTCTGAGA
This sequence comes from Perca flavescens, assembly GCF_004354835.1. Taxonomy (NCBI): domain Eukaryota; kingdom Metazoa; phylum Chordata; class Actinopteri; order Perciformes; family Percidae; genus Perca; species Perca flavescens. The sequence goes on along the minus strand of NC_041343.1, from coordinate 25,468,716 downwards.
CTCAGGCAATATAAAAATGAAAATTGATGTTTTGAGAAAATAGGAACAATTTTTAAAGCTGACATGGCAGAGTTGAACACAACAGCTAGCAACTTGATTGTCAGTTTGTAAGATCTTTTTTTGACACTTGAATTATTAACTATAATGTCCTGTCATATCAACATTTTAAATTTTAAATTTTTTTTTTATTTTACATTGTGTATTTTCCTAAAATGCTAACTGACACTCTGCAAACCATGGGGAGGTAGTACTTTAGCAGAGCAGACCTGATGAGCACCTAAAGTGGCTATATTATTTATATTTTATAATAATAATGTATCAAATGACAATGGAAAACATTGTGACAATGTGAAAGGGGTCACTCGTCGTGACTTTACTGATTTGGTTCACTTTCACAGCTTTCATATGGTGTTTGTCCATTGGCAGTTTTGGCCACGCCAAAACATTCCACCCTAATATGCGTTTCCATTACCAGTTTAAACACCATGAGTTGTGCCAATCGCACCCGAGCTGGACCATCCTGGGAGTGGGGCCAAAGCGCCCAACCCGCCTCCAACCACCCCCTTCTCCCCCGCAAACAAGCATGCGTTGCGAGACTCAACCAAGAGTCAACAGAATAAATTAAATGCTCATTCCATGCTATTTTATAGTTAATCATGGCTAATTGTAGATGTTATTATAGAAGGTATTGTTATGAGAATAGAGTTTATTGATTTCAATGACTTTTTGCAGTTGAAATTAGTATTACATGTATTTAAACATGCAAAAATATCCTTCAACTGGCATCTGAAATATAAGGCCAAATTATCATTACATTATTGTTATTGTGTATTATTGTGAAGAGGATACAAACAAGAAAGAAAAAAATATGAGCATGGAATAAGGTTTACTGTAGCAAGACATTTCAACATGGGCTCCACAACCATAACCTGGTCAAACAGCACAGGCCTTGTGCATTTAAACACAAACTGCTTTGAGAAGCAGTTCACTGAAAATTATTCATAAAATCTTGTCCTGAGAGAAAAAGGAAATCTCTGGATGTTAAGCCACCACTTCAAAAGGTGAACCGTACAGTGCTGCTACGTGTAAATAATCCTGTCTCCTCCTTTTTATCTTACCTGACTTTAATTACTGCTGGCACATCACTGGGCGCAGGGAAGGAGAAATTAATGAGATGGGTGAAATATGTGATTACATGCTCATTTGGCTCTTTAGAACTAAAATGAACATAAATGGCATGAAGCTCATGTGTTGGAAAGCTCAAGACAGAGAATATTGCATGACTTGGTATTGCATAACGTTGGCAACACTACCATGCACACCATGACCATGTTCTTTCGTAAAATGGTGCAATTAATTTTGAGTTTACGCAAAAACCTTCATCTAATTATGCTGCTTTGAATGAGGCTGATTATCAAGACTGTAATGAAGACATCCAGTTCTATAACTGTTCAATTAATGGAGGGCTATTTGGAGTAAATCGTATATTTCATACAAGCCTGTCCACTGGGGACTGCAGATGTGACTGCAGTTCATGACAGGAGGGGACTGAATAATGTTGGCTGAGGTCTACCAGGCAAATCATTTATTCATCTATAACTCTTGTGTACATGATTTCATGGAAACAGGAAGATTCTCAGAATAAGCTCGTGCTGTGCATGTAAAGAGCTTGATCACATTTTCTTTCCAAAGGGGAATGTGTGATCACAAACACATTAAGAGTGACATTAAGGATGAAAACCCGGATGAATTTGGAAGCAATAAGAACACACATGTATGTCATCAGTATACATTTTAAAGAAGACTTACTTGAGGGTGAACTGTTCGACAGTGGAGTTTGGCATCAAGTAGAGGGAGATTTTGAGGGTTTCTCCAGGCTTCAGGGGCTTCTCTGGTAGCCTGAGGAACATGTTTTTGTCTAACTGCTTGTCCACCAGCAGCTGCTCTTGACTGGCCTGGTACAGGCTGATGCTCCCGATGCGCAGCAGGGGGTGCTGTGACAGAGGTTCTCCCCTGGAAACACCACCAGCCCTATGGCCTGAGCCCTCACTGCACTCCCCATCCAGATTGGGCCCATGAAGTGTGTAGTAGAGCTCAACCCTGAGGGTCTCACTGGTTAGCCCATCCAAGAGACCGTCAGTGGAGCCTTTCCTCCGACCCAATGGGGCTACATTGGTGTTAAACCAGGACGGAGGCATCTCCAGCTGGGCCAAGCACTGCGCCAGGTTGCCTTTCATGCGGCAGGAGGTTTTATTTTCAAGCGTATTTCGGAAGGCATGCAGACGTACGCAGGGCAGCTTGTCCTGAGCCTTGAAGTCATCCCAGTCACGGCCAGCGATGTAGAAAAACACCTGGACTGTGGGGTTGTTGGAGAAGACCCGCGATTGGACAATGAAGGCCCGCACTTTCCAGTTGACTGTCAGCTGGCCGGGGATATCCAGTGGACTAGCTGGCTGGAGCAACTCCTTGGATACTGTCTGGTCCCAGGCAAAAGGACCTAAGCTTATGTTAATGGCAGGGAGATCTTTTGTCTGGAAAACCACAAAATTCTCAGAGCGCTGCAGCGGGTGTCCAGTGTTGGGGCTACTGCTGCTCTTGCTGCTGCTGCCGCCGCCGCCAACTGTTTGTCCTGTGATCTGAGCCTTCCGCAAGAAGAAAGCCAGTTGTGCATTGGACATTTTAAAGTTGGCGGGAAGATACACATTGGGTGGTGAAGGACTGGCTGTCACTGCTGAGGAGCTGAGGAGGGCATCTGAGCTGGTTGGAGAGATTTCACCTGCAAGAGCTGTGAAGAGAGGAAGGAGAAGAGAGAGGTTCAATCTTTACAGTCTCTTTTTTTTAACAGAAAGAGTGAAGAGTAAAGTAAAGAAAATAGGTATAATATGAGGAAGTAAGAGACACAAGGAGGAGAAGTAAATGAATCAAAAAAATGAATGACATATAGGCAGGAAGTCAGAGAGGTCTGCTCAGTCAGCCGTAAAGAGGAAAAGGGGAGAAGGTGAAAAAAAAGAAAAAAAAGAAAAAAAAGAAAAAAAAACCTAATCAGATAATAACTGGTCAATACCAAAAGCACATCCGAATGAACATGTTCACATTATCAAGGTGCATGGCATGTGATCTTTTATCTGGGAAGTAACAACACATTCAATCAGTGTTTGGCTATTCAAGAATTTGAACTGGATAACACACAAAACTCTCACAAGCGACGTGAAGTTAGGCTTGAACTACAGAATGAAACGGGAAACTTGAGTTTGTATTTGAATAGTGCATACACAGTTATCCATTGTACTGTGCTGCACTTGTTGAGAAAAACAAGTCAACATAGCTTAACACCTAAGTTATAACAGTTAAATCAATTTAGGGCAAAATCATTGTAATACAAACTGAATAAATGTGACATACTTATCAAAATGACCCAGAGCTGAGCACAAAAACATAGTTGCCTGTCCCCATGGTCCAAATCATAGATTAAAAGTCCCATATTCCAAATTGTTTTATCATTGAATTCGCATCCTTTAAATCTGAAAAAGAAAATTCAAGAGGATCTTTTGAATTCCCCAAATAGAAAACCTCTTTAAAAGATGCGTTACTCAACAGGAACTCCACAGAAGTTTGGCTTCTTTTTTAGTTTCTCTTTAGAAAATCTTTGTAAGTTGCAAAAGAAGAATGAATGAGGGTGAAAAAAAAAGAAGACGCATATGCTCCGGCAGTTCTTCACTTGGTCATGTTCTTATATCTGGCATAAAAGGTTCCGCTGAGCTTCTTGAACTTGTGCTTGTCTTATTCCCCGTGGTTTAGGTCTTGGTTTAAGAGTGGTTCAGCCCCACGCAGCCGCTAGCTCAATCCCAGACTGTGTGCATGGCTCCAGGACAGACTCTGATAGACAGGCAGAGCCTCCTCCCGGTTGGTGGGCTGTACGGGAACTATAGACAAAGCCTTTGACGCCGCCCCATCTTGCCACACCTAGTCTCTAGTCTATAATCACCATTTTAGCTCCCGGTCAGAGCTAAGACACACAGCCCTCAGAGGACTCGACTTACACCACACACACACCCACACCGACACACATATGGAGTCCAAAGAAATAACACTCTCCAGCTCGATTCATCCTATCCCTCTGGACGTGTTCAGGCAGACTCTTATGTGTGTACATGTAAGTGTGTGTATAAGGGCTGTGTGTGTGTCTCTCTGTGTGTGTGTGTGAGTGTGAGGTGGGGCGGGGGATGGATGTATTGCTTGAATGCCTCCAGGCAGAGAGAGAGAGAAAGAGAGAGTAAGAAGAAGGGGAGAGGGAGGGCTTAGGTAAAGATTATTGATGAATTAGTCTAGCTCTCCTTCCCTTTTCCTCCTCCTCCTCCTTCTTTCCCCCCTCCTCCTCCTCCTCCTCCTCCTCCTCCTCCTTCTCCTTTCTCGCCTTCTCCTCCCCCCTCCCCCCCTCGTCTGCTTTAGCCCCATGAGAAATCCATGAGAATGAGGGGATACCGCCCGGAGGGGGAGGGGTATCTGACTAGCCTCCCTGCTTCACTCACATGTGCCTGGAATTCCCATAATAAAAGAGAGCGAGGGATCCATGGATGTGTGTGCACTTGTGTGTGCGAGTGTGTGTGTGTGTGTGTGTGTGGGCCCCATAAACTGAATGGCAAACAGCGGAGGCAACAAAAGATGAAGCCACAGCCGGGGACACATCCTGCACTTACAAATGAGCAATCGTAGCCATAGAGAGGGCTGGAGAACCTATAATAATGAGTTAAGCTACTTAAAGGCTGTCTAGTCTTTATCGACCAAAAGCTCTCTTACCTCGCAGGAATGTGTTTGTGTGTGTGTGTGTGTTTCGAAAGAAGAGCTGCTCTTGCCTTGATCAACATTAAAAGCGACAAATATGCACAGCATTCCACAAACTTCCTTAAGGGCTCCTCTACCAGAGCGCCATCTGTTTCATTCTCCTGGGTCCAAATGCAGAGCCACCATTCAAATCTCCCACCGTTACTGTATATTTTACCAATACTAGGAGACTCTACTAGCAATCCTCGCCTCGGGAAAAGATAGAATATGGGCCTCACGTATAAGGATATACACCTAGTACGCCTGCCAATGTTAATATCAAAGCTCTACATGATTTCATTGCTGCGTTTAAAAAGTAAAAAGATATTGGAACAGCATTACACACCGCTTTGCCCGATTTCTCTCACTTGAGGCAGCAGTAGCCTAGAGCGCAGAGAAACCTTGAATCCCCAGACCTGCTGGGAATTTTTGAAAAGTGAATGCGCGATGTTTTACCCTGCCTTTCGACATGACTGTCGGGTTGTCCTTGAGCAAGGCTCTTAAAGAAATGTGTCTCCATGTGTTCCACAAGCACCTGCTGCTGGTCAAACAGCCCACAACAAAATGGTTCCAGCTTGCAGCTGTTTTCTTTTAGGCATGGTAATTTAGGTTTTAAAGGAGTTTGCCTCTGACTTGGTACTGTCGACTGCTTATCTTATGTGCATCTGTTCATTTAAACACAGGGAAGCTGTAGGGCTACATCAGGGAACTGAAGGTAAAACTGTGACTCCAAACAGCTTGCTGACATTATTTGTGCATGTGCACGACAATAACAACACAATATGGGACCGTTTGCATCATCAGTGATGTGTGATAAAATCTAGCTGTTAAACCAACTCATACAGGGTGCTGCAGCAATGTGAAGCAATAACCTGAGGAAATTGGTAAAATACAAAACAATTACTCACATTTAGGGACAAAATCTCTCTCCACAGAGGACTGATTGTGACTTCTTTCTTGAACCAAGATATGTCAGTATTTCTTGAAAGAAGATTTGAATCTTTCAAGCGTGATCAGAAGAGTTTACACTGTGGTGGTCATAGATATATGTCTTTAATTGTATGGTGTTGCTGCCTTTTTGCTGTGACTATTTGAACAAATGTTTTATAAGAGTCAACATTAACATTAATAAATTATAGGAGACTTCCACAATCAAAAGTGTCAGCATACGTTGGACCACCAAGCTAAAGTCCCATTTTCCACTTACTGTGCTGCAAAAACACTGACTTCCCCACCTTCTTCCATGATAAATGTTTATTAAACAGCATCTTCCTGTAGTCCACAAATGTGCTTTATTTGTCCTTTTTCTATAATAATAACAGCAACAGTATCATATCAAAGTCAGTGGTGAATAGTAATAGGGCTGTGGATGTTGCTGCAACAAAGTAATTTGCAAAAGTATTTTGAGTATATTTTGCCAAAAGCACAATGGTCTGTTGCCTCTGTCAACTTCCTGGGGACTGTGAACCAACAGTGACACAGATACTTTACGCCTGCAGAACACCCGACTACCGGCCAGGAGTCTCCTAATTCCTTTTAAATGCAATAAAACTGTACAATGACAATACATGCATTGAATGCCATCAAACAAAACTAATCTCTGCCCCTTTCTCTCAACCGAGAGGCCTTATGGTGTCATTTGAGAAGGTGATTACAGCCTACGATGCATCAGGGTTCTCTTGTCTCATTTCAGTGTAACAACATCACTGGGTAGGTGGGTTTGAATGGACACAGATGGGCTTCCATTGTGAAACCCTATCGCCTTCCTCTTTCACTTGATGTCCTATTAGACCTGGGGCCAAATTGAATTGAATTCTCTTCCTGTTGTGCTCCCATTACGTGAAACATCTGCTCTGTGTGTATGTGTATATGTGTATGTGTGTATGTGTGTGTGTGTGTGTGTGTGTGTGTGTGTGTGTGTGTGTGTGTGTGTGCGACAGGGGAACAAGTGGGTGTCTAGTCTCAGGGCACTTTGTATTCATCAGATTACTTTGTCTGATGTCAATTAATGAAAGTATGGGGCCCCTTTGAGGCTAAAGCCACTTCTACTCTTAGGCCAGCCCGGTCTCATTCCCAGGGCATCAAATACCAACGCTTTGTCACGGCCTTTGCCGTTTCATACCGACGCACAAGGCACCACAGAGCGTCTGTATGAAGTGTGCCAGGCTTTCAACTGTAAATCCATCCGCAGCAATATTAGACGCTCAGAACTCAGAACTAAGAGCGACAAAGTCTAAGTAGGGAGGAGGTCAGAGTGGTAGATGGGTCAAACAACAGAGGACTTTCACCCAGGAGACCACGGTTCGTATCCTGGTGTCTACTTCTTTTAACCCCACCCATGATCTTTTCCTACACCTAAGTGTTTTTATGTAGTTTTGTTTGAATTCACAACGTAAACCAAGTGTTCCCCGTGTTTAAAACCGCAATCGTAGTGGAGCGTCACAGATTGATGCACTGGGGTAACAAGTGATGCTAATGACAGCGTCAGTATTCAACGAGTTGGGATAAGAACATGTTGGTTATGCTAATAACAGCATGCAAAGACTCTGCTTCTGCAAAGAAGATTGTGGTTTCTAACCACAAAATGGCTGATTTCATTCAGTGGAGACTCTAATCAATCTACTGAGTGAATTTCTTTTGTGTTTTCGAACCAGATAAACCTTTTTTTTCTCAGAAGCGAATGCAGGAAAGATTCCTTGCAACCAATTTGCGTCATTTTTACAAAAAGCAGGAGGTTAAAGGTTAACTTGTACTAAAACTAAACTAATTTTAGTGGGTCTCAACATAGACATAGGCCATACTACTTGTAAGGCAAACATATTTGGAGCAAAATATCTGGAAAAGCATATATTCCTGGGATAATGTGTGTTATAGGCCACACTTTTAATCTGAATAATCTACTACCACAACCACTTTCTTCATGTCAATAAAGAATACAAATTCTACCCATTCAAATTTAGAAGGATCTGGAAGGATCTGCTGTGCTGCTGGTTAATGTCCTCAAAAGCATTGAGCAGACTGAGTCAAAAAAGCCTTGTTCCATAGTTAAATGAAACACTTAACTGTATGTCTTGCTGCCCATACAAAAGCTGTCAAACATAAAAGTTGGCTGCCAAGTCAAGGGGAAATATATAGAGAGGCTGTTATGAGGAGGGCAGATATTTGATCTTGAGGTAGAGAAGTGCATAAATGTCTCTTCAAGTAAAAGGTCAAGAAAAATTGTTGAGTGGGTTTAGAGAGATGGAGCATCCTTACAGCATTACTAATGTTCCAGTGCCATGGCATCCCTATCGACATTATCTTACCCTTCACTCCCTCCCTCCTTCTACTCGGCTTTGAGAAATACTACACTGCTAATACATGTACATTTGGAATGGTGAAAAAATACCTTTCAACTCACTCAACAACATACTTATTACACACCTATCACACTATTTTACAGTGTGGGATTACACTTAAAGGGTAACTACCATTTTTTTCAACCTGGATTTTCAACCTATTTTCCTATGTTTTTGTGTGTAAGTGACCAATAGAAACAACAATCTTTGAAACTGGTCCGGTATTAAGCGTGAACACTGTAACCGGCAGCCACAGACTGGGCTGCAATGTAACCCAATTTTGCGGATGTTTTTAGGTTTAAAAAAAGGATCTTATTTCCTTAGAAATCACTCACACTTAGAATATCAATTTGAGCCTGTCGGCGGCAAAACGAGCACTTTTGTGAAGGCAAATACAAGTTGCACAATTGCCATATTAACTTACTTTGTAGCTTGTTTTCGCCCCTGCTGACTGCAGCAATCTCGCTTAATACTGGACCAATGTCAAAGATTGTTGACTAATGGGAACATCAATTATACACAAAAACATAGGAAAATAGGGTCCAGGTTGAAGAAAAAAAAAACGTTAGTTACCCTTTAACAAACACAGTTATTGCACTTTTTCTTGTCAACTTTTAATTTCAGTATTCTATATTCAGACTCCACATTTACTGAGATGTGTATGCAAATACCCATAATGTAAAATGGTTCAGATTATCATTCAGTTAACTATGAATGCAACACAAAGTGCAGGTGAAAAGACATGTTAGCATGGGATAAAGGCTCTGTTAGCACTAGTGCAGTTAATCCTATTTTTGCCTCTCTGAGGAATGTCTATTTCCATCTCAGTCAGACCTGGATTACCTTTACAAATGGACTGCAGCTGGATTATCTCAAACTGTGTGTGACTTTATATTTGATCAGTTTTCCTCATGTCATTTATATGCATAGGGAAATTACATTCAAGTTTCAGTCACACTGGGGAAGGTTTGTCCAGTCCATGTATTCCCATGAAATCACATCACTTTGGTGATTTAGAAATCATTCTACATGCTACTTGTCATATATTATGTGTCCCCTTAAGCGTGCATACACGTCTAACACATTTCCGTCAGACTAAACAGATCTAAGATGTGAATCATTCCGTCAGTAATCACATCATGTACAACTGACATCCCAATGAAGCATAAACACAGATCGGAAGGGCCGGTTAAGGGCTGTCGTCCACAGCTGCAGCATGTGTGCTGTCTGGCTCCATGACGGTCACATCATGAAATGTCCACCAGCAGCGTTTACAAAGTAGACACAATGTAGAGAAGCACAGCCTGAAGTTTGTTTTTCTCATTTATCACATTTATGGGTGAGCAATGCATCAACCGGGATATGTATACGTTTATATAACTAAACCGGTTTCCAATTGGTCCTTTTAGTTTTTGTATAGCCAGAGATTTGACAATACAAATAAATAAGACCACAGAGCTGCCAAACCCAAATAAAAGCCAGATGCAGTTTATCATTCATTCATTCATTATTTCAGCCATGAAACATTCAAAGCTGCATCTCTTGGACGTTGATCTTTAGAACAGCACAAGGAAACCTCCCACAATTTCCCCCAATTCACATAAGGATAAATATCCGGTCCTCCTTCATATGATGTTATTGCAAAATCCTTATCTTTTCTCTTCCTGTAAAATGTTATAATATTTTGATGACTCATCTTGGACTTGGTGTATACATTAGGGGATGCACAAACTAGTCGACTATACTCCTCCACAATGATGTTTTGAGCTTGAAGTCCACTAGTTGCTGATCATGTGGTTTTGTCACTAACAACATTGACCTGTAGCACCGTCACTGGTAAAATTAGTAAAAAACCCAGCTCACTTGGAACTTTGAAAGCCACAAAACGTTTGGGACATAAGGGGATATTGGAGCTAAGGACGAGGAGAGCTGCCTGTAGCGGTTTGGATTTCTGCGCTAAAAGAAGTTTGCAGTCAGCTGTTTGTGTAAAGACACGAGGAGCTACGTGCTAATGCTAACATTACAGGCTGTCCAGCATCGGATCACTGGATTCTCGCACAAAGCCCAACGTAGGAGGTATGACTCGCGCTACACTTAATGGCCATTTAAATTGCGTGCACAGATAACTAAGCATAAACCCAATGCATTTGTTGCCAACGAGGACGGATAATAGACTTTGAATGAGTGTTTGTTTACGGCAAACATTTGATTGACTGACTATCACAAAATGCACGACACAGCGTTGGACATAATTACCGGGACTGCTTTCTTAAAGGTACCGCTGGTAAACCCAGTGGTGTGAGTAGCGCAGTGGTGATTCTAGGATTAGACCTTTAGAGCTCAGTCACTAATGAGAATGGGACACGGATACAGTGCCTTGCAAAAGTGTTAACACCCCCTGCTAAATCACAAATTTCATTAGCCGATGATCTCTGAGTTTAGACTGGGTAAACCCAGCCTGATCTGCCGCCGATTTGATTTCGCCCTGCAGCTCAGGCTGGAAACCTGTAAATTTTTCTATCCTGCTTCCGTTAAAAATCTGCACCAATCACAAACTGGCTTATCCACCTGGCATGCTATTGGCGGGTTTAACACGATGATGATAGAGAAGTGACGGCAAGCAGCTTTTTGTTTACATTCAACATGGCGGCCACCGAAGCGCAGCAACCCGTTGAGGCCGCTGTCGCTGTTGTTTTAAAAGACGTCAAAAGCAAGTTTTCTCTGAAAACGGAACAGAAACTTGCCCTGGAACAATTCCTAAAAAAGAAGGATGTGTTTGCCTTACTACTGACTGGCTTTGGTAAAAGCCTAATTTACCAGCTAGCCCGCTGGTGGCCAAAAGAATGGAGTTCAGCTCTGCAAAGTACGTCACCCGGATCGTTGGTCTGATTGGTTGAAGGACTATCCAATTGCGTACAGAGTCATTTGAACTACGCCCATTGATCACATCTCTTGTGCAGTAGAAAATACAGAGCAGACTCCCCAGACTAATGTTTAATCTTAAAAGATTGAGCTTGGTCTGGTGATAGCCAGGCTACTCTGAGCTAGCTACTGAACAACAACGTCAGCTAACGTTTTTTTTAACACTATTAACACAATGATGGAATTAAACCTGACACTTTATAAGTCACAGTAATAACAACCAATTTTACAATATACAGAATTTTTTGTTGTTTACGTTTCAGTTTGGGTTGTAATCTGAACCATGCAGCTACCAACTTCTTCTCTGGAGACTACCAATGTTAAACTTCACAACCCACTCCTGCTCTCCCTCTGACAGATCAGATAGAGCGAGACAACCACCTCCGATTGGCCAAAACTACGTTTCTGTTCTGACGAATAATAGGCTTTCTGACGGGGTTCGGTTTCTGCCACTGAACCGAACCCTACGCTTGGTCGACGTAATGACGCTGCCGTTGATTACGGGAAGGTGTTTACGTAGGTGGAACTTTCAATGCAGTAGTCTGTGAAAAAGTGAAAATGGAACTCGTGAGCAGAAAAAGCGCCGCCCGGCAGCACCCCCAGCCAAAAGAAGGCGACCCAAGCCGAGCCACACGCCCAACCCGCAATGCCGACCTGTCCCGCAGCGACAAGGACCCCAAACAACACACAACATCGCCGGTGATAAAAAAACCTGCGCATGAAACATCCGAAAGAATATGAGCCGCAAATGAAGGAATCCACAGACAGCAGCCGAAATGTGCTTTCCTACGAGGTGAAAAGAGCGTGTGAATTCAACATTAAGTGGTTACATTTAACTATTTTAGAGGCTGTGGACGTTGTTTACTTCATTAATGTGTTTACTGAGTTAATGGACTGAAGATGAGAGTAGGATTCAGTATTTGGTTTCAGATTCGGCAGAATCTTAACCAGTGGATTTGGTATTCGGCCGAACCCCAAAAATCTGGATTCGGTGCATCCCTAGTTTCTGTTAACCCTTTCCTTGACTGGGTTACAGGTGCATAGCGGCGACACAGGATATTAAACCTGTTTTCAAGCCCTTTGAACCTGTAATTGTTTGTCACTAACAGACAAGTACGCAAACTCTAACTTGAAGCACTAAAATAGATTTTTTTTTTTTTAATTATCATAATTTTTAGGAGGGCTGAGATGGAATTTAGGGGGTCTTTAAAAAGGGTCTAAAATCACCAATGGAGTAGCGTGTTAAAGCACAAACTGACAAACGGATAACCTTAGTTAAGCTCACTACAAAAGAGCTTGTAGATAAGTTGGACAGGTTGCAAAATGCTAGAAAGGCTAGGCTACACAAAGCAAGCCTCTTAAGAAAACCAATACAAGGGTTGATATTAAAGGGTGATAAAATACAGGTACTTCTCCTGCGACTTTCATCACATCAGAGTCAACTTTAAAAAATCTGAAGTCACGCAACCCCTAGTATACATACATTTATTCCATCAATCCTGCCTATGATATCAAACCACACGTGACTGTTACAGCTCGTTGTAGGCCCTACTAGCTAGCAGAGCAAAGTCATAGTAGGAGGTGTGTCTTGTGATATCAGTTGGTTAAAAATCCTTGTTTACAGTACCAAAAGAGTATGATTATGTTTACCTTGCACAGCATCTGGTCTCTCACAATATCACAAGATCAAGCGAATATTGCACGATCATGTATCACACAAAAATCCATCTTGTCAGGCTCCAACCTAGGTGACTGGGTGTGGAGCTACTGGCAGCTTAGGGTGTGGTTTAGGTATGTAACGGCCGCGACAACAATGGCGGACCAGATAGACAGATGGTTTATCCAATCACTTGCCAGGCATATTTTGAAAGCACCTGTCCTTTCCCAAACAGTTTCCAATGAATGCTTCGCAGATGGTTCTGTGTCTTGCACGTCAGGTTATGATTATGTGCCAATTTATTCATTTCTATTTAATTCTCTTCCTTCAGATCCAACTATGGATGCCCACGTATTGTTTCACTTGGAAATACATCACAGTACTGAAGTTAAAGATGCTCCAACTTCCCTTTCACTGTGGCTTTAGGCCTTTCTGCAAAATGGAATCAAGTTATATTTAAAATATGTGTGCTATCACGTTCCTTTTTATAACTGAAAGTAGTTTATCTTGGAAATAGATGGATTTGTAATCAATCAAAATCCTCTGATTGCTCTTTATTGGAAAAAAATAGACGTGACTGACACTGAGCAATTAATAGATTTAAAAACATATGTTTTGGAAATACATAGTGTTACACACAAAACCTTTTCTCCCTGATAAATAACCTGTCCATTCTATATAATTTATAAACTACTATCTATTGTTCACCTAATAATCTTCTTAGTCAACTTGGTTTTACAAACAAACCCCTTATGGAAATCTCTTATTAATTAATATGCTACCCTATCTATCCACTGACCTTTAAAATTAAATGGCTTTTCATTTTTTGCTTCCTCATGTAGAGTACTGTATGTACACGTGATTATAAGCATGTATATGAAGATTCTGTTGGTCTGTATGGAAAATCACCATTAGTCTCTTGGCTCTCATGGGAAAACTGTTGGTAAATAAAACTCATGAAATTAAGAACTATGTAGAAGACATAACTTTAAAATATAACTGCTCTGAATTCCTGAGGGAAACTCAGAATTGGCTAGTCTGTGATGCTTGATACTAAAGGATAACAAAAGGAAGAGAAGGGTTATTAATCTAACACTGGTGAGTCCAACTTCCTCTGGAAGAAGCAATCCCTCTAAGGGTTTTGGGACACGGTTCAAAATTTGCCCTCAGTTTTCAATCAATCACTCCCTGTGGATAAGAAATGTCTGACACAAGGATGTAATTTGGTGAATCTACAGGGTCTCAATTAGTGGAGATGGAATGTTTTTTTTTGTTAAAGTCTCGCTTTGTAATTTAGGCTGATAAGAGCCGTGTATTTCCACATTAAATTCATAGTGCAGCTTTAATGAGGCTTGATTTGCAGATTAAATAAGAAGAATATACAACCAGTGTGACACCAATACTATCAGTGGGAAATGGAACATTTCATCATTGATTCTTTATATGCACCCATAAAAACCATCCATCATTTATTTTATCAGTCACCCTCATCGGGTCCAGCCGGGTCCAGCAGAGGCTGTTTGAATGAAGCAACAACTGAGCTCCTAGAAATTCAATATATGCTCTACAGTTCACTATTTTTGGATTTATTTTTTTCTTTTCCAGGCAGCCGTTGGTTACCATTCATTTTCATATGCTAATCGGTCACTGTCACGGTATAGTGGTAATGCAGTTTTAAGTACAGACTGGTTTAAAAAGTCTGCACTGTGTGACCTCATAACAATAATTTAATATTGGCAAAAAAAAGAATGCAGACTTGACTTTTATTGTGGGGGATTTCACAATTCAAGTATTTTTAAGAGGTTGATAATAGTTTTTTTTACATTGTACACAAATGAATGTAAACTAATGGGAGAATATGCATTCACATTTCTAACAAAATCCTTTTTAATTATTATGTTAGACCAACAGGCTACACCCTTGGCAAGGACTTTGACCTTTTGTTTATTTTATGACTTTGCAAGCTCTAAATAATTTTTATTTTATAATGCAAAAAGTACAGAAATGTGCATGTTACAATAATTATGTATGAAGTCTTGTTTCAGCTTTCCTTGCTTTGCTGACTGGTTTCTGTTTCTCTTCATTACTGCTGGTAGTCTCACATGAAGGCCTTATGTCTTAACACTTGCCACACTGTTTTCTGAATACATTTGGAAGCTGAAGAGGTCAACAAAGAAGCTTCTCAATTCACATTCAGTTGGCATGGGACTCACCAACAACCTCAACAAGTACCAGAGAGCTGAACCTCTGTGTGGGAAGTTGAGAGGAACACAGAGTCTAGGAGAGAAGGGGTGCTCGCAACTATAATCACATAGAGCTGCTCTATGAAGTCGCAGATGCTTAGTATGTGTAGTTAGTGTGTGCCTCGGGATCCCACATGGCCCCTGCCTTCTGTTTCTTTGCTACCAAATGGAGTCTTGTAGGCACAGCCACTGCATGCATTAGTAGTGTATTGATGAAAGGATGCAAATGCCTCAAGGCAGCATGATCTGTGCCTGAATACGATCTGAGGCTGACCAATCTATAGGGCTCTAGACAACAGGATTTGTCTAGAGTAAGGGGATACTCTGTGTGATGTAAACTGAGCCTCACAATATTATTCAGCCGCTATTACAAAAGGATTTCCTACACAAAAGGATTCTACAGAAGGATTTACTGTATTATTTGATGCGTTACACTTTGAATTCTCTTTCCAGGTTACGTTTTTTAATTAAATAAGCTACTGCAAGTTCTTTCCTATATGTCACATCTATATGCCAACATTGTCACAACTATACCATCTGTGTAATTAAACCATTCATAGTCCAATTCATTTCTTTATTGTTTTGTTTTCATTAGTTTTACTGGTGTGTTGCTGGTTTTAGATTCAATTTTCAATCTTTTAACTTAACTTTACTTCCCTGCTAAATCCCATTACTTTTACAGAAGCAAACCACCTAATTTCCCCACGGCGATCAATAAAGCCACACATCCATGAACTGAAGAAAGGAAAAAAGACCCTAAACGATTTGAATGAAAGAAAATATATCAAGTTACACTCGTAAAAATGAGAGACTGTCTTGTATGACAGTCGATTTACCTCCATTTTATACCATCATTTAGACTGATCCATCAATGGCTTTACCCTGAGGAGTGCAAGGACAACGCTGATGCATGCAATTCCCGAAGACAAGATAGCTCTCACATTATTTGGCATATCATTCACAGACTGAATCTAACTGCATATAGAAAGGATCCTCGTTTCAAAAAGTCTCAGCTTTGTGACTCTCATTTCACTGTACTCCCTGACAAAGCCTGCTTTCCCGACTTGTATTATAGAGTAATCACTGTGAGTCTAAGTAATGCTAAATTATGCTGATTTGTAGGTTATACATTGGCAGACTTTCATTGTATTTGACCAGATTCAGCAGCACAGCTCTAATTGCAGCCCTTTGGGGATAATAAAGCACTGCTGAACATTGTAACAGGATACAACACTGGACAAAGCTTCTTTTTATTACCATATATGTTTTCAGCCTCTGGTATTAGCCATTAATATGTCTTGGAAAGATCAAATGCAAGTTTCATTATTGGGGGAAAAATGTTGAGCACTGCAAAATAGACAGATATAAAGAGTTCCAGAGGAACAGATTGAAGAACAGGAAAGCTAACAAGCTCAAGGGGAAGGTTGGCGATATTCTGTATTTTTGTTATTGTCAACAAATCCCATGAAAATACAAAAAACAACTGAAGATGTACAATGATCAATTTTAATTTTAGGTAAATTAATTTAAATATACTGTATATCCCCCCCCGCCCCCCCACCTCCCAGGCTGAGCCACATGTGAAATGACAAGAACTGCAAACACCGGAGTGTCAGCCATACAATTGGAGAAGAAAATGATCCTTTAACATATATCAGGACATCTCTATAGATTCACAGAGAGGTTAAATATCTATAAATTATTTTCCAGGTTGTTATACTACTTAAATATGAAGGACAACACAGTGGCCCTTTCTCTGTCACACGCAGCCACCTACAAACCGGTTTCCCTCCAAACACGAAAAATAGTCCTTTTAAGGCTGTTTAATCATTGGAAGAAAAAAGGTAAGTGCTGACCACATCCCTGAGATGACTGCACTATGTGTGGCCTCCACTCTTTCTAATTGTTCCTTTCATTCACATTCTTTGTTACTCGCA
Organism: Perca flavescens; assembly: GCF_004354835.1. NCBI lineage: Eukaryota > Metazoa > Chordata > Actinopteri > Perciformes > Percidae > Perca > Perca flavescens. The sequence goes on along the minus strand of NC_041343.1, from coordinate 25,451,798 downwards.
CAATGCCGGTAAAGCTTCTAATCTGGTTTCTTAGTTGATTCAGAAGAGCTCCAAATAATAATCACTAAATGTTCATAACAATATAATGAAAAGAAGTCATTAGATGAACAAACAAGCCAGCTAGACCCTGGATGATCCATTTGGTAATTGGATTCCTGACCAATTTTGGATTTCAGATTTATATGTTATTATGTTTGTTAATGTTTCCAAATAGGGTTTCTTCTTCACATACGGGAACTAATCTGTACAGTGAGAAGGTCACACGACTGTTGCTGAAAGATGAATGAATGATGAATGATATTTTATTTACGTGTCATGCCACTAAGTGGCCAATCCCACACGGAATTACATGACACCAATACAAAAGTAATTGTATCCACAGCTTCCGGTCCAAGGTCCACACACAGTATACATTTCATACATTAATAAAACTACAGCCACTACAGGAATATCACTTTCAGACAGAGAATCATCGATACAAAGAAGTCTTACTCTTGTTCTAAAAAGTCTGCAAATAAAAATATTTTGATTGTAATAAAATGTTATGCTTTTTATTGATCCCCAGTGGGGAAATTACAATTTACACTCGGTTTGTAAGAAATCACTACACACAGGCCTGAAATACACCCACACATGCTCAGGACCTATTCATGCACAAATGGAGAGATGTCAGAGTGGGTGGGCTTCCAGTGCTGGACCAGCGCCCTGAACGGTTGCGGGGGTGCGGTACCTTGCTCAAGAGCACCTTGGCAGTGCCCAGGAGGTGAACTGGCATCTCTCCAGCTACCAATCTACACTCTGTACTTTGGTCCGTATGGGGACTTAAACCAGCCGGTTCCCAACCCAACTCCATATGGACTGAGCTACTGCCACCCCAATATGTTAATGTTGTTTATGTTCAAACAACCAAACTAACAGATCTTTTTCCTGCCTAATCTCTTAACTTCAATTTTGGTAAATAATTGCAATCCTAAATCATGATAATATGAACAATACAAAGCAAAATGAACTTCATTTTCAATTTCTTTAAGATCACATAAATAACAAAGTCTGTCTTCCTCACTGGTGCCCGACCACCGTCCCGTTTCAATATGGAGAGGGAGTATACCAGACCTCAACTGAGCACACACAGATCTTTTCACCTTGGACAGATTATAATTTTACATATTTATATTATGTTGCATTTAGTCTATATCCATGACGTTCCACTTCCAGATGCATATCTTTTCACCAATGTCTGTTACCTTCCGCTTTCTTTGTGTTGGAATTTTAAACTCCGGTGGATTTCTGAAGACTATGGTTAACTGCTGCTCAGATCTCTGCAGGGTAAATCCAGACAGCTAGCTAGACTATCTGTCCAATCTGAGTTTTCTGTTGCACGACTAAAACAACTTTTGAACGGACACATGTGAAGTTCCTTCCCGAGGCTATTTTGCAGGAGCTCCACGCGGAGCTTAGTGCTGTCCATGATGATTGTGGTTGGTTTAAAGAAATGTCAATAAACCAGAACATGTTTTTCTCCCATCCCAGAATGCTGTGTGGACTAGCCAGACCCTCCTCCGCGGCGCTGTGGAGGAAGGTCTGGTAAAGCGAGACTACATGCAAGGTAACTTCATCAGGTCCACAAGCAGAAACCATTGTCTGACAATAAAGTTGATCTTTATACAACAAGTGTTGCTGGAGTTTTGACCTCTTCAGGCTCTCTTTTCTCCATACACTTTGAAAGTATAAAGTTGTGCCAGAAATCCCTACTCTGTGTCTATGAATATTATCTCATCTGTTTTTTTCAAATTGAATATGAGACCTTCTTTTGGCTTCTGGGGAAAAGCTGCAATGAGGAAATAAGATTGGTTCATAGACACACGTGTTATTTGCCAAGGGGCCGGAGGCGGTATAAGGGTGAATATTTTCTTTCTGCTTTGGATTTTCCTGCCTCTGATCATGAAATTTCATTGCGGGAAGGGGATACTTTTCATCTTCTAGCTGGTATATATTTCATTTAGTCATGGTATTAACATTTTTGTAACCTTTGTTTGTTCAATAAAGCTATTAGTGAGCCTGAATTTGAAAATGGCTTTAAGCCACATCCTGCTTTACACCTGAGAGCCACACGCTGTGACCACAATCATCTTCTTCTTGTTGATCACCGAGCAGTGGGGGGTTTGGTTCCTTGCTCGAGGCACCTTGACAGTGGTTACTGTGAGAGGGAGAGTCATTCACTTTACCCACATACACAGGGATCTGAAATGGGAGCTTCCAGCTTGGTTTTACCTTTGACTGATAAGGCTTTTGATTTTCCTCTGTTATGTTGTACTGTGTTGCTTTTGGACAATACTTCTCAATGTATGTAGTCCTGTGGACTTTCAATTTTCTTCGATAACATCAGTTATCTGTGCAGACATATATTCCAACTATAATATATACAGTATATATACAGAATTTACTGAGCCCATATCTTTGTTCAAAAAAGGTTAGACAGACACCTCACAATCCCCTCTTGTAACAGGGAAAAATATTTCCACATGACATCATACACCCTTGATTTTCGGGTCAAGAGGCTCTGGCTAAATCAACATTCCCATTTTCCCCTCGTGGGACCCACGTGACATTTTGGTTTCACAGCTTATCCACTGCTTGTGATGCCTTTCAAATAAAAAAAGCAACAGCAGCCTTTGGTCTATTGTTTTGGAGGTCTATTGTACACCAGCCCTTCATGGTGTCATGGCCACCACACAGCCGGTGTGGAGCTTTCTGAGTGGAATGCCTCAGCGCTGTCGGGGAGGAGAAAAGGATATCTTTGTTTCAGATTTTCTTCATATCACTGTCACACAAACACACAGCTTTTAGTTGTGTTGTTCCCATGGTGATGGGTTACACAACTCTCTGCCAAATCACCATAACAACAAGCTAAAAAAGGGATGTCAGGAAAAGCACTTGCTTGGGGACAAGTAGAGGCTTAGAGCGCAACATCTTGATTCCAGCATAGTAATAAGGTGCCTTTTCTCCAGTGGCAGATTAAAAGAGACATAGAATGTTTTAACTCAAATATTCAGTCATTGAGTGGAGGGATGGGAAGCAACAGAGACTGCATGAACTCAAGTAAGAGCTTAAACCTCGATAAAGCATTGGAAACAGTGAGAAAGGGCAGTGTCTATAAAATTCTAAACGGTAAATATAACTAAACTTTTGTAAGCTAAAATGTAAAGTTTTTGTACCTCTGCTTGAAGCGCTTGAAAACACATTTATATGGTTGAATATACAATACCAGAGTCTTAACATGGTTTTAATGAGTTCATTCTTAAATGTCACCAGCAGACCTCAGGCAGGCATCATTCAGCATCGCTAACATACATACCCCTGAAGATCCACGTTACTCTGGAAAATTACTGCTAGTGTCAAATTCCTTTAACTTCAACTTGACATTACTGGCCATTATAATGTCCAAACCATAGAATCACTGCCTGGGGATATTTCTTCTTCAAGGTAATCCTCCTTTCCTTCTGCAAATTGACATTTGCACATAAAAGCTCACTAATATTGCTCTGTGAGATTAATTCCCATAAAGGCTCACCTCTTCTTTAATTTTTAGAATGGCAAATTATATAAGTAGACATATTTTCCCTATCCTATTGATGTATGTGAATCCATTTAATACATTTTAATTTATTATTATTAAACTTCACAGGATAAATTGCCTGCTCAGTGAAGACAGTTGATTCTTGAACAAGACCAAAGTTAATATTGGAGTGGCTTTTCCAAGATGGAAAGAGCTCATGAGGAGCAAGGATTTTAAAAAGGGACGACAGGTAATAATTTGTGTAAATTCAAAGTTTTATAGTTGCTTGGCTAACTATAGCATGGTTGCGCGTAACGTCGTGATTTCCCTGGCAGACAACTCACGTCATGTACAGTTGTAACATAGACTAGCTACAGCTAGAACAGCTGCATGTAAACGATGGAGATACTAAGAGCTAATTTCGGTTTCATTGATATTGTTCATACTGCTCAGAGAAATATATTAAAAACATAAACCTCCGTTGCTTCTCTCCTTTGTCTTTGAAGGGCTTCCAGTCTCTCCTCGTCATCTTTGGAGAGTGTCTCTTTAGTTTATCTTTGCCTAGGAGGTCTCACCGATCCACTGCCACTGGCTCTGTCTTTTGGTTTTTCTTTACCTTTCCCTCTTCCTTTAGCTTTCCCTCGCACCTTCATCGCATCAACTGATCTCTGTACAATACACAGAATAACGATAGCACTGATACTCTTACTGGAAGCCATATTAATCTTGGCATACGGCCACCGTAGGAGTTAAAACCCGTTCGGAATGGGAGGGGCTGGAAAGTAATATTCAGTTGGTTGGATATACAATTTCCCCGCTAGGTGGGAAAAATTCTTACATAATGTACCTTTAAGATCAGGCCATTAAGGTTTGTTCACAAGACATGGCATTTGTGTGACACGCAATTGTAATTCTAAGGATTTTATTAAAATTATTTTACAACACTTTGACTTCATCTAAATGGAGCTGTACTGTATACTGCAATTTCTCATTTCTTCTGAAGGATTAAAGGGGCATCACTGAAAACAAAGCTGATTTATTATGGGATCATTCACACACTTACTCTGTAAACAGTTTTGGAATTCACTTGTTGTGACACTCTGAATGAGCCCAACAAAGTGATGGAATTTGGAAGCCATTTATTCAAACCTAAGTAAAAATGAAGAAAGCAAATTGTAGCATAGCCTGAAGCTCCACAGAAGGAAAACAATGTATAAATATCCGTTTTGGAGTTTGAATGTTGTTTTTCTTACTTGGATCAGTGTAAAAATGTAGGGTTTTATACACAAAGAAATAATGGATGTTAATGGACGATTTAAACATTGTGCAGTTTGCATATATTCTGCCATTTTTCCTTGACAAGGTGTTTGTCACTTAAATCGGCATCATTTTCTGGCATATTAAAGGACTCTACAGTGTCACTGGGTAACTTTATGAGAACAGAGCACATTCGTAGACCAATCATGAATAAACAAAGAGGCCAAATGCTGATTTATGCAGGTTGAATAATTAACTCAATAATGTGCACAAAGATAAAGACAACAATATTTAGAACACAAATTCATTGCCTTAATTAACAGTGACTGGCATTTTCTTTGACTTAATCCGTTTTCCATTAGTTGGAGTGAAAACAAAAGGGGGGGGGGGGGGGGGGGTTGCATAAATACAGGCTATTACAGGGAATTAAGTTTCTATCAACAAGGTTCACACAGGGGCACAATAACAGGGTAAATATCAGGTTTATAGAGATTGAAATTGTGATTGATAACTTGTTTCACACTAGTTACATTGTAGTTAAGACCATAACTACAGTACTGTTGGATAGGTGTTTCAGAGAGAGCATAAAGGAAATATATTTACATCTCATAAACACAATTCTCTAATAATGAGATGTAAACCAAGGCATAGAGTAGGTATGCGTTTACGTAAAGTCACTGATGGAAAGGCAGGGCTGTATTGGTATTTGTTACTGACATTAAAGGTCCCATGGCATGGAAAAGTCACTTTATGAGGTTTCTTAACATTAATATGAGTTCCCCCAGCCTGCCTATGGTCCCCCAGTGGCTAGAAATGGTGATGGTGTAAACCGAGCCCTGGGTATCCTGCTCTGCCTTTGAGAAAATGAAAGCTCAGATGGGCCGATCTGGAATCTTCTCCTTATGAGGTCATAAGGAGCAAGGTTACCCCCCCTTTCTCTGCTTTGCCCACCCAGAGAATTTGGCCCACCCATGAGAGCGAGACATCATGGCTTTCAAACGAGTGGCAGTTGGTCAAGGCCACACCCTCCACCTTGCCCCCCCCTCTCTCCTCCTCAATAGCTCCAGACACAGACTTCAGATACAGTATTAGGGGACCACTAAGGTCTATATAAAAGTATCCAAAGAGCACCATGTTATGGGACCTTAAAAGAACAGCCCTTTTAACAGGGGTTTTCCAATCCCTTACTGATTCTAACTTTATTGTTTCCTTGCTTCAAATGGGGCGTATAAAAGGAAACAATTCAAAGTCACCGACTAGGAAAGATTTCCTGATCTTCCTTTAGTGATTTGGCAGATAAAAGGAAACAAGTGGTGAGATTAAATATTCACGAAACCCTGACATGTGGAGGCATATGTTTTATTGATTGAGAGCAGAAAACAATAGAGTCCCAGTTTTTATTTTTATTTTAAAGCACTCGGAGAGTGAATCGAACTTTTACGCACTAAAGGACCACAGCAGAAACAGGTAAAGTGACGGAGTCCTCCCTCTAGAGCAATTTTCCTGCTACGCTACAAAGGCTAAGGTTAACATTCTGCTTGAGAGGCTAATGGAATGCATTGGAGCTCTCCACGTAGACGCATGTATGGGGTAGTGCTCACCGTCTAGGGAGATATTATGGCTTTGGGTTTGAAAAATGAATAGGAAGGCAGGGAGACTGTTTGTTTAGGGATCAAACAGCCAAGACAAAAGAATAGGCGGATGACAAAGAGCCTTGCCAACATGGAGGCTGGTTAAGTGGATGTCGTGAATGTCAGATTTAGTTCTCTAATGGACCTTGCGAGGGAAGAAGTCAAGGCTTTTGTTTTCAGACCATTAAACGGGGCATAGGCCTACTGCAGCAGCTTCACAGGAGACTGTAAAAATACTAATGGTTACTTTGCAGGGGAAAATCCATGAGGGGAAATTCTCAACAGGGGGAATTCCTACCGTTTGGGCCATATGGGTGCTTGGTTTCCAAGACTGGAGTTCTAATCCAGGCACAAACACATGCAATAGCTTAATCTTTTTTTCTTCTCTTGGGTTATATCTAAGACTGTTGTGTATCAAAACTGGCATTGAATAGTACTACATATTTACTCAGATATTCCATGAAGTCAAATAAGTCTGACATGAAACGCACTTGATTTAGGCAAAAATTACATCATAGTTTTAATCTAAACCTCAATATGGGACAATGGATCAAGATTTCCAAACCAAGTTGACAGCACCATGCCAAACACAAATACATCACTGTACAAGCCAGGACTAAAAAAAAATAAAAAATAAAAAATGTCAAGGCTGCTATTTACAGAAATGTGTCCAGGTTGCCAGTGTGTGCTTCCTCTTCTAGATATGAAGCCTCTCCTCTGTGCTGCAGTCAAAGACGTTGAATAAACAGTGCTTGCAATGTTGTCTAAAGGATTACTCAGCCTGTGGAGTGCTCCCTCTGTCATGGTGATAAAACATGGGAAAGGGAGATTAGCAGTGGCAGTGTTACATGTCCTCGGCCTTCTAAAAGAGCTGGCGAAAGATATGGAGAGCAACAGAATGGCCAGACACAGTAAACACATCAACGAATTTGTGAATTGCTGAAAAGAGAACCAAAGAGGTCAGAGCTCATCTTCCCTTCGTTTAACAGTGGCCTAAGACCTCTGTCCATTTTATAGCTTGCACTGAAATGCCAAAATGCAAATGTAGACTAAAGCAATGTAGGGAATCAAGTGTCATATCTCCAGGTGGTAATGTCAGTCTGCTTGACTTTCCACCACTTTTGTCCAACAGTAAAAATCTAAACTCTTAGATGGTGGGGCAAAAGCCAAGAGCTTTTGTAATGTCAGACTTAAAGTGTGTGGGCAGTATGTAACAGTGTCGACCCGGTACAATCACATTTTTGGCCAGCTCTACAATGTATTAGAAGTTTCTCCTTTTACCACTCACATTTGATTGCTTTCAGGCATGAAAACGGGTCAGGGGTGAAAAAGGTGAGAAGGATATTACCCCTCTAGGGTGGTCCCGGGGCATGCTTCCCCGGAAGAACATTTTAAATATTCCATATTTTAAAGCATTAATCTGATGCATTTTGAGATGCAGTTTTTGCCAACCAACAGTGTAATGTTTCAATATGCACTCATTAAAGTTAATTTGACTGGCAAAACAGTTAAAGTCCTTCTGACATTACACAATAATAAAAGTCACAATATTAAAAACTAAAAGGTTTTGGATCAATTTTTACTTCTTCCATCCCATCCCCCATCCATCCCATCCATCTTCGTCCGCTTATCCGGTGTCGCGGGGGGAGCAGCTCCAGCAGGGGACCCCAAACTTCCCTTTCCCGAGCAACATTAACCAGCTCCGACTGGGGGATCCCGAGGCGTTCCCAGGCCAGGTTGGAGATATAATCCCTCCACCTAGTCCTGGGTCTTCCCCGAGGCCTCCTCCCAGCTGGACGTGCCTGGAACACCTCCCTAGGGAGGCGCCCAGGGGGCATCCTTACCAGATGCCCGAACCACCTCAACTGGCTCCTTTCGACGCAAAGGAGCAGCGGCTCTACTCCGAGCTCCTCACGGATGACTGAGCTTCTCACCCTATCTCTAAGGGAGACGCCAGCCACCCTCCTGAGGAAACCCATTTCAGCCGCTTGTACCCTGGATCTCGTTCTTTCGGTCATGACCCAGCCTTCATGACCATAGGTGAGGGTAGGAACGAAAACTGACCGGTAGATCGAGAGCTTTGCCTTCTGGCTAAGCTCTCTTTTCGTCCACAACGGTGCGATAGATTGAATGCAATACCGCACCCGCTGCGCCCGATTCTCCGACCAATCTCCCGCTCCATTGTCCCCTCACTCGCGAACAAAACCCCAAGGTACTTGAACTCCTTCACTTGGGGTAAGGACTCATTCCCTACCTGGAGAAGGCATTCCATCGGTTTCCTGCTGAGAACCATGGCCTCAGATTTGGAGGTGCTGATCCTCATCCCAACCGCTTCACACTCGGTTGCGAACCGATCCAGTGAGTGCTGAAGGTCGCAGGCCGATGATGCCATCAGGACCACATCATCTGCAAAGAGCAGCGATGAGATCCCCAGCCCACCAAACTGCAACCCCTCCCCACCCCGACTACGCCTCGATATCCTGTCCATAAATATTACAAACAGGATTGGTGACAAAGCGCAGCCCTGGCGGAGGCCAACCCTCACCTGAAACGAGTCCGACTTACTACCGAGAACCCGGACACAGCTCTCACTTTGGTCATACAGAGATTGGATGGCCCTGAGTAGAGACCCTCTCACCCCATACTCCCGCAGCACCTCCCACAGTATCTCCCGGGGGACCCGGTCATACGCCTTCTCCAAATCCACAAAACACATGTAGACCGGTTGGGCATACTCCCAGGCTCCCTCCAGGATCCTTGCGAGAGTGAAGAGCTGGTCCGTTGTTCCACGACCAGGACGGAATCCGCATTGTTCCTCCTCAACCCAAGGTTCGACTATCGGCCGAACCCTCCTTTCCATCACCTTGGAGTAGACTTTACCAGGGAGGCTGAGAAGTGTGATACCCCTATAATTGGCACACACCCTCTGGTCCCCCTTTTAAAAAGGGGAACCACCACCCCAGTCTGCCACTCCTTTGGCACCGTCCCAGACTTCCACGCAATGTTGAAGAGGCGTGTCAACCAGGACAGCCCCTCCACACCCAGAGCCTTGAGCATTTCTGGACGGATCTCATCAATCCCGGGGCTTTGCCACTGTGTAGTTGTTTGACTACATCAGTGACTTCCGCCTGGGAAATCGACGACAATCCCCATTATCCTCCAGCTCTGCCTCTAACATAAAGGGCGTATTAGTCGGATTCAGGAGTTCCTCAAAGTGCTCCTTCCACCGCCCTATTACCTCCTCAGTTGAGGTCAACAGTGTCCCATCCTTACTGTACACAGCTTGGATGGTTCCCCTTCCCCCTCCTGAGGTGGCGAACAGTTTTCCAGAAGCACTTTGGTGCCGACCGAAAGTCCTTCTCCATGTCTTCTCCAAACTTCTCCCACACCCGCTGCTTTGCCTCTTTCACGGCAGAGGCTGCAGCCCTTCGGGCCCTTCGGTACCCTGCAACTGCCTCCCGAGTCCTCCGGGATAACATATCCCGGAAAGACTCCTTCTTCAGTCGGACGGCTTCCCTGACCACGGTGTCCACCACGGGCGTGGGTTACCGCCCCTGAGGCACCTAAGACCCTAAGACCACAGCTCCTCGCCGCAGCTTCAGCAATGGAAACTTTGAACATTGTCCACTCGGGTTCAATGCCCCCAGCCTCCACAGGGATGCACGAAAAGCTCCGCCCGGAGGTGTGAGTTGAAAGTCCGTTGGACAGGGGCCTCCTCCAGACGTTCCCAATTTACCCGCACTACACGTTTGGGCTTACCAGGTCTGTCCAGAGTCTTCCCCACCCCTGACCCAACTCACCACCAGATGGTGATCGGTTGACAGCTCTGCCCCTCTCTTCACCCGAGTGTCCAAAACATACGGCCTCAGATCAGATGACACGATTATGAAATCGATCATTGACCTTCGGCCTAGGGTGCTCTGGTACCAGGTACACTTATGAGCATCCCCTATGTTCGAACATGGTGTTCGTTATAGACAATCCATGACTAGCACAGAAGTCCAACAACAAACAACCACTCTGGTTTAGATCAGGGAGGCCGTTCCTCCCAATCACGCCTCCAGGTGTCTCCATCATTGCCCACGTGTGCGTTGAAGTCCCCCAGCAGAACAATGGAGTCCCCCACTGGAGCCCCATGCAGGACTCCAGTCAAGGTCTCCAAGAAGGCCGAATACTCCGAACTCCTGTTTGGTGCATATGCACAAACAACAGTCAGAGTTTTCCCCCCACAACCCGCAGGCGTAGGGAGGCGACCCTCTCGTCCACCGGGGTAAACTCCAACACAGCGGCGCTCAGCCGGGGGCTTGTGAGTATCCCCACACCCGCACGGCACCTCACACCCTGGGCAACTCCGGAGAAGAAAAGAGTCCAACCCCTATCCAGGAGTATGGTTCCAGAACCAAGACTGTGCGTAGAGGTAAGCCCCACCAGATCTAACCGGTAGCGCTCCACCTCCCGCACCAGTTCCGGCTCCTTCCCCCACAGAGAGGTGACGTTCCATGTCCCCAGAGCCAGCGTCTGCCGCCCGGGTCTGGTCCGTCGAGGCCCCTGACCTTCACTGCCACCCATGTGGCATCGCACCCGACCCCAACGGTTCCTCCCACAGGTGGTGGGCCCATGGGCTGGAGAGATGGGAGCCACGTAGCTTGTTCGGGCGGTGCCCGGCCGGGCTCCGTGGCAAACCCGGCCACCAGGCGCTCGCCGACGAGCCCGCCGTCTGGGCCTGGCTCCAGACGGGGGCCCCGGGCTTCCTCCGGGCAGGGTCACTCCATCTCTGCCTAGCTTTTTCATTGGGGTTTTCCAACCATATGTTAAATTAAGAGGATTTACATATTGCAATAATATCATAATCCTACAATGAATCATTGTGAAAATAAACTTTACTACTTTGGCCAGGTCATCATTAAAAAAGTGAATTAGTACATTCATGATTTTGTCCATGTTGATATTAGCTGCTTTATTTACATTTATTAAAAACATTGCATTGTTTATCTTTTCTTATAGCTAGACGTCTAAACTCTGGGACAAGGCCGTTATGTTTAAATACCTGCCATGCTGATTCCAAACAGACAGCTTTGTCAAGGCAGTTTGGGCTTCAGATAGCTTTTACACAGTGGCCAACAAATCATGTTCCGCTATGGATGTGCACACACGTATTGTTTGTATCACGGTCGGGAAGGCGCAGTCGCAGTGGTAGCGGTAGCGGTCGTTGCCAGTAACCTACTTGTATGACAGAGTGCATGGCCGAAAGCTTTGTGACTAGCATCTAATGACTAGCAAGCACTTTCTTACCGCTGTTGCCGTACAGTGTCTTCCTTGGAATATACGCTGCAGAAGCAAACACCCAGCCGGCTCCCTCAGTTTGAGGCACCAAGTGCTAAATGGCTTCCCGTCTCCACCCTTTTCCACTTGTCCTCTATTCATGCCCAGCACCATTTGTTTTAACTACTTTCTCCTGTTTGGCAAATTATTTTGTCCACATTGAAACAATTAATAGATTCCATCCCAAAGTAATTTTCTCTCACAGATCAATTAGCCACTCCAGCTGCAGAGACACACACACACACACACACACACACACACACACACACACACACACAGTGTGTCTGAGACTGTACCAGAGGGCGGGTGAGTAATACTCAGCACAAGGTCAGAGTGCCTTAGCACTTTGCAAACAATAATTCTGCTCCTGTTATGCAAAAAAAGTGCTTTGCAAGCTTAATCTACTTGTTCATGGAAAGATTAGCCTCTGCTTTTCCCTCTGCCCATGATAATGAAAACTGTAACACCAGGCAAGCAGGCAGCACTGAATATAAGATGAAAAGCACTGTGAGACTGACATTGAACTGAAAACTGTCCCCATTTGAACCAATCTTGAGCCCAGTAAATAACATTTATCTGTTATATTTTGTTATATTTTGTTGCAGTTAACTCCAGTTCATTTTCAGTTTGAATTATGGCAATTTTGTGCAGTGCCTTGCTCAAGAGCACCTTGGCAGTGCCCAGGAGGTGAACTGGCATCTCTCCAGCTACCAGTCCACACTCTGTACTTCGGTCCGTACGGGGACTTGAAACAGCGATCCTCCGGTTCCCAACCCAACTCCCTACGGACTGAGATACTGCCACCCCAATTTCTGTACTGACTAATGCCAATTTTGCACTGAATGGTACTGCTCGGCTCGACTCGCTCTTTTTTGTTTTTTTTTATGCAAATTGTGTCCGTCGGATTCATAGGGTTACATTTTAAACACATAACCAGGATATCCCGAAAATCCTGATCATAACCGGGATAGTGTGTATGTAAACACACTCAGTGTCAAAGGAGTCATTCTGTTTTTAATTTATGAAGTAGAAAGAAAGAACCAGAACTTTCTATCCCGATGGATGTAAGTCCAGCAGTGGCTGCTACATGATCAATTACATACCTATACAGTCTCTATGGCCATTATTTGAAGAGGAAATGTACATGAGCCTCTATTGTCTCATCCATTGTACTAATTGCCCTTTTCCTGGTACTCACCTATTTAATCATAGAATCTTATCTCCTTCCATAAAGCCATTTGCAATTGACACAACAATTACAGCCCTCTATCTTTCACAGTTAACCAGCTGCTGGATTGTCTCAGGAGAAGAAAATACTCAATTTGTCCCTGTCTTTCAGAACTTTATCTCCATATTGATTCTTCTGGGGGACAAAAAAACTAGTCTCAACTGTGACAATTGAGGAAGGCAGTATAAAGCCGTCACTTGTCTGACATTAATGCTATCATGAGGAAACAGTAGTGATGGTGCTCCAGGTGGGACAGGGGTACAGACGGTACAGCTAGAGGTGTCTGCTCCAGTCTGTCCTCATGTCAACACAAAAGAGGCCCTCACCGCTCCAGCCTTTACACCGAGCAGATGGGAACAAAAGAGGTATCTGTTTGTTGGAATTACAGGGGAGCTCTCATTGATAATCTCCCAGGATGAAGAAATTTGAGGCAGGGCTGAAGGAGGACAGGTGCATTAATAATTTATGAAAACGACATCAAACGGGCACAGAAGTGAATGCATTCCTCTGTGAGCATTTGCATTCGGCTGTGACTTTAGATCTTAAACCGTCATCAAAATTCTAAAATTAATCAGAGCAAGAATATATTTTAAAAGTGTGTAATCATGCTACAGTTGCATTCTCAAAGAAAATGAACATGAGGTATTTCACAATCAGTTGACATCCTGCTCAGCTAGATGCAAATAACTGCTGCTCTGACCACTTTTACAAAGTCTGTTATTCATTTATAGAGCACAAGCAGGAATATTGTGCTTGATAACAGTCTCACCTCTGAGTCAACTGTGTATTGTGTGCAATACACCATGCTAAGTGCTTTGTACCAACCATCCACTTATCCGTTTGCTAAAGCAGTGTCACACCCAGCACTGAAACCAAATAAATACTCTACACAAGACACTTTTTTTCCATCAAACTAGGGGCAAATACAATTAAAGACTTCAGTCGTAAGCACTCGTGGGTATGGCTAATTTATTTTTGTGACAGCAACCACAATCGTTTTTTTCTTGCGCAGAGCAGCACAATATGGAGCAGGATGAATACACTCTTGGTAGGAGCAATACATTATCAGCAGGTGGACTTGTGACAATCTTTAATATGGACAATCACATTAGTACCTAACATCCTTTTTAAAAAGCAGCAGACAGATGCCAAACAACCCGGCAAAAGACCCCAGGCCACTTGTCTGAAAAAAAGCTAGACGTCAAGGAGGTGTAGAGTCCCAGAGTGCAATTATACAGCATCCGAATTACAATTATGAGGAACTCCAAATTACAGCAAGGTAAATATGTGTATATATAGGATTTGTGTGCTTTTTTGAAGAACAAAATAATAATCAGTTAGTAGTACATAAATGCTTAAAAAAACCAACAGTATGTTGACCTTTTCCTGACAAGCAACCTATTGTGGTCGTGAAAATAGTGACTGAACTCTCTCAGTAGCAAAACCAAAGAATATGATAGTTCTATACTTCAACACTGTTTGTGTCCTGTCGCCTACCAACAGACAGCTTTAGTTTCTTTTAACCTGCATGTTCTTTAACTTAACATTAACAATGGAGGTGGCAGATCTGAAAGTGCTCTTATGTCTAGTTTTTGGATAAATCATACTGTATGGGGTCGTTCATGAAGGCACCAACTCACAACTAGTGTTACCACTCAGGTATTAAGAATTACTTACTGTATTGTACAAAAAGCAACAAAGTGAATAAGAAGACAATAAGAAGTGGAAATTGAGTAAAAAAAAAAAAAGTCTAACTATTATTTCCAAAGTCACATAAACTGTGACTGCACTGCAGCCCCTGATCTGCATAATTAATACCTCAGCTACACAACGTTGCCCATTTGGTCTCAAATAGATTAGTTTAATGCCACTGGCCGACTTTGTGCCCACCTAAAAAAAAAAAAAGCCTAAAGAAGTGCAACGTGGACATTTTTTCCAAGTCGTTGCGATGAACAACTGAAAATATTTAGTTCATCCATTTTATCAACATGCTACCATTACATGAAGCCAACTCTGGTCACTTAAACCAAAGTCTTGCTCATTTGGTTTGACCATGTATGTTGAGTTTTCCTCTGAACAGAAAAGGACATATTTTAAGACTCCCGATATTTTCGAAAGCACTAACTGCCTCCACCATCAAGGCCAGTGCCCTTCTGTGAAAAAGAGATCCAAGGACCAGATCAAAACCTCCCTGCAAAGATCTGCCACTCCAGCTGGCAGAGTGGAAGACGTGGTCCCAGATTATTCTGCTCGGCAGCATGTTTGTCAAGATGCAGTCCAACACTTGAGTAAAGACAGAGAAGCCGGAGGAAGAAGTGAACTCTGGCTACTCTTACACCAACAAACCACTGGTATACTTGAATTCAATAATCTTTTAAGATTTCTTATTAATAGTGGTGTGTTCCTTTTACAAAATCCAAATTATGTAGGTTTAAAGTCTTTCTGAATCATCATCCTGTCTTTATCCAAATTTGCTGTGTTGTAAATTTGTCTATTATCTTATAGATTTAATAAAGGGAATCAATATTAGCTCCACCTTGCTGTCTACTTTCAGTTTATGCATTAATACAGTCCTAACACCTAATGTTTGGAAGAAGTGGAAATTAACATCAGACAAGAGGCACTGCAATCAGTTAGATACTGCTGAGTGTGGGGGACGAAGATGGTTAGTAGCTGCTTCATGTCAGTAAAAAACGAACTGTTGAGAATCTGCAACATGAATTTGGGACCATATGCACATTATCGGTTTAAGCCTTGTAAATCTCTGGAGTAACGCTGCAATACAATTCATATAATGTATTCATACATTCAGTGGGAAAGGTCCAAATGTCATATTAGCAGAAAAGCACACTATAGCAGGAAATCTGAAAAATGTTTATCAAAAATGTATTTGATAACATGTATCTTGTTCTATTTGATGCCCAATATGCGTGCATCTATTAACACATATTCCCACTAACGCAGTCTTTTACGGAAGTGACACAGATGCAACTGATGGCACCCCACTGCTCACGCTGCTCAACCATTCACGTGGCTGTGAATAAATATCCATCCATCTCTCCCCATTTCCCTCCTCCTCCCTCTCCTGTACACTGTGTGTTTGTTACAATGCCAAAACATTGAGGTTACTGTTAATTAACTGTAGGAGTGTTGCTACTTCTCGCTGACTTTTTTAAATTTCCCAACAGCTTGCTGGTGTGAGTGCTGTCGAAAGGGTTGTTGATTGCGGACACTCTCGCCTGTATGGCAGCCCAGTGTAACTGCACACATAAAAGAGAAAATAATCCTAAGTCTTCAGACACGTACTCTGCATTTACTGATATACTTTGGTTTCAGAAATGTACGAATATAAAGGCAAAGTGGAATTAATGTAAATCCTTGTAGAGGCAGAAGTGATTCAAGTATTACAGACTCTAATCTTCATTCTAGCTACTGCCATTTCAATGCTGTCACTGTGGAATTACAAATTATTAAGGTGTTCATAGTAATGTCCACATTAGTCAGAGCCAGAATCAAATTTCATTTAAATTGAAGGAATGTGGTTTTGCAGATTAATACTATTTAAAACGGTGTTAGAATTTGGTTGCTGTTGCGTCATAAAAGACACATTTTAATCAGGGGTTTGGCAGCTTGCAAGTCTAGACACTCAGGCTTAAAATTACTTGACCAAAAGGGCAATGCTCCTGCCTTAAACTGAGAATAATGCCCATTTATTTTAATCAATCTGTTTTAAGGCCATATCTTGCTGGATTGTTTAATTTTGAAATGGATGGTGAGCCACGGGGTTAAGTAAAAATCTTCCTGTAAAAATGCTTGGCTAAAGTGGAAACATGCAGTGCTTTAAAATTAAAAAAATGATGTCCACAAAAAGGGATTAAGATGTTCCAGGGGCACTCTACTGATTTTATGCATAACGTTTAGTTTAGTCCTCATGGTCTGTACTCATCAGTCTGTGAAAAACAGTCGCAGACTTTCTTCTGTGGCTCTACAGGAGTCTAGACCCATCGTAGTTGTGAGTTGAAATCAATGACAACCGAGCCATCTCCATGACAACTTAGGCTACATCCACACTACTATGTTTTCATTTAAAACTGAAAACCTTCCATACCAACACGTCTGAAAACGCATACAGCATACTATTCAAGTACACTGGGCACGCCGGTAATGCTGATAATGGCAGTAGTGCTGATAACGGCGCCGGACACGTCAATTGCCGCAAATTGATCAAATAATAACTTGCCTCTTGTGCATGTAGGCAGTAGTAGCATAACATGCAGAATTTACCTGCACAACAGCGGCTAGCATCAACAACAAGGTCAGAAACAGTTGAATTAAGAACTGTTAGTCAAGGCTGATGTCATTTGTTTTTGTGTGTGCTGTGACAAGTCAGTGAAGGACACATCGTGGCTGATGTGACCCAATCAGGGAGCAACAGTGGGTGTCTGCATCGCCGTTTCCAAAGGTCTCCATTTGTGATAAAAATGTAACCCCATAGTTTTCACAGTTAAAACGGGTTCAGCAGCATTTCCAAATGTCTCTGTTTTACGGGATCTGAAATGCTGGAGTAGTGTGGACGCCAGGCCTAAACATAAGCAAATTATATGCATTTTAACACAAAAATTGAATAGTGTGGATGTAGCCTTAGCAAACTCCATCGGCCGATAAGGAAAGTTAGGTGTGGTTAAAACCCAGAAAAAAGTTAATTATCTCGAGCAAAGATTCTTTTCTCAAAGCCTGATGATGTCATGAGACTACAAAACAGAAAGTGTGTTAAAAAAGTGGAGGGGTGGGCATTTACCAGGCAGAGAAGGAATACTGTTGAGCTGCATTATGGGAAAAGCGTGATACAGTGTTTTTGGAGCTTGACTATACTTACTTCCCGTGAACTCGTACCAGATCATTTTTTGACATCACACACACATAAACAACAATGGCGCAGCATTAAATCAGCTGATGTGTTGAGTATTTTGCTGCTCTTGGTGTGCTTTTTGCATGAAAGCATGTTAACTTTTGCAAGCACTTTTGCTTCACTACCTGCTAATTTTCAACTTGACATTAGCTTACTTGTCCAACATGTATTATTTTTTTCGAGGGTTTCAAGGGCTGTTATCAACTCTTATGCTTCAAGCTCTTCAAAACAAATGTGATGCCAGCGAGGGAGACAAGAGATAATATCCTTTTAGCAACAGCAGCGGGAGTTTAAATATGAATCCAAACTTTGAGAAAAACAAAATTCTATCACCAGTACTTTTCCGCGCACTGCTGGATGTTGTTTACAGCAGATATAATACACTTGCAAGCTTCTGTCTGGGTGTAATTGGATCCATTGTAGGAATTGTAACCCTCTCTGTACCGACAGTCAGCTCTGCGCTGGAGGTTTCAGTTTTTTTTGCCAGTGTTGTGTCGAAATCTTTGCCCCGTGAATAGTCTTTCCCATATTATATAGAGAGTAGGGGTGTGCAAAAAAAATCTATTCGTATTTGAATCGCGATTCCAACTCTACTGATAAATAATTTTTTATTGTCTATTTTTATTGTCTATTTTTATATGTCCACTCACATGATAGATATATATATATACTTTATTGATCCCCAAGGGGAAATTCAATGGATGGACAATAAAAGATATGGACAATAAAAGATACTAAATAAAAAAGCCACATGAATGTACTACTATATCTATATCTATATATATATATATTATATATATATATATATATATATATATATACACACATACATACATACATACCGGTACATACATACATACATGGGAAAATTAAAAAAAAATAATTCTTTTTTTAATCGAGAATTGTCTCTGAATCGCAAATCGATTTTGAATCAAATTGTGAGCCTAAAAACCGATATCGAATCGTGACATTTTCTGAATCGTGCACCCCTAATAGAGAGCCAAAGTCCCTCCCCTTCCGGTGGACCGCCATGGGACCTTAATTCGGAATAATTATGAACAGTAGTGAATGGGCAAAGACAAATTATTTTTTGATCCGGTTTGAATTAAGCCATGAATTACACATATGATGTTCATAAAAAAAGTTTAAAAGATAATTTTGTAAGTCAGGAAAGTCTCATTTTATTGTCAAACTGTTAAGGTATATGACTGGAAAAAAGTTCACTGAGCGGTTTCACACAAAACTAAGTGGTCATACGACAAACCTACGATAAACTGAGACTTTCTTCTGTTGAAAAATTATCTTTTGAATTGACGTATATCATATTTGTAAACCATGGCTCACTTCAAAGGGGATGAAAAAATAATGTCTCTCCCCGTTCACTACCATGTATATTTTTTCTGAATTAAGGTCCCATGAGGTTTACCGGAAGGGGAGGCACTTTGCCTCTCTATAGACCGCGATTAGTTCACGAATTTGTGACGTACCTAATCAAGCTTGACTGGGATACGTTTAAATCTCAAATCTCAGGGAAGTGCACAGACATCTCCGCCTTCAGCAGAGGAATGTAAAAGTACCTTCCTGACAAACTGTGCACAACACTGATGCAAGTCAGTATAATCAAGGTCTGACATTTTAGGGGACACAATCATAAGAAAAACACGTTTTGAGTGGAGGGGGACTTTATGTATTATTTAATTAATCATAATTTAATTCATGTATATATTCAGTGTATATGCACAGTAAACAACAGTAATGTCATGTGCATATAGGTGCTGGTGATGGAGAGCCACATTATCCACAGTCACAGTAAAGAATGCACTGGTGGATATTAATGCTAAAATATGAAAATTGAGTGTGCTGCCCTCTGGACAACCAATATGCACCTAAAAAATTGAAACATGACTGAGTTTGGCTTTCACACTTAAAAGGTTTTGCATACATATGCAACTCTCTTTGTAACTACCTTGCGGCATTCAACCACTTCAATTTAGGATTCTGGAGAGCTCAGCTGGAGAAAGACAACACTTAATAGGGGCCCTGAAAACAAACCTCTATAGTAATGAAGATCTTACCTGATCCTTGGTTTTATCGATCTAATTAAGCATCAGCAGAAAAAAAAAAAAATTCCAACAGAGAAGGGCAAAAAAAGGATTAAGAGGACTAGAGATTTATTATGTGAATGCTTTCTTTTTTTGAATAAAAAAACAATGTTTTTGAATCATTTCGCAACAGTTTTTCGACAGCTTTGAATGGGCAATAAAATACTATAGTCTTAAATGAGCCAGAGACAATTTTCTTTCCACTACAGTGCTCTTGCTATAAAAGTATAATACCTGATGACGATCTACAGTGTAACCGTGCTATGGATTGTGAATATGATTATAGTAGTGATTCAAATAATAAAACAGCACCATAGCAGCACAATAGTCATGTTAAACAAGGATCTTACTCCTGTTATACACTTACCAATGCAAGGAAGGTTATGCTTGCTGTACACATTGTGAGTGTTAATGCGACATTGCCAGAGGATACCATGTCTAAATCAGAGTGATAGAGAAAACAGAGTGGCAACACTCCCATTGGACTCTGTTTGGACTCTTGCTTAGTTCCAAAAATCCATTCTACGGCATTGGACATCATTAATTTCCATTGCTGGCCATCGAGTAACTTCTGAGGTAAGTTGATTAAATAGCTACCTCTTTTGAATTGCCAACTGTCATTTTATCAGAGGCCCTTTATGATGCATATAATGATCTTTATTTGTATGTGCACAGCGTAATTATATACATTTTTATCTTGGTAGACGACCAATTGCCTGCTAGTTTGTTAGCTCGACTTCGCCAGCTGTGAAGGTATCTCCAGGGGTAAATTGATTAAATAGCTACCTCTTTTGAATTGTCAAATCTCTATATTATACCCGAGGCCCTTAGTCTCCAACTAAATCTCAGCTTATAGATCGAACAGTTGGTTATTAATAACAGGTTGATTAATTATAGACGGCACTCAGCCTAACAATAGTGAGTTAATCAGATATGTATTTCTACATTTAGCTGTATGCGGCCACCGTGTTGGGTCATTGATCTACTGATACAGGGGAAGACAGGGGACATGACGGCAATCAACTTTAGTTTATAAAGGCATCGTGAATGCTCAGGTTCAGGCAAGGTTATACAGTAAACATTAGACATGTGTATAAAACAAACCATCTGTTTAACAAGAAAAAAATTCACACACATTTGTCAAAATTATGATCCAAACACACGTCAAATTACATTAACTTCTATGGGACCGTCTGTTTTCTATCTCCCAAAAGGGGGTGCGGCCTTGAGTTTTTGCGAAGTACCCTATGTGCCGGTTGTGCTTATATAAAAAGACCTGACAATCACTCTGGAAGTAAAAAATGTTATTCTTCTGTTTTAAACTTGTTGTTGGGTTATTATTATACATTAATGACAGATAATGCCTATAAGAAAACAATTTTTGTATTACAGACCAGTATTATACTACAGATATATTATCTGTAGTGGGTTCTCATTTTTAATTGTCCTTTATAGTGCTTTTATGGTGAATGCTGTAGTAAAACTCTGGCTTTCAGTTGTCACCCTACCACTCCAAATTTAAAACTGACACTTACAAATATGCGATAATGCAATAACAGTCAAACACGTACTTGGGTATGTGTTTTCATGTATATTTACCATTCAATATCGCAATCGCTGCTGTCAGTCCCATAGAAGAACATGACAGCGCGCCGTGTTTTGGAACTATACAGGCTTACGTGAACCACATGACCACCCTTCTAGCGAGATCAACGAGTGTCTCAACTCTTCTCTATCTATGGCTCTGGTCTAAACGTAACAATCTGAAGAAATAAAATGAAAACGAGAGAAGCCATATACAGGCATCTTTTTATGAGCCAAAAGAATACCTCTTAATATAAAAAGTATACAAATTCAGACCTAAAGGGGCTGGCAAGTGTTAGTGTGGTGAATTATTTCATCATACGGGTCTGGCAATCCATGTGCAGCCTTGAATGCACCACATTGCAGAAAGCAGTGGAGAAGCCAATAATTTCTTTCCACAGACAAGGTGGACTCAGATGTGTAGCTCTGTGTTGCCAATGACACAACAACCTGGGAAAAGACGTCATAAAAGTGCCAGAAAATCACGGGAAGCCAGCAAACTTATCTGTGCTGTGCAATGATGAAGAGGAAAACAATGTAGATCATGGCTGATAGGATCCATGCTCTCCATGGAAATGTCTGCATATACAACTGAAGGCACTCAGACAAGTTATATGAAGGAAGTCCCAGCAGCCACAACACTGTATGACAGCTTGAACCCACTTTTTGCATTCACACACTTCACTTTAGCTTGAAGGGTTTTACAGAACAAACTTTGTGTCTTAATATGTAATATAAAAGACACTAAAATATGTATTAATTTTCCATCTTGCAAATTTCAAAAAGGTATTCAAATTTCAAAGGGAATTTAAAAAATAATAATTAAAGGCCATACCTCACACAGTGTTACTTTGATTATTGATGAATATTCAGTGCCATAAAGAGGTTGCAATCTTCATTTCACCCTATAATAACGAGCCGTTGTATGGAACAAAGAACACACCTACAAGTAGTGGGGGTAAAAATACATTTTTGAAAGCTTCAAAAGTTGATAATTGGTATAACAGGTGGAAATACTGGTGAGTAGTGGTGGTAAGGTGGGGGTCAACACTAACATTAGGGTCCATTCTCCGGGTTCACCTGTCATACTTAGGCCCAAATCAAGCAACATAGAAAACACAGGAGCAACTTCTCCTGAGTAGAACCTTTGAGAGCACAAGCTTACTTGAACAACTGTTGTACGATTTATGCTTCTGCATTAAATCTACGCCGTGGCTAGGTACATGGAGGCATGAACCCTACACCGTAGCCTGATGTGCAACTCTCGAAAAATGTAACTACACTTTGTGACGACGCACGCCGCTCAGCCGTGGCTTGGAAGCGTTGCATTTCCCCCTACCCATTACCTGGTTCTCCTTGTCCAGAAACATGAACTTTTCCTGCTACGTATTTCCCACCGTGGTCAGAAAGCACAGGGGAGACACTTTGTTTTTCTTACTATGACGAAGCCAATCGCCATCACTCTCTCACTCTCTCTACCACACACTTCCCACACGCACACACATGCCGGCCCTGCTATTATCGTAAAGAGATCGACACACACAACAATGCACAAGTATAAACTTCAGGCCACTTACGTAGGCTACAGGAAAAGCTCTGCCCTCCGCAGAACCATAAATCACGCTTTAAGAGTAAAGGTGGATGTAGGGCTGGGCGATATGGAGAAAATCAAATATCACAATATTTTTGACCAAATACCTCGATATCGATACCGCAATGTTATTGTAGTGTTGACTATTGGTGCTTTCACTAAATATTTGAGATATGAGATTTTTGATAAATAATCAAAAGCAATGTAGATATAATGACTAAGTGGATAAAGGCAAATAATAGAACAGTTACAACAGTCTAGTAAGTTCACAAAATGACATCACTTTACTGTCATGCAGCCTTAAAAACCAGGAAAAGACAACACTTAGATGATATCTAGTCTCATATCACAATATCGATATATTGCCCAGCTCAAGGTGGATGTACTGTGGAGTGATGCTACTCTAGCACCACAACACCTCTCAGTGCCTGCCACTTTGTTTGTTTCCCATTTAAGGAGCTCTCTCTCTCTCTCTCTCTCTCTCTCTCTCTCTCTCTCTCTCTCTCTCTGGAAGAACCCACAGACCCCCGCTGTGTGTGTGTCCCCCACCCCCCCAAGGCCAATTCTGAGCCAGGAAAAACCCTGGTATTATGAACACCTCAGACCAATTTCTCCCACACGAATGCACTCAAGTTAAGGTTAATGTATTAACCTTTCTGCTCACTCTTAACACGCTTTTAATCTTGTAGAAATTCAAAGAAGTTATTAGCATGTTTTTAGTAATGTAAGACGCCTAACGTTAGTTAGTAAGGATATAACATTAGCACATGTTATCAGCTGCGTTGTCGAGGTTACCATGCTGTAACAATAACATTACCTGCTAGTCAATATCGACTTATGTGTTAAGAGACACAAAACAATCCCCACTAGGGTAATTGGGTAAGTTGCAAACATTTTGTTTTCAATTTTGTTCACGTTCAAGTATTCAACAAGTTAACAACATATACAGTAACATTTAAGTTTATTTTTGTTGTCTTGCATGCATAAGGTCACAAAGAGGGGAACAGCAGCTGGCTGTTAAACAGAATTACAACAGTATCTTTTGTTTTGTCAAAGAGCAAATTGAAGTTTTTTTTTTTGTTTGTTAAAAGATTACATTGTGTGCTCTAACTGCCCCATCCACCCTTATAGCCTTGAGGATGGGACTGTGGGCAGATTGTCTATTTAAGCTGTTGTATACAAAGTTGCCAAAAATATTTGCAGTACAATTAATATAAGAATTCTGTACCTCTTTCTGCGCGTGGACCCCCCCACCCCCGGGTCAGCTAACCACCGCAAATAGAATCTAATTCTGTGGGAAACTCTGAACACTGGATTGTTTTTCAGCGCACAGACAGAACAGACCGCAAGCAGACCGTGAGGAGGTGTTTGCTGAATTTGACAAAAAACAGTGTATTGGATTAGAATCGCAGACTCTGCCTTTAAGGAGGAGGGATGGTTGGGCGAGCAAAGAGTCTCACTTTGTCACCAAACACTGGTACGCGCGTCCTGTTTCCTACCAACAGTCAACAATGGTTTCTTTCAACCGTCAACATGGTCCTGAACATTAACCAAGTCATTTTAGTTGCTTAAAATTAATCAAACCTGACAAGAGATACAACAGAAGGGTTGTTAAGGATGGAAAACATGATATTTACGCATTTATGCTTGCTCTTGGGGGGAATCACTGGAATTGTTGGGTCTTTGTAAATTACAGAGTGTGGTCTAGACCTACTCTATCTGTAAAGTGTCCTGAGATAACACCTGTTATGATTTGACACTATAAATACAATTTAATTGAATTGATATTTTGAATGGAAGGTGGTTCTTGCACTAGTATCAAGACAAAACATTATATTTCACCCTGTCACCATTTTTACTTCAACCCCACAGTAAAAAAAGTAGATCCTTGTAGTAGTGTCTCTTGGGCTAAGGCATACAGACCACTGAGCTCTTCTATGCACTTGTAGAAAGAAATGGTGGTGCAGTCCAGCTCCCATCTGAGCTGACAGCTGAAAACCTGACAGACCTTCACAAGGAATAGGGGAGGAAATCTCTCCGGGAACAATGAGAGTTACTCAACACTCCAACTACATCTCACAATAGCTCTGGCCATGTCACACCGGTCTGTTTCTAATGAGTGTGGAAAGGAGAAACAGTCAAGATAACCCAAGGTTAACTTGCTTTCCTTGTGGAGGTTTTCACTCAAGGTTGACGATGGAATTATCATCCAGCCTTTTCCTCATGCTTGAAAGAACAATAGTAATGAAAAAAGTTGTGATCAAATGAGTGCTTGTGATTTTCTTTAATAGATAATCCCAGTTTATTACAACCTGGTGTAATTTGTTGTTGTTATTTGTTTGTAGTTGTGGTCATTTTTTACCAGTTACGATAACTTTGTGCTCAAAGTAATTGCTGAGATCTGTGAACAAGGCGACAACACTACAACAAAGTCAAACAGGGCAAGAAATACAGGCAGTCCCGACAGTCCAAATGATCCAAACCACTGTATTTGGAGGAAAAACTGAAAGTAAATTCACCTGAAATGGGAATAATAATTAGTGTTCCCAGACCTTATCAATCAACTTGTATTATTACTAAGGGTGTGACGAGATCTCGTTTTACGAGATCTCGCGAGATTAAAACGTGACGAGATTTCTCGTCGAGGTGAAAAGTTGTCTCGTAAGGCGATGTGATCGCCTATTACTATTGAAGATCCCCCTGCCACTTTGTGTGGCAACCTTTTGGTTTTCCTGCGGAAATAATAAACGGCGAAAGAGTGACAGACAAGACGAACGCAATATGTAAACATTGTAAGAAAAAAATGCCGTATACCGCGGCTAACACGAGCACTATGCAAAAACACTTACAGCACCACCACAGCTCTCTACTAACTACTGCACCCACGACGAAAACATTAAAAGGGCAAACAACTCTAAAAGCCTTTGCATCTCTGCCACCGGTAAGTGCAAGAGCCACGGCAATAACGAGGGACATAGGCGTTTTCATTGCAGCTCATATGAGGCCATTTTCTGTGGTGGAAAATGTCGGATTTTGGCGACTCCTCCACACACTGAAAACGAGGTACGTCATCCCATCACGCGCGCATTTAACTCGCACTGTAGTCCCAAACCTCTACAAAGAAGCCAAGGTCAGTTGAATAAAAAAACTATTTTCCATTCATATATTTCATCATTGAGGATTTCTTTAAATTTTTTTTAAAAATCTTGTCTCGTCTCGTTCTCGTGAACCCAATCTCGTGATGTGTCTCGTCTTGTGGAGTAAGCGTCTCGTCACACCCTTAATTATTACTGGTGGGAATGATGGCCAAAACCCACCAAATTACAGTAAGCCAGGTTGTAAAAAGAAAAGAACTGTAGGATATTGAATGACTTTAAGCTACATAGCACCCCGGATCAGGCTGGCTGATGAGGCCACCAGTCGCCTGATAAGGAAGCACGAGGAAGAGAAGATTGTTCCCAAAGAGCCGCAGGGCTCCCTTGAGCCTCCCTCTCTCTCTCTCTTTCTCTCTCTCTCTTCACACCCTCAGTGCAGCTCAGTGTCACGGATCTTTGACTAAAAAAAAGCAGTTTTGGACAGATGCTCTGGCAGCTATGGACCATTAGGCCACTTTCTCCTGCTTCACCTGGACTGAATTTCCTCCACCAAAGTTTACATCCCGGGAGAGGAAATATGTGATGTTTGAGCCCCAAAATACACAGAAATAGAAAACGTCCTGAATATCAATATCAATGTCTAATTTTGACTAAGAACCTGTCTGATGAACCCATCTGCTTATTATATATTCCTTATTAACACAACACTGTCTGCCCCTCAATTTCTTTGTTTTCTTTCATCATAACTTGCCTATTTACTTGGTTGTCTTTTTTTCTCTATTTTTTGTTTTTATAAGACTATTTCCCTTGTTGGGTTGTGTTGTCTTTTGGTTTCTTTTATCTAGTTCTGACATGTTTTTACTGGGTGGAATGAAAACTTTTGCTTGCTTCTCATCTTGCTTCTTTTTTTTTTAATTTATTCCTTCTGAGGTTTGAATCTTTAATAAGGGTCGGGTCTTTTTCCTCCTATTCCAGAGTCTTACTTGCTGTAATCATTGTCCTGTACATGTATATACATAAATGCATATTGTACTGTCACTCAACAAGTAAATCATGTTAGAATGTGTTTTCATTTCATTTAAAATTTAAATGATGTATTCATAAGGACAACACACATTAATCATCATTACTATACATGTGCCAGTGTTTTATCTTTCATTGGTTACAGACATGAATCCTGCCCCGAATTCTACCAGTTCTGCCAGTCACTTTGTATTTTAAATGAAAAAAGCCAGCTTCCTCTAAAGGCTGAAAACTCTTTTTGCATTTTTGATAGAAATGTGTACTTTGAATGTCGGATGTCTTAGATGTGGGAGCCCTGCTCTGGTCCCGGGTAATGTGTTATCTCCTAACTCTCCCTTTGTGCCAGCTGCCAAACTGCACTGTTGCATCTTTTAAGAGAGCAAAGTGTTTGGAGAACAGCCAAATCTTAGACCAGCATTGCTATTTAACTTGAAAAAAATGAAGGTAAAGAAACCCCAAAGGCAGGTTAAGTGTTTAGAAAGTCTGATCAGCCCCACAGTATATATCAAACATCTGGGGATCACTGATTAGATTTACACTAAACACTTTGGCACCAGTTCTATAACACAGAGAAAAATGAAATAAATGATGTCTTCCACAACTTCAGAAGACCAAAGGGGACTATCATGAAGTGATGCAGGTAAAACAAATAAATCCCAGAAAACAGCATCACTCCTAAACTTATGAAAGGATGAATATATTTTTTACCAAAACTGATAAAAATGTCCTCATGCCCAAATGAGCAAATAGTGATCAAACCATTGCTTTAGTGTGTTATATGTTAAGTTTCTCAACTTTCTTTTCACAAGCTTTCTATGTTTTATCTGTATTTATCACTAAGGATTAATTAATCCACCATCCAGTTTTAACCAATCTTAGCATCATATCACTTAATAATCTGCTGATGCAATGTCATCATTAAAAAGGAAGCCATAAGTACGTCTACAAGTTTTATACAATGTATATTGGCTGGAAAACATGTGGCATTGCTGTGATGTGCTGTAGCTGTGATTGTTTGCCAATTAAGCATCAGTTGCAGGAAAGCTTATTTTTCACAGAGGTCACAGTTTAATAGAAGCAGAAGTTTCATTCCAGGAAAAATCATGTCACAGTCACATGTCACTTTATAATCACATCATAATCTTCCGAAGCAGGTTGTTATTGTAAAGCAAAACTTTTTTTTCACACCTGACTAATTAATTAGTCACCACCTGCAGGGATCACCGAACAGGTTGTGACAACTCTAAAGCTCTCCTAACTACCGAAAGTGACAGCAGATTAAGATAGGTGAACAACTACTTACCCTCCCAATCCTTTAAGATGAAACCAAATATGGGTCACCCAGACGCTTAACTATCAGTAAGCAGGGTAAGCGGTGCTTACGGGCCAGGACCAATCAGGGGCCCGCAACACTGGAAGATATTGATTGACAGCCGGGGCCCCTTATCGCATTTTCATTACTCACGACAATCCCAGCAGTCCCACGTGCAGCCACTGACAAAGCGAGAGTGAAAACGGGTCAAATTAATTTCCTTGTTTCTATTATGAAGACGAGACGTGTGTGTGACTCAAACATCTCACATTCACCAACAAAACTTACAGCAAAAGACCGTGCAAAACGTTTTCATACCTGTATACATTTTAACATCAATGTATGCTGTCACCGAAGCTGCTGCTGTTTCAATACTGTCGGCTCTCTGCAGCGGGCGGGGCTGCTGCTCCATTTCCCCCGCGACTGACGCGCGCACGCACACAGACACACAGACACACAGACACACAGACACACACACACACACACACACACACACACACACACACACACACACACACACAATCACACACGGTGGATGCAGGAAAAAACGCAGATGAGACGACACGATGACCTAAATTGAGGACAGCTACGCTCGTTATTGTAAGTGCAGTGATAAGTTAAAGTCCAATAAGTACTTTATCAAGTGGTATGAATGCGTGTGTGGCCAGGATAGGAAATTAACTAACAATGTAAAGAACAACAAGCCACTGACAGCTACATGTTCATATTTGATTAATTCAATAAATTATTATTTTTTGTCTTAAATCCACCAGCCATTTTCATATTATACCAACATTTGCAGCATCCTTTTTTGCTAAGGTTCCTAGGAAATCTCAGCCCAGAGTAATTCATTAATAGTAATAATTATTATTCCCCAAAACAAGTTTCCTTTCTATTTTTTATGCAACTTTCACTGTCTTCTGCAACTTCATTGCAACAAACATACAAAAGACATTGCAACTTTTATCGAAATTTTTTACAAGAGCTCCCATGAAATCAGGCATTTTGGGGCGCAACAATCTCAAAAAAAGGCCGCGAAATCCTGGTGTTAATGTGTTATGGTGTGCATTCACCAGTGTTTTTTTGTTGTTGTTGTTGTTGTGGTGCGCGTAGGCTACTCCTGATTTTGTCAGTCATCTCATCTCTTATATGCTGTGTCTCTATGATCCTATCCTGTCCTATTCATGGTAGCCTACTCGTGGACATTGCGCCGTCATCACGTGCTGTAGTAGGGGGGCCCGCCTTGATAATCCTGCATAGGGGCCTGGTGTTGGCTCGTTACGCCACTGGGGTCACCCAATAGTAGGGTTGGGTGGTAATACGGTAATATGGTATACCGCGGGGTCTTAAAAATAGAAAAAATGCAATGCACTTATATAGGAGACAAGGATTAAATATTAAATATAATTTATGTAATTATGTGTGGTTGTCATCACAGTGTGGAGGAGAAAGTAGTTTTTTTGTAAGTTGTGGTTATGTTATTATTGTTTCAGTATTAGTGTTTGGTATTCAACAGTTTGGTGATGCCGTCTGTGCCTTACGTCATAACTTTTAATTAGTCACGGTAATACCGTATACGGTGGTAAAATAGTATATAGTATTTGAGTATGATGAATTTGAGCTATGACTCGATTTGATATGGTTTACATACAATCATTGCTTGACAATTTGGATTTAAACACGTGCATCTTGTCTTTGGACTTTCTCTTAAATAATATTTCTTAATAAAGCCAGAGTGGAAAATAACCATAATTCATTTAATTTAGTCTCTGTCTTGAGTTGGTCTCAGGATTGTCTTGATTGCAGCTAATCCTCTAATTACATACAATTACTCTACAGCACGTAACTCCTCTTTTATGGAAATTAATTGGGCTTCAGGCCATCTCATGAGGTCACCAAAGCTCCCAGAGAGAATGCCTATATTATTGTGTTAAGTTCATTAGGTATTATAGAAAATTAGCAGTTAAAGTTAAATTTGTGCTATTCCCACTACAGTAGTCAGACACCTTTTTTAAAAAAAAAAAAAAAGAAAAAAGGCTTTCTTTTTGCAAGATATAGGGGTCATGATCAGATTAATCTGCTAGGGGCCTCAGGGCAAAAATGAGTTACTCGGCTTGGCTCATTCCTCCCCCTCTAGTATTCCTCTGCGTGAATATTACAAGGCCCCAGGTTTGCTGTCTATTAATATGATTAAACTAAATTAATTTACAGCCTGATCCACAATTAAGTTTCTTGTTAGGCGGCGACTTCTCGTGGATGTAGCCATTATCACGAGAGCAAACAAATAAATAAAGTGACAAAGTATAGGAACGCCAAATTAAACTAAAAGAAAACTGTCATTTTGAAATTAAGCAAGTTTTATGGACATTAGTCCGTGAAGCAATGGCATCTGTGATATCACGTTATCATCCTCATTTAAAGGAACACGCCGACTTATTGGGAATTTAGCTTATTCACCGTAACCCCCAGAGTAAGACAAGTCGATACATACCCTTTTCATCTCCGTGCGTGCTGTAACGCTGTCTGACGGAGTGAAATAAACTTTGGGAGATCCTTTAGGAAACTGGTTCCAATAATGCCTTTTTAGCTGGGGGATGTGTGAGGAAGGTGACAAAATGTAACGTCAATGCATGTTCCATAATGAAGATCTTAAAATGGGATTTTTGATATAAAGCCCATGTTTAAAAACGGGGTAACATGGACGGATGCCATCTTCTAACCTCAAACAAGATTAGTGGTTTATTCTCAGACAGGCTTGCCCAAGTAGCTCCCCGGATGCTGTACTATATTCTTCCGCCTTCTCTTTATAGTTAGGATGGGTTAAAAGCTGTAATTGAATTGTTTTTTAAATTGTGCTGTGAATTGTACAACATGTAAACAAATTCATGTTTTTATTTATTTTTTTCCTTTCAAGACAGGCTGGAACCATTCAAGTTTATTTAAGGTAAAACTGGGAACCATCAGAAGGCCCTTATCGGAGATGAGAAGGATAGACTTGATAACTGGGGTTCTAGTGAATGCATATTTCCATATTCCTTTAAGTAAAACAGAAAGTTTTAATCCAATCCTTGAAGTAATTTGTTGCCTAAACTTAACTAGTTCAGTTTAAAACTGTGCCCAGGGGTCTAAATAGAAGGCTGTTCACATGATAGATGGTACATGATTATACCGCCAATGTTACAGTTTTAAACTTTTCAAAGCCTTTAGAAATCGACCTATAATGTCTTTTAGATTTGTGGGGGATGTGTTAGGAATGCCCCAAGAATGTAAGCACAATGCAGGCTGACATAATGAAGATCTTAAAATGGGATTTTGATATAAAGCCCCTCTTTATGCCCATCGGGGTGGCAGTGGCTCGGATGTAGAGTGGTCGCCCCTCAACCACAAGATTAGTGGTTTGATCCCAGACACTGAAGCCCAAGTAGCTCCCCGGATGCTGTATGTATAGCTGTCCACTTCTCTTTATACTTAGGATGGGTTAAATGCTGTAATTGAATTTCACTAAATTGTGCTGTGAATTGTACTGTGAGTGACAAATTCAGTTTTTTTATTTGTTTTTCTCATGTTGCATCATGCATGCAACATGAGGCCTATTTGAATATTGTTCCTAGCACCATCTGGAATACTGATGAAGCAGCACTCTCTAAATAGGTCATCGTAAGTCACAATAACGTACAATACAATTTTGTCAGCAAAACCATACAGCATCTACACGTTAGCCCTGAAAACATGTTTTAAAATAGAACTGATGAGGCTAAGCTTTGTATGAATCCCATGGCTTTAGCACCTCCAGCTGTGTGTCTAAGAAGTCACGAACTGACTACAAATCGGGATAGTTTTTGTCTTTCTGATCGGGGTCAGAGATGTTACTTTTGTATCACATACATGATTGGCACAGTAATAACTATATTGTGTGTAGTTATAATCCATTAGTAAAACATTTATAAAGGGAGGGTTGGACCCATTTTTATTGTATTCTTGTACTTTGAAAGTGATTATTCTGATTAGTGATGATTATTTTAAACTTTATTATTTATTTAAAAATGTTTATGTCTGTATATGCATTTAGTTTTCTTATTCGGATCAATATTTACCTTCAAATAAGAGCTTTAGTAAAGTCTAACTAACTGAGATTTCCATGCAACCGTAATTGTGTTCTCATACCTGTGGTGTTTTCGACTGAATCTTGCAGTTGAAATAAGGAGTTGTATTAGTGAGTTGTATCGGCGATGTGATGTCGACAGTGCGTCATTGACATCCTGATTGTGTCCCCTTGAAGATGAAATAAAACCTTGCTTATAAAACCACAGTTACTGTCAACTATTCTCAGCTTGACTTCAGGATGCCTCTTGCAAAGCTAAACATAACTGGGAAAAATGTACTGGCTGCTGTCAAACTGTGAAAAAAATAAAGAAAAACACTTGACAGAAAGTCTTTACAAACTCAAAGCTTGTTATATCTATATATAGAGAGATTTTTTTCTTTTTAAAAACTGTTGAAGGCCCAGATGCTGTGCACCCCAGATATAAAAGTTGTTTGGCACAATAAATTATTTGGAAGGGAGGAGTGTGTAACAGGTCTGTGCAAAAAAGTGTGGTTTTATTAACAGGAAATATGATCAAACAGGAAAAACAAACAACATCCTGCGCAAACTACTAAACAACTTAAAGCTTAAGTAAACTCAGCAAATTAAAGATTGTAGTTGTGACTAAAAGAAACCAACTTTGACTGTTAGTAAAAGACAGGATGTAAACAGTGGTCTTTAGTGTCAAAGTCAGACACTTTGTTGGCCCAAGCATCCACCCGGTCCCTGACCCTGAACCCCTCTCAAAGAAGTTTTGTGGCACAATAAACACATCACACCTGCCTTTGCTTCTAGGAGACAACAGCCATTCTTTGCCCATCACTTGTCAGGAAATCGTAAAAATAGGCTTGTTTAAGTGAAAGAAAAACCTTTGTTTTTCTGTGTCTCCCTGAAGGGCCAATGGAACGACATGAATGCACCTGAAGAGAGTGCCAAGGCCTGTGACAGCCAGACACGGGACAGCACACTCTGTTGCAGCAAGCCCAAACAAATGTATAATGTAACAGAACATACGAATAGACTTGACACTAGTGGTGATTAAACAACACTGACTGTCCCTAATTCAAAGCAAATGGAAAGGGCAGAATGTGAATTTTTCAAAGCAGATACATTTTGTAAAACTTTGTCCACAGCAGGATGGCATCACCTTGCATGTCCCCCCCAAAATGAGCTTTGGTATTACATATTACATCACTGACATTCAGTATATTTTCATATAAATTCGATTTCCCTTCATTCATGATGTAACATGACTAAAAGTCACAAGCCATAGTAGCAGCCCTGCAGGGATGAAACGACAGACAGACCATCATCATCCATAAACCCTGCTGCCCGGATTGAACTCTGCCAAAACTTGGCATGTCATAAAGAGAAAAATTGGACTAGTCAGTTTTTTAAGTTAGCATTTGTCTGTGAATGCACATTCATGGCAATTTCTTTTATGTACATGTTAAAGGGTACGACCGTTTTTATTTTCATTCTGGACCCTATTTTCCTATGTTTTTGTGTCTAAGTGACTGATGGGAACAACAATCTTTGACATTGGTCCAGTATTAAGCAAGATCGCTGCAGTTAGCAGAGGCGAAACAAGCTACAAAGTAAGTTAATAGGGCAATTGTCCAGCTTGTATTTACCTTCACAAAATTGCTTGTTTTGCCGCTGACAGGCTCAGATTAATATTCTAAGTGTCTGACAACATTATGGAAAGGATTTCTAAGGAGGTCGACCTTTCTGTTAAAGAGTAAGATCCTTTTTTTAAACATAAAATCATCCGCGAAATTTCATTCGCTAATCCCACCAGACTCGTAATTTTAGCCTTGTAAAATACACTTAATTTAAAGTTGACAGAAACCAAATAAAACTATGAAAAGCCGTTTTGGGTCGTCTTTCCACTTTTCCAACCATCAAAACCAGTCGCTCCAGGATTTTGCAGCCTTTTTTTTTTTAAGATTGTTGCGGCCCAAAATGCCTGATTTTGCAGGAGCTTTTGTAAAAAATTATGCAATAAAAGATTGTTGTTCCCATCAGTAACTTAGACACAAAAACCTAGGAAAATAGGGTCCAGGTTAAAAATGAAACAGTAGTTACCCTTTGAAATCATAATGCAACCTTACATTAAAATCATTACCCATGAGTCCATTTAGACTGATTCAGTTTGGTTAAATCAATGACAACACTCACAAAAAAAGTAATTATCTCACCACCAAGACCCATCTCACACATCTCTCAGTCATACAGTATAAGAGCAACAGAAAGCAATGTACTGTATGCTGCAGCATCATGGCACTCAGACAGTTCAGAGAGCCTCATTTCTGAAAGTACCAACCAACCGGCAGGAATCTAGAAGCTCTTTTTTATTAAGGTCTCGGTCTTTTTGCCATCTCATTTCATTCACAATGATATGCTATCATTCTTAAGTAATACTCTAACATTTTCAAGTTATGTAAAATGTATTTAAATAAGGCTTGCAAATAGACTTCTCACGAGCTGTGGCACAGAAAATATGTCAATATCTTAAATGTAAATGTCATCTGATTCCAATTCCTCCAACATCTGCCTAACCCTTTTTTTTCCCCCATGTGGGTGACATTATTGATCATGTCTGGAAATGCTCACTGCATCACATTACCCTTCGCCTACGCATTTGCTTTCTTGCCTTGTGGTTAATAATGTATGTTCAATGGAAACTTGCGATCCTGTCACAGGAAAATCTCAACTATTTCAATAGTGGTCATTTGTAACAAGAGAAAATACCAAAGAGAATAGAGACATACCATCTATTTAACAACTATAGAGCATTAGAATGACAGCCCTGTATATTGATGCATGATGTGCAGTTTTGTTTCCGTCAACTCTACTGGCTATCGAATAGTTGTTCTCTCTTATATGGAGTTAAGTTGAATAGCCTACTGATCAAACTGATGTGTGCTTGTCAAAAATGACATCTGAGATGTGGGAACATTTTAAAATGATTTAATTTTAAAATGAAATATATGATCATCCAAGGTTAACTGTCTTCAGTCTACTGCAGACAAGCGACACTCAGAACTAACAACATGTTTGTTTCTTATTGTTGTCAATTTAGTATGTCCGAGTAAGATTAATGAGCTTTGAAAGAGCCACAAGGGTGTAAACTCCCGCCTGTCCTCAAGAAATTCTTAATACTCTTTAAAAAATACCCTTTTGTAAAATGTATGAACATATGAAACATTCAGCGAAATTAGATTTTGGTTAGGAGTCACTGGACAATTCAGTAGCTTGCCTTTAATAGTGAAACCCTAAGTAATTTTTGTGAGTCATAAAATCATTGATAATACTTAAGATTTATAATTTCTATCATGAGCACAGACCAAGACAATAATGTATTTATTTATTGGAAGCAATTATTAAAAGACTAGTATTATGGTCCTAATCCATGACCAGGTTAACCCACAGGGGGCCCCAGGGCAAAAATGAGCTGCTGGTCCCCTATTAACCACTAGTTCCTCCCACCCTCAGCACCGTGTACAGTTTTTATTTGCCGTACAGTAATTGTATCTGTCCCCTGGTTCACTGTGTGGTAATTTGATTCAGCACATTTATTTAGAAATATGCAACATGTAAGCACAAACGTTTAATAAAAAAGGTCTTAAAACTACATTTTAACACAGAAAGAAAGGGCCTCAGGACAAGGTAATAAAGCAGGACCCACTTTGAGGTCTTTGTCAGTTGATATTGGGCTGTACTGATGCATATTTCAAAGAAAATCTATTATATTATATATCTCTATTTCAGACAAAACTTGAGCTTTCTTTATACTTTGTTTGCGTCTCACAAACTACAACAAGATTATAAGTTTTTTTCTAACAAAGCTAAATATAACTTTTAGGGCCAGACGAAAATCTGTGGCCACTGAATTTTGCAGAATTTTCCGCAGATTTTGATTTTTTTTTTAAATTAAACTCAGAATGTTAACACATCTCCACCACAAGCAGAAAAACAGTCCGCTAAATTCCGCCGATTTTCATTTTGGATTACCGCTGAAAACTGTAAAAAAAAATAAAAAAATAATAATAATACGCAGATTCCGTTTGGGTTTGCAATAACCATAACAAATTAAAGTATAAGGAGTATTAATTTGTCCATTTTCATTATTCATCCTTTATTATTATTATTATTATTATTAATCAGGGGTTTAGGTGTTGGTTTTGCCTGTAGTTCATAGTTTAAAGGCCCGGACACATAGAGCCCATAATCGGCCGTTGGACAGTCTGGCGAGGTCGGTGACCCGAGTCTGTTCGGTGTGTTCGTGCCGTCATCCATCCGAGGGGCCGTCGTCCTTCATTTTGGCTGATTTGATATGTATAATCGGCGGGGCGGGCACGGCCGGTAGTCGGACTCAAATGACCCATCTGATTGGTAGAGTGCTAACCCGGAAACGGGGAGCGGAATGAGTGTGACTTGAGTCTCTCAAAATCCCAGGAAAATCTTTTAAACTGACCTTTGTCGATCTGAAATGAAGACAGATTCAGTAACTGCACGGCCTATTTCTCGCTTAAAATGATTTCAGAAACACATTTTAAAACTATTTGCTTTATTTTAGTAAAATAAGAGATTGTATTCTGAACAAGCCGCCATGACTAGAATTTACGGAGAAAGCAGACCCACGTGACGCATTCGTCCAATCAGCTGCCGGTTTTCATTTCTGGGCAACAATACAGATTAGCGCCGCCTGCTGTTATGGAGACATATGGGGAGACTGATGAGCCCAACTGCCTTTTCTGCCGACGTATGGCCGTCAGCTCTGTGTGTCCTTGCCTTAACAGGAGGCGTCATTAATCAATCAAAATAGACAATGTCCAATCCCTCGCCATCTGTCATTACTGTATGACTAAGCACATTACACGGTCTATAGATGTAAGCTGGGCTAACACAGCCTGAGACTTCCACTAAAGCAAGGAAACTTCATAATTCTGGTTAAGGGTTAAAAAAACTAAACAAAACAAAAAAAACATAATGGCCTGTTTCTCCACTGCACCTGGAAACCCGCAAAACCCCCTCTGATCGAAATTACAAAGTCACACAAAGTCACAGCGGCAAAGGTAAGGTACCAGCGAGCCAGTATGCAGAGCCCTGCTATTGTAAATGCTGACTCACTGGTTTACTTCGCTGAGACTATCAAAGGAATAGAGCCATTATTAATGTTATTAGGTACACCTGTGCTTTATGTGACAAGTCAACATGTCGGCTATTATAGATGCACCTCTTATGTATGTCACATAGATATGTTAAGAGAAACTCAAATGTGGTGACTTAAAGTAACAAAAAAACCACACGCCTGCCTCTTCGCTGCAGTCCTTCACTCTCCTTGTGCCTCATCCACCGCTTTCATCCTCCCCCTGCTGTCAGGATGAGTGTCGGGCTCTTTGCTCTCTCAGATGTTAGCTGGCAGGAAGAGGCTGCATGTCTGCCATCAGTCAGGACAAGTGACAGCCATGTTGGCGGCCTGTCACAGCTGTGGTTCCTCAGGTCACTGAAGGTGTCGCCTTCAAGCATCCACGCCCAGGCGAACGCCACGATCCCGAGGGCCGAACGGAGACTAGAGAAGCTTGAAAATGTGAAAATGTTTGCAATGAACCCAAAAGGACAACAGGGGTTGCATTAAGATGAGAGCCATAATGCCTAAAAAACGTAAAAAATATTTTTGTGACATATTTACGATTATTACGATTTGTCAAACTCAATATAATTGACACCCATTATCTACTCGGATTTGTCTCAGTATGTTAAAGCCACAGGATGTAGAACTCCTCGGAAGCGCGCGCAATTCATAACGGATTAAATGTAAACCTCAAATGCCCTTCAAAAACAAAAAGGGGTTGAGGCCTTTTCCACTATACTGTATTAAAAACACTACTCAGACTTGATAAGCATCTAGTTCTAGGTTTTCAAATAAACACCTATGTGGACAAAGACATACGCATGCTGCTCGCCCACACACTGATGTCAGCTCTGACTGATCTGTATGAATGTACTATACAGTAAGCCTCCAAGAAATGATACAGTCCAATCCCGAAGGGCTTCTATTAAACTATTGTTCCAAACAGGGTAACATCATCGTCAGAAAAGGCTGCAACCCATTCTGACAGCAAATAAATCCTGAACGAGAGATAAAAAGATTTTAATATCTCTCAACCAAATCATTTCATCTGACATATACCCATAAACCCAAACACAGATTAATTTTCTTCTAGCCGGACTGACTTCTGACTTTATTAATGTGAGCTGAAAATACATCAGGGCAGGGTCACTGTATAAGCTTATGGGCCCTATTTTAACGATCTACGCGCATGGCGTGACGCGCCCGGCGCAGGCACGTTTGTACCTTGGCACATTGCTATTATGATGGCGAATTTGCTGAGCAGGAAGGAGAGATTTTCAGGAGAGAATAAACTGATCTGCTCGTGCGTGAAGTGAAAGTGTGCGAACCGATCATATCCAGTGTTGGGAAGGATACTTTCAAAACGTATTTCGTTACAGAATACATGCCCACAAATGTAATTTGTAACGTATTCCGTTACGTTACTCAATCTGAGTAACGTATTCTGAATACTTGGATTACTTCAGGATTACTTCTACATTGAATTGCGTTTTATAGGTGTAGGAATGCGGCTATCACATCCAGCTTACTAAACAAGCCTATAATGGTGTGTTCTTTTTATTCCAACTAGCTGAATGTGTACCTGAACAAGCAGATAGATTATTGTATTGGTAGTCCCGAACTGCATAGCCTACTACAAAAATCTAACCGCGGTCTAAGCTACCACAAGCTAATTTTAGCTAACGTTAGTTAGCATGTCAAACGGGGCTGTCAGTCTTTAAACGGCTCTGGAGCTAGTAAATCAGCACGTATACGTATAGGAGAATGGAAAGTCCCACGTCAATGTTAAAATAGCAAGGTGACCAGTAAAACTACAGCAGACGACTACCCTGGCTAATTAAAAAAATAACTTACTTTAAGATGCTTCTTCAGGTAGGAGGTGGAGTTATTTGGAGCTGAAAGGAGGTTGGTTTGCTGGCAAGCAGAGGCTGCACGGCACAGTTAGCTGTATTTCATTCTCCCTGTTCGTTCTTTAATGTGAAATGCTGTTTGAATTTCCAAGATAGAAACTTATTGCTGCCCTGGCTCTGTCGTGCCGGTTCCGACTCCATTGTGACTGATCACGGAGCTAATTTTTCCGATTTCATATCGGGGCTTCTGGAAAATGCGATGAATAGTGAATAAACTCGTGAAACAGAGAAGTATGGTCAGGTAATCCATTGATTTTAACAATGTAACTGTATTCTAAATACCAACTATTTAAATTGTAACTGTAACGGAATACAGTTACTCATAATTTGTATTCTGAATACGTAACGCCGTTACATGTATTCCGTTACTCCCCAACACTGATCATATCATAATACTATTTCACATTGTAATATGTTTATTTTTAATATTTTGCATGTTTGTGTGCTGCTGCGCGTCCCTGTATGTGTAACAAGCATAGTGTGTGTGCTGTGCACGAGCCTAGGCGCATTTCACTAAATGCGCTGTTAAAATAACAATGAAATGCTGCTTTATTGAGTTTAGACCAGGTTTTTGTTGGTCAATGGCTCGATCACTTCCCGCTGCATCAAGATAGCAATACGGCAAGAATTCACCTGAACACACCTCCATGTACGACCAGCACGCCCGTGGGCGCACAGATGGGCGCAGGTGCATTTGCTATTTAAACGACGTGGGCGCCGGACGGGAAATTGACAACTGCGTCGGTCTTTGCGCTGCACCGGGTGCAAGACAGGGCCCCAAATCTTGATGACCTCTCCTTTATTCTGTCTTCAGGACTAAAACTAAACTAATGAAGTGGCAACAACTTGTCAGACAGAAGTAAATAATTCCAAATGACTGCAATTGCACCATCACCAAAACTCAGTTTGAACACATCTCTAAATTAAGTTACAGTAGCATGGATTTGGCAGCATATAATGGCCCAATGAGTGGTTTGAATTATAATACTGTTTGATCCAACTGCTTCCACCTTGTAGCTGTACAAAATTTTTTTTTTGCTGTGAAATTTATGTCTGAAAACATCCATTAGCACTGTGAAATGACCTGATTTGACCAGACCTGATGACACGACTCACAGAGTCTCCCGAAAACTCAAGCAACATCTTGCTGGGGTGGGCACACGGGACCTTAACCAATGGCACGCTGGCAATATGTGTGCAAGAGAGTTATTGGTGTGTTGAAATCATGGTTGAAATGCTGAAGCACTCTATCATCCGCATGCCAAATTACAACAGTTGCGCGACCTGTTATTAACGTTGTTACTGTAAGTAGGCTACATTAAAACATTCGTGAGTTAAAAGCCAATACTTATCAATGCACTCACCTGTGTAGACTGGCATAAACATATAGAAAGTGATATTTCTGCTGTGATCTGCTCTGTCTCTGTCTCAGTACACTCTTGTCCACCGCGCTGTTTTACATAAACACAGCTCTACTCTGCAAATAGCAAATTTTTACAAAACAAGCTAAAACAAAAGCTGTCGGTTTGTAGTCTGTTTATCTTAGTTTGCAGGGAATCTTGAAATTTGGACAAATTCTTATAAACTTAAGCTGGCTGAAGAAACCATCCTCTCCGCTGGAGCGGTAAATATGGATGCATTATTAGACCAAAACAAATACATGTGGCTACTTAATATGCATGTGAATCACGCAATCGTTATGTTGTGTTCTTCATTCTTGATAATGATGCTGGTTGTGTTATTATTATTTTGCCACAGCATCGTTTCATTGAAAATGAGGCATACAGGACCTGCTTCTCCGTCCATTCATCATTAAAGCTGGGCTTTATTCAGTGTGCTGGATTCTTTTCTTCTTCTTCTCTTTTACAATCAAGAATTTTCAATCCTTAGAATTGTAGGACAGCAATTGTAACCTGAGGGTACAGTTTAGAGTGAGAGCTTGCATTTACCAAAAAGTCAACTTTATAACAATTGAGGAACTATTGTCAGGTTTTTCCATTTTAATGAAATTCTACAATGGTTTTTCATTGGTGCTTAAGGGTTGCCGGCTCATGAAACTTCCTACGCACACAAAAGACAGTGGAACCTTTCGATCTGAGGGGGGAAAAAAATAAATCTAAAATTGGCAATGAAATGTTTTCCCAAGACAGCAGGAAAAAGCAAATGGGAGATCTGAAAGCAAAGCCAGCGGTGTCAACACTTAAAACTGTCCATACTAATTACTTCCCACAGGGAGTCTCCACTCTATTCCCTCTCTGTTTCAGCACAGTCACAGATCCAACCGCAGCAGAGCGTTCTCACTTCCACTCTCAGGGAATGCTCAGCATCCCATTTCCATTTTGATTTGATTTGATTGCATAATACCGCCTTTGTCTTCTATTTAAATGCAAAACATGACACCATTCAAAGTGTGTACTGTATGTATAGAGCTGCTACAGAGACGTGGCCCATAGACGCTAATCAGGAGCAATGTGACTGCAGCGGTACATTGACACACTGCTTAAAACAATCCGATTATACTGATGTGTTTATTTATTCAATGTGCTCAGGGTTATCATAACTCATCGGTGCCATGCCCACACCTCCAGCGTGCTTTACCTTCACTCTCATTTTCTCCCTTTTTGTTTTTAACCCCACCTTCTAGCTTGCCCTCCCCTTTTTTTCAGTTTTTTTTTTTAACCTTCTCGTTTCATTCCAGCCTTCATCAGTCATGCACTCGTTGCTGTTCTTTTTGTCTGTCCAATCTCCCCTCACACTCCTCCCTCTCTCTTTTCGCCTCCCCTCCTTTCCATTCAGATCACTCTCCTTCATTTCAGCACCCCTCCTCCCTCTGGATCTCTGCGTGTCTTCTCTTCCTCCCTTTATCCTTTCCTCCCTGTCCTTCCATCCTTCCCTCCTCAAAAGCGATGGGCCAAGGACGTGACGGGCTGATAGCAGTGTGATGTGCATTTGCTGGGCTTCGTGCCACCCAACTCTCTTCTGTCAGACTTGTAATAAATGTCCTCTGCTTCGACTGATACATGGCTAATACCTCCAAAAAGTCAAATACATCACATTAACTATCAGTATGACGTGTAGCAGTGGTGTGTATCTGAGTGTGTGGTGGGACTACTGATGTTAGCTACTGGCTGCTGTCTCAGCAGATTGACATCTGGGTAATGAAGTCCCGATGATCTTTCAGGATAATGACATTTCCTGTGATTCTGCTCTATGAAGATGCATGCTGCCATAACTTTACACAGCTCTTCCAATGAACAACTTGTGATGGCTGCTCATTTGCCTGCAGGCTTGTTAGGACAGTTACTGTCACTTTCAGGTTAAAGGCGCATTTGCTACTAAATGTACAGTATGGATACCATGTGGTTGATCACATTGCTGACCATTCAAGCCAACTTAAGAGGTTATCAGGGTTGTTTTCAGTCACATTAACAACAAAGAGGTGTTTACCTGTCAATGAAAACAAAGCACAACTGATTCAACACATGGTGGATGGCTAATAAGCAAGACAAGAACTTTAATGTTAATTGTTTGAGATGTGACTACAGCAGGAGTGGACATGGAAATATTAAAATATTGCATATTGAGGCTGCTTG
This sequence comes from Perca flavescens, assembly GCF_004354835.1. NCBI lineage: Eukaryota > Metazoa > Chordata > Actinopteri > Perciformes > Percidae > Perca > Perca flavescens. The sequence continues at coordinate 25,408,461 of NC_041343.1, read as the reverse complement.
TATGATACCTAATTTAGCTGATTGCTGGACTGGCAACAAAGCATCAGAAAGGCAGATGCACTACATGCCCATTCACCACCCCGACCT